>NW_026000206.1:9530782-9678122 GCF_001458135.2 Marmota marmota marmota
CCCTCCCTCCTCCCTCTCTCCCTCCCTCCTCCCTCTCTCCCTCCCTCCTCCCTCTCTCCCTCCCTCCCTTCCTTCCTTCCTTCCTTCCTGGGAAAAAGCATGGAAGAAGACACATTGAAATAGTAATAACAGTGGTTCCACTGGCTGACGGAATTCTGGCTTTCTAATTTATTTCTTCTCTTTCCCTAACCAATGGTATGTTCTTACATAAAATTTGTAAGAAAATGATATATATATATTTTTTTTTTAAAAAGGAGAATGCACTTCTTATCAACAGTTTCTGAGTTGTGTTTTGTGGTGCACTAGTGATTATCGAGACATGAGGAGACATCTCTGTGGAAATAGGCATCCAATTTTATTTGGAGAATGGTGGGTAAAACAAGGTCAAAATACGACTTCTCGACAGAAGGATTTCTCAGGGACATTCACTGTGAATCTGAACAAAGGTAAAAGCATTTCTCTACTGAGCTTCTAGACCAACTACTCACTCAAGGGTTTTCTCGTCTTGTTTAGTGAGGGTTTGGGAGCCGCTTCCTTGGATGGTGTCTGAGTGCTTGGTCAGCCTAGGCCAGCGCCCCCAGAAGGCCAAGTCCTGCAAGACCACTGACACTTCTTGAAAGGGCCAGGCTTTGAGGCCTGATGTGTTTCCATGGCGATTCTGCCTCCAGTTGTCATCTCAAGGGTTCTGGTGGGCATTGGCCCAGCTCGTGACTTCTTGACCATGTCCAATGGGGATGGGGGAGGGGATGTTAAGGATAGGCAAGGCATGCGTTTGCAGAGGTGCTTCTTCCAGGGTGGGCTCTCTGTGAAAGAGACGCAGGACAGAGTAGGAGTGAGCACGGCTTATTGGGAGGAAGCACTCTTGAGGGGGACCTAAGTGAGATTGGGCAGGGAATGGTGGGACTGAGAGGCCATGTTGACAGCTGTGTCAGCCTACCATAGGGAGAGCAAAGTCACCTGCCAGGGACACTGATGCTGGGTGGAAATGCCTCACTGACAAAGGTTACCTCATCTGTCACTCTCTGGGCCACCTATAGAAGACTGACTGCAGCTACCACCTCTTTGCCCTGTGATTGACTACCGACCAGCCCCAGGAAGATTTGAACTTGGATCAAATACTGAGGAGGCCAGGCAGGATTAACCCCTGGACTCGGCCATCCTCCTTCCTCAGTAGTGTGGGGAGGCCGTTCCTGATGGGCATCCGAAAGGACGGTCTCCATGTCCACCCCAAGACCACGGTGGTTGTACCTGGTGAGAGTTTTAAAATAAAGGCTCAGTGGGGTGGGGCTGTGCTGGTGGGTTGGCTTGCTCGTTTCTGTTCAGCTGGGAACAGGTGCCAGTTCCTGTCCTTGATTAGTGCCATTTGCCTGGCCACTCCCTGTTTCTGCAGTGCTCACGCTCCGTCCCCCACAACTTTGTAGGTGTCCCCATGGGTGGGTGCGGTGCTGAGCCCCACATTTAATGGGTTGTGTGCTGCAGTGATTACTTGTCAGCTGCTTCGGCCAGTGACAAGGGAACACATGCTCTGTAAATGGATCTGACTTGGGCTCTGAATGCAGAGGACAGGAGTGTCACATGATCAGGAGGTGCTATGGTGGTGGGCAGCACTGGGTTCTCAACACCAGGGTGAGCGGCTACGTGTGCTCCTCCAGAAATCTGTAGAGATCTGAAATACAGGCTCCATCTCACAGGACAGCGTCAAGGTGGAGGAGTGGGCTGGACCATGGTTTGATGACTGCCCATGATCATGCTGTTCACCCAGGCATGGCGCTGGGCTATGGGGTACCAAGATGGCAGTCCAGGGGAGGATCCAGCTGTGAAAGCAGAGGAGCGCAGTGGGTGACAGTGCTGTAGAGGGTCTGTGGGAGGAGTGGAAGGACTTGTCCTACACGCCCCATTGAGCACGGAGACCCTGATCTGATCTCACTCGGGAGGGTGGTTTTTAAGTGTGGTCCCCTGGCTTTTAGTGAATAAGGCCTGACTTACCCCATCTCACCTAACTCACAGTGATTGTATGAGAATTAATTGGGTAAAGGGCTCCTCAGGGGGAGCACCGATTATAAAACGTGTTTCTCGCTTTCTCTTAAATAGTCCAAAGAATACCCTCTGACAGATAGACTGGTTCATTTTTTCAGGCTTTAGAAGGCGAAAGATCAGATTAAAAAATTTGTTTCATGAAAAAACGACCATAGAAATCTCCACCTCCCCCGATTTCCAGCAGATTCCCTGTGCCGCCCTTACCACCTTTCCACAGGGTTGGTGGGTAGGTGGTGAGCTCATTCCCACGCGGCTCCCTTTAGGAGACAGTCCTTGGGGCAATCAGCTGTCCTTCCACTGGTTCCAGCCAGGAGTCCATGTCCCCAGGAAGGCTTGCTGCCCTCGAAGGCCGTAGAGTCTGAGACCTGACTCTCAACAAGGACAGACACTCTTTGTTTCTTCCTGTCCCTGCAGCTTGTGACCATAACCTGAGCCCTTAAGTGCCCGACTGGCTGAGGCACTGAGGTGGGTGGTGATCGGCTGCCTCTTCCCATCATCTGGAAGCTCCTGTCCCAATGGGACACTGGGACCACTGAGCAGTCAGTGTGTCAAAACGTGGCCAAAGCCTTGTGCTGAGCCTTCATGCCTGGCCCCGGGAAGCATGCGGAGGGACACCAGGCTGTTGTCCAGCCTCAGAGCCAAGGGTTTTCAGAGGAAACTGGAAAGGTGAGCTGACATTGTGTCCCGAGAGGCTGGCGTGAGGCTGGACCAGGGCACGAGGAGGTGGGGCCAGGAAGGTACGTGCGGGGCAGATGGGGTGGAAACCCACTGAGAACGCTGGTCCTCAATCTGGCCTCGTTGAAGATGGTCCCCGGGGTGGTGGCAGGTCAGATTTGTATTTAGCAGAGAATCTGCAGACCAGGAGGCCAGAGGAGAAGTTAGTCCTCATTTCGGCCGAGGGACAGTGGGGATCTAAGACAGGGTGGGGTGGAGGGGACAGAGAGAGGGAGTTTCTTAGTGGCTGGGTGCAGCGAGGAAGGTGGGGTCAGTAGCAACACCAGCAGAGGTGGGTCTCAGAGATGGGTGCCGAGTGCAGTGGGGACGTGACATGACAGAAGTCATGGGAGTCCCCAGGGCAGCTGCCAGGGAGGTAGATGGAGAGAGTTGAACTGCTTCCCACTAAATGTGGCCCATGTCCTGAGCTCCGGCTCCTGTGACTGACCTGATTTGGAGACAGGGTCTTTGTAGATGCAATGAGTTAAGCTGAGGCCATGCTGGCTCAAGGAGGGCCTTGACCCAGGGACACGTGGCCTTAATCCTGTGAGTACGACTTTAAACAAGAAGGAGAGCCGAGGCAGAGGGTGGCAATACAGGCAGAGCCCAGGACTCTGCCACGGTGACCAGGGCAAGGGGAGAAAGTGCCACCTTACCATCACCCGACCTCTGACGTGGGGTCTGCAGAACCGTAGGGCAGGACACGTTTCTCTTGTCTCGAGTCCCCCGTGAGTGGTAGCTTGTTATGGCAGCCCCAGGACAAGGAAGCAGGTGGACGTGTGGCATGCGGGAGCCAGCTGACCGAGCTGGAGATGAAGGTCCAGAGTCACCAGCAGAAAGGTGAAGAGACCTCAGAGGCGGTCCTGGAAGAACCAGCGATGGTCTGAAGGGCTCTGGGAGAGGGTGCCTGCGGAAGTCTGGGATTCACTGACACCGGTGCCC
Source organism: Marmota marmota marmota (assembly GCF_001458135.2). NCBI lineage: Eukaryota > Metazoa > Chordata > Mammalia > Rodentia > Sciuridae > Marmota > Marmota marmota. Next base: position 9,534,476 of record NW_026000206.1, read on the forward strand.
CAAGGCAGCGCGGCTGAGGACTCAGTGTGCTGCGAGTGACGAGGGGATCTCGTCAAGCTGCAGACCAGCGCTGAGCCGTCTTGGGTGGGTGGGAGATGCTGTCTTCTCACAGCTCCTGCCTGGCGCCTGGGCTGCACCTGAAGACGACTTCAGAGGGTTGGAGACCAAAATGGGGCATCCAGGGAGGGGCTGGCGGCTGGTCCTGTCCCAAAGGCCAGGAGGGAGGTACAGCCAGGAGAGGGCCACCATGCTGAAGTTCAGCCCCAGGAGAACCAGAGAATGAGAAGGGAGAGAGCCCGCAGTCTGCCCCCCGGGAAGGCGCTAGCAATCTGGGGAAGAGGCGGGGCGTGCACGCAGGTGGAAGTGGCAGGACCCCCGATGTGAGGTGAGCCCCAGGGTGGGAAGTGAGGACACAAAGGGTGTGAGGAGGAGGCTTCCCATATACCTGGCAGAAAGCTGAGGACTGGGTGGCTGCCTCTGGGGACAGAGAGGGTGGACTTGTTGGGGGCAGAGGGGTTGATGGGCTTCCTCTGCTCCTACAGAAGCAGGTGTACTTGAGGGAGAAGGTGAGGGGGAGCGAACAATCCCAGGTGCGGGCAGGATGGATGGTCTTCAAGCTTCCACTCCTGTCCTTCTTCCACCTTCACTCTGTATCTGAGGTGGCAGGTGGCGGGGCCTGGAGAAACTGGGGTCTGGGTGACTCTGACTTGGGGAAACAGGGAAGGGCAGGAGCATGGCTCAGACCCTGAGCCTCCCCTGTGCCCACCCTGAACCCGGGACGCTGGCACTTGGCTTTTCTGTGCTGCAGACGTTCCAGCCTGGAGCTGTGCCGAGGCAGAGCAGGCTCCTCCAGGGCCCGTCTTGGCTCACCCTGGGGACCTCAGACCTGGCTGGGCCCAGGGTTAACAGTGCCAGGAGGAGGGTGATGCGACTCTCCACAGGACTGCAGGTGTGCGGACAGTGGGGCTGATGTGTGTGGGTGTGGGCAGTGAGGCTGGCCACACCTCAAGTTCACGACTCAGGTGGACAGCTGGGCATATCTCCATCTTTGATAGCTGGTGAGGGTCATCAAACCCATCCAGGAGGCCCGCAGCCACTCAGTGCTGAGTGATTCTGTTCAGAGCACAGGTTGTGAGGGGCACACCTCCCAGGGGCCACCACCGCTTCCCCGCCCGGCCAAGACTACACCCACCTGAGGGAAGAAGAGGCACTTGCTCAGCGTGCGGCCACGAGGCCTTCCAATGACCGTGCTGGGCTGAAGTCTGCTCCGTGCCAGGGGCAGAGAGGCCACAGCGGTGCACTTCTCCGGGATGGCGTGTGCTCCAGTTGGAACTCTGTCGAATCATAACTCCTCGACAGAAATGGCCCGGCTCCCAAACACATGGTTTATGGTCGAAATGGAAAAGCTCCCAAGCACTATCAATGACACTCTCCCTGCTTATAAAGACATGTGGGTTCTTTTCCAGAAAAAATTAGACTGCTGCCATTTCCCCCCCCAAGCCATAAATGATTCAAGTGTCAGGCTCGCCTGGGCCTTATGCAATGAGGACGTATTAACTTATCAAAGAAGCAGACGCATTATGGGCTGCTTGCCGTCCCCCCAACTCCATATTTATGTTTGAAATCTCAGGATATGCTACCTGCACTCGCCTGCCACCTTCCTTTCCTCTGCGGAGATTTATATCCCAGCCAGCCGCGGAAGAGGGACAAAGAAGTAAATATAGTAATGTGACAGATTTATTTTGATTTGTTTTGTGAGCTGGTGGACTTGCACGCTCCATGTACCTCTCTGTGTCTGGGGTCCGCTGTTCCCTTCCTTGCTTTTACCCCTGGCTGAACAGCAAGTCCAGGGCGTTCTTGGAGGGAGCACGGCCAGGCCATTTGGTTAACCATGTCCCTTCTTTTCATTCCTGCTTCTGTCGGGTGATCTTTCCTGCTATTGCCTGGCTCCTGGCAGCAGCATTTCTATAGGAGAAACTACTCATTAAAAAAAAAAAAAAAAAGTCCAGTGGCTGTCATCTTTAAGATTGCAGGAGTCATTGTTCCTGGTCCTGATGTGTCACTCCCAAGGGGAGGGAGGCACCGGACGACCAGGCCGGGGCAGGCTAGGGTGGGCAAGGGCGCTCAGGGTCTGCTGGAGATAGGAGCCTTTGATGTGGAAAGATCGATCCGCGGGTCCAAGGGGACACTTAACCCTGTTGAAATTCTCTGCCAGAACGGAACCGGAGGAAAGGAGGAGTGCTCCGGTGACAGCAGGGCCGCCTGCCCCTGGCCTGAAAGGCAGCACTTAAGGAAAACCGCGGCGCGGGAGATAAGTGGGTGCCAGCCCTCGCAGGTGACGGATGTCAAGGCGCATCATCGGCGACTCACTTTAAATGCTCCCGACAAACTAGCTGACGAGACCCTCACAGTCTGCAGCAACCTCACAAAGTCACTTAGCGTCCCAGTCCCGGGGGGTCCTGGCACTTCTGTTACCTTAAGCAAATCAGGCTTGAGACAAAACAAAAGGTGCTTCCCCCGGGGTGTCGGGAAACCATGGGCAGCGGTGGTGGGGACCTTGCCTTCACTTTAGTCTGCTGCTGGTGGAGGGTGGACCTTGCTTCTGTGGAGGGGAACACTCTGTGGAGGCCCAACCTGCGAAGCATAAAGGCTGAAACCAGGAGGCTGTGCCCAGGCCACAGAGAGCCATGGGTGGATGCTGGCCCAGGTGGCATGCAACAGCCGGGACATGCAGGAGATGACCACGGCCTGGCCAGGGCCAGAGGCTGAGCCACGTGCTGAGCCACTTGTTAGTGCATGGGCCAGCTGGAGTTAAGGTGACAGGGCTCAGAAAGCAGCAGTTTGTCACATCTCCCAGCACGGCAGAGGCTCATTTTAAGCTTCACCCAATTGCAAAGATGTCGCAATGTTAAAAACATACCTGAGGGTGTCATTACCACGCTGGGATGTGGAATGATACCAAGTATTAAGGAGACTTTGATGCTCTAACGAATGAGGGGCCGAGCGTCCAACAGCTGGAGTGGGGCAGCAGACTGTGGGGCCGGGGTCATTCTCGACAGTAGGAAGGATGTGTCCCGCTATTGCGGTGGCTTCAGTGTCCCATCGATCCCGAGCTGCCTTACGATCAGTATTCCCTTGGCTTGAATATTCGATATTCTCAGCTCATTCGATGGAGAGAATTTTTAGAAAATGGATTTCTACCAGTAGCCACTGGGAAGCCGAGGAAGACCCTCTCCCAGCACGGCTTTGTCACTTCCTTCAGGGCAATGGCAGGGTTTGGTGTGTCTCTTTGACTCCGGCCACTTCCCGGTTTCCCATGGATCAGTGTGACAGGAAACCCCAGGTCAGGACAACAGGGGGAGAATGAAAATACCGGGTTTGTAAAGCTCTTGATCGCCTCGAGAACTGTCTTCAAAATCTCTGAGAGACTGAGGACTTGGAAATGTGCCCACCTCTGGCTCAAAACTGATGATTAAAAAAGAAAATTGAGTATTCTGTCTGTACCGGGGGACATCTGCTTGGAATGTCCTGCTGGGGAGCAGCAGCGAGCAGAGGCCACAGCTTGGCGTCCTGGACTCCAAGGTACGGGTCTGAGTCCTACCTTCTCACAGACCCTGGGAAGCCCTGCGGTGAGGCCTTACCTGGGCTCAGTAGGCAGCGGGCATGGGTGGCTGGGCTGGGAGTGCCTCTTGCTCTTCGTCCTCAGTCAAGGGTCCGAGAGGTTGGCAGGTGGCCAGGTGGCCTTGGGAAGTCTGTCCTGGGCTGTCCTTGATTTCCTGGGTGGGCACCCTGCTACCTGTGTAAGTTTGACACCGACAGAAGACGTTTGAAAGTAAACCCGATCATTATCATGGACCTTTCAGGAAGATGTTTTATCTTTGATACTTGTGATGAGCTTACATGCCAAAAATGGCTGGAAGAAAATTAAACAAAACATCAAGAGTAAAATTTCCAGCCTGGAAAACCAAAGATAATCAGAGTTTGTTTCTAACGTTGAGGATTTTTTTCCAGGTAAAGTTTTTGTCGGGTGTCTTCCGGAAAGATTGGACGTCAGTTCCTGCCTTCCCTCTTAATGGAGGTGGGGGGCCTGGGGCAGGGGCGGGAGGAGGGGAGGTAAAGATGGGGGTGCAGCTGGGAACAGGGTTTGGCACACATGAACATTGTGCTCGTCATGCCTCAAATGACCTGTCTGTAGATCTCTTTTTATATATTGTCACTTTTTAAGAAAAATTTCCATTGATTTTCTATTATGCAAAGTTTATTCTCTGCCTCTTCCTCTCTCTTATTAATGTGCTGATTCCTCAAACAGGCACCTGCAGTTCCCGGGTAGGAAATCTGAGCACATGTACCCCGGGCCCTTGTGAGGAGTCACGAGGCAGCCCCTGTTCTCAGGTGTGTGCGCGGTCCAGCTGGAGAGGGCTGGGCTGGATACAGAATAGATGAGCTGTGGGTGGATGGGGGCACCTGCATTCAGGCTGGTTCAGGACTGGGCCATTATCTCTCCTTCAACTTGCAGGCAGGTGAAACCAGGTGGCTGGCAGGCATCAGGTCTACCTTCCAGGCTGCGGAGCTGCGGGGCGAGGTACAGACACCTGAGCTCTGCCCTCAGGGTGCTGACCAGGAGGGCTTCCTTGACTGTGAGCTTGGGAGTCTAGGAAACTTGCTGTGGGGGCTGCTTGCTCTTGCTGGCCTTCACCCTCAGGGCTGCCTCCCAGCGTCTGCAGCGAGAGCCACCTCTGTGTTCCCTCCATCTTCCACGAGCTTTGGTCAAGATTGTCAGCCTCCCACTGCTCAGATGGCAGGTGCTCACAGAATGCTTCCCTTAGGCCAGGCCTGTCCCAAGAGGGTAGATGTGTGAGTGACCACTGGGCAACATGCCTGGGGAGCTGGCGCCCTGTGGTACACCCAGCCATCGCAGCTCCACCCTGGTGGCACTCCCTGGCTTCTGAAGGAGACCCCCAGTGAGCAGATCAATGGAACCATTGCCACTGGGTGCCTGAGAACACTGATTCCAATGTGGTGACAGAACAATGGCCGATGGGTTGAGTGGGGATGCCCCCGACATGGATTCTATTTTCAAGAGAAAGCTAGTTTGTGTGAGTCACTGCATGGCTATGGATGGGCACTGGAGCCCTGGGGTTCACCATGTGCTCTTCTGTGCCCGCCTGTCAGGACCAGGACACCTTCCATAGGACAGGTGTGAAAGCGTGATTGAGGTTCCTCCAAAGCTGGAAATAGAACTGCTGTCTGATCCAGCAAAACTGCCACTGGGTACATGTCCAAGGGAACAGATCAGTGTGGAAGAGACATCTGTGCTCGAACGTCACTGCCACACTCTCAGGAAGGCCAGGACAGGGATCCGCCTACCTGTCCATCGTGGAGAGAGGGATAAAGAACACGGGGTGCACACACATTGGACTATTATCATTCAGGCATAAAGAAGAATGAAATTCTGTCATTTGCAGCAACATGGATGAACCTGGAGGCCGTTATGTTAAGTGAAGTAAGTAAGGCACGGAAAGACAAGGGTCTCGCGCTCTCTCCACAAGTGGAAGGTAGAAAGTTGATCTCAAAAAGTAGAAATGACAAGAGTGGCCGGGGAGGGGGTGAGGAGTGGGGGGTGCGGAGGGGGCACAGGGTGCACCTGAGGGAAGGACGGCTTCCAGAGCGGGCGGAGGACTCCGGATAACCACGGCTGCTGAGTATTTCAGGAGCTAGTGAGAGGATTCTGAATGTTCCCAGAGATGATAAGCGTCTGAGTGGGCAGATGTGCCAAGCCCCAGGTCTGATCGTCACCCACGTGCACTGAAATGCCACAGTGTACTCCACAGACACGTGCAATTGCCAGATGTCAATTAAAAATGAAAAACATGTTTCAAGGAAGAGCGGCTGTGATGTGTGGCAGAGTGGACCTGGTCCAGAGGCCCACTGTAAGGAGGGCAGTCTACATGGCGATCGAGAGAGGGGCTGCCCAGGCCTCCTAAGGCTGTTTGTGTGTGACAGAGCATCTGTTGATTTACCTTGTGCCTGGAAACTCTCTTGAGTTATTGCATTCTTAGGTCAACTCTGTAAATTTGGGTCAGAGACTGTCTTATTTAACGGATAAGAATGGCCGTACAAGAAGCAGATCAATGCTCTGCCCCTGGAGCTGGGATTGGACCCTGCAGGGCCCGTAATGAATGTTTTGTAGCTTGGTTATCATTCTTCCAGGTGATTTCTTCTCATCCCGTTCAACCCAAAGAATGTCATCAGGAGCGTTTAGCCCTACAAAGAAAGGAACTGAGAGGGGCTGGAGACGCCGTTGATTGGGTTGGGCACTGAGGCTGGTCTTCCTTGCCCAAATCTGGGTTTTGGCCCCAAACTCCCAGGACCCAGGACTCATCCTTAAGTCCCGGAACACAGTGGAGGGATGGACTTCTTATTGCTCTGCCCATTACTAGGCCTCACCTCCCCTTTCCTGTGGGGACATGTCTGGACTTAAGGGTGGACATGACATGGAATCTTGGACCCGAATTCCCCAGGCCCCATTGCCCTTTGACCTCAACTGGGGAGATGGACCCCACAGGAGTATAGGCAGCTGGCTGTATCCCAAGGCAGGAGAGCTCTTCCCACCAGCAGCTCCTGCGTGCAGAGCCAGGGGGCTTCCTGGACCGGGAGCCCCTCTTCTCCTCCCTCCTGCTGAAGTTATCCCGGCACCACGAGGAGGGGTCAGACCAGCGGGTGCCCAGCATCTGCAGGACTCTGCCATTGTGTGCCCAGGGGCCTGTAGGATGCCGCAGCCCAGGCAGCTGCCTGCTCCTGCCCCCCGTCCGGTCCTTCCCTGCAGGATGGAGGGGAGGCCCTCCTACCTGGCACAGGGTGGAGAATGGGGACCTTCTGCCTGCTGGGTGGCCATCTCCTGGACTGCTGTGCTTTTATACCCCTGCACATGGTCATCTCTACAATGAGGCTGGACCCCCTCCTCTGTCAGGGACTTGTTAGTGGAGGGCCTGTGGTTCCTCCTCAGAGGGGCTTTCTGTCTGCCAGCTATAAATGGAAGGTATGCAGTTGCCTCCAGCATCCTGGCTCCGCACAGTCTGTCCAGTGGTCGTGGTCATGTGGTGAAGGCTGGTTGGTGCTGGCAGGTGGCCTTCAGCTCCTTGCAGGTGTGGGCAGGTAGGAGGGCGCTCAGCACCAGGTGGCAGGGGGCAGGGCTTGCTGGACTCCCCAACCTCCCAGGCGGGCACACCCTTCCCATGCAGACTCAGCAGAGACAGCTGCCTGTAAGTGTGAACTCCAGAGGCAGGTTGTCTCTTTGGCACCCACTGCCCTGCCTGGCCCTGGAAGAGGAGTAATGGAGAGTCTTAATCATACCTCTCACTGAAAGGATTTAACCTGCCCTGCGGCCTTTCTGCAGCCAGCCCTGGAGCAGCAGGCACCTTGGAAGACCCTGGGGGGCTGGATGGCCAGCTGGAGGGAGCAGGAGGGCAGGTGGCCAAGGTGGCCAGTGATGGCTGCAGACTTCAGTAGGCCAGGTGGCTGGGCGCAGGCACAGTGTCATCGACACCCTCTCGGGCCGCACGTTTGGGGTGTGTAGCTCAGTGGCAGCTGGGAAAACTGCCCTATGGACTGGTTTTGCCTGTCCTGTAGCCAGGGGGATGGACTTGACACTGTGCCAGATGAAACACGGTTTCTGCCTGGGGTCAGTGCCAGTGATGTCTGGGCCCCCGGGAGCCAGCAGAGCCCCACACTCCCTTGCAGAGCAAGGCCTGCACCCCCGACAGGGAGGGTGGCCAGGTCTGAAGCATCTCCAGGTACCACGTGTTCCTCCTCAAGACGCGAGTTTGTTGAGTGACACCAATGTCTGTCCACCTAGGAGAGCTGGGCCCACAGGAGATCCCCTGCCTAGGCTGGAGAGCCAGTCGGGGCCAAGGGGAGAGCTTTCCAGTCTCCTCATCACTTAAATAAGGGGAGTGGGACAGAGAGAGCAGTGCTCCAGGGCAGAAGGAGGCGACGTAGGCCTCAGGGGTTGTCTTCGTGAGGGAGCAGACACCCATGCGGCCAGGACGGGAGTGACTTTAAAGGCTGCGCCGTGTGTTGACGTAAAGCCTGCGGAATGGACGCGTTTCAGGGAGATTGTGCAGGAAGCTGTCGAAGTATCCATCTCAAATAATCACATGATTAAAAGCAGCTTGGCCAGGTGTAAAGAAGTGAAGCAGATGGCATTAGATTTGGCACTGAGGGTGGACAGAAGGTAGAGGAGGGGTGTGATCCAGTCCAGCATCAAGTCCTTTGGCCCCGCCTGGTGGCAGGCTCAGGGTGACATGGGGATGAGGGTGAGGATGTTGAGTTTGGACCACCAAACTTCACCTCCCTGAACCAGCGGTGCGTGAGGTTAGCCTGCTGAGAGCCACGGACGCTGCTGGCGGCCCTGGGGTGTTGTGGGTTGGTCAGGAGCCAGGGAGGGAAGACCTCTATTTCCTGAGAATTCATTGAGATTTACATTCCATTTCCCCCCAAAAAAAAAAAAAAAAAACTCCACAAAAAACCAGTTTCTCAGCCAAGATCCAAAAAAATTAAATAAAAAAAAAAGAAAGAAAAACAAATCTGTATGAGTCCCTTTCTACAAATCAAGGGGCTCACCCAGCAGCTGCAAGACTCGGCAGGTCCATTGTTCTGTCAGATTCTCTAAGTACAGGGGTGGCACCTCACACCCTCTGTGGAGCCTCACATTCATTTCCAAGATGCATGAAGGTCAACTTAAGGGAAGACTAAGGGTTGAATGTAAGAATTGCAACTCCAAAAGGAGCTAAAAGAGAATATAGCTGGCCCCTGGCTCCACCTTACCCCCAAGCAACAATCTGTGTCCCACCTCAGGTCCTTTGCACCTGCTGTCTCTTATGACCTTGCTTGTCACCTCAACTCGGCTTGAACAACCTTCTCAGAAGCAATGTCCTCAACTGCCATCTAACAGTGCTTATCTTCCTCTCTGTCCTTTCCAGAGCACAGTCTCACCCAGTGCACCTACGGTCAAGTTCCCAGCCTCAAATGCAGGTTCCGTGACACACAGAGAGGCTTCCTTCCCTGTGTCCCTGTAGGTCCCAGTGTACATTGCGGCAGCCTGTGGCAGGGCCAGTGGTGCTGAGCTCTGGTGCTGAGCTCTTTTCATTTATTTTGCATCATTTTCAACGACGTGGTGTCTTTTATTTTGGAACTAGTTATCCTTAAAGTCTGTGTGACATAGACCTGGGCTGCAGGAGGTGTCTTCTGAGGCCATCTCGGCCCCTCTGATAGACACCTTATCTTACTGCCATGTATTTATATAAAGATCCTTCCTTCCCTTCTATTGCAAACACTGGTTTGAAGATAGAGAGAGATAGCTGAGGAATAAAGGTAAAGGGAGATGTATGCACACCACTGCTGTATCGTCTAGTTGCTTCTGCAAACAATGTGCAGGGAGTGTGTACAAAGGTGGGGCAACACTAACAGAAAACAATGCAGATCAGTGGAAAAACAATATTCAGGAGTTAGAGATAGTCTGCTTGCCTATGTCTTGGTTAATTTTGGAAGATCTCAGAAATTCTTGGCAGGATCTACTACAAAATTTCCTGAACTCTTGTTAAAAACAATATTAAGCACTTGGAGATGACAAGAGGAGAGCATGAAGCCAGCAGGGGGCTTTCTCAGTGGGACACCTGTGCAACTGGACTGGTCACACACTTGTGAAGGGGCTTGGAGTCCTGGAGGGTCAAAGTCAAGAGTATCAATTCCTCAGCTGATAGCAGAGAGGCGAGAAATGGAGGTTATGCGCTGTAGCTTTCAGACTGCCTGGCAAAGGGATTGCCACTTACAACGGGTAAATTCCATAAACTATCCTGGCTTGTGGAGGGAACATGGCTAAAAGTTGTGTGATGGAGAGATGTCCCCTCCTAGCTGGTGACAGGGTGGAGGTTGTGCTGGTCAAGCCTGGACAACTTGTCAGGGCAAGTGCCACCACCCCCTGGTGTGTGTGGCCTGCGTGTCCACTTAGAGGAAGGAAGGAGGCAGAGCAAGGTGCTGTGTGCACAGAATAATCCAAACCCCTAGAGCCCAGGAGAGGAAGGGAGGTGGAGGATGACAGGTGAGGTGCCAGCTCATCAGCTTGCAGCTCGCATGCAAATCCCAGAGAGAAAATCATGTCAAGGTACAGTGCAGAGAACTCGCTCCGAGTGGACGTTCCCTCTAGCCCTCGGAGCAGCCTTCAACGTGTTCCCAACCTTTGGGGAGGGACGCCCTCCCGGCCCTCCTGTTCTCTGTCATCACTGTGCCCTGGCCTCCCCTGGCTTCGTTGCATGGGCCTGTCACGTGGCGGCGTCTCATTAGCAGGACGCCTTCTCGGGTTCCTACTTAGCAGAAGTGCTGGCTCCTGTTCCTGATGATTGCTGAGAGTCAGCAGCCTCCGCGGGGCCGTGGAGCCGTCCTCCCCACTGTCATCTGTGCGGGATGCTAATTAACGAGGAGGACCCTCCACCGGCTTGCGCAGGGAGACCATCACAGTCTCAGGGCCTCTCTCCAAAGGCCTGGGTCTTTCCGGAGCCTCCATCCCCATTTCTTCTTCTCCTTGCTCATGAGAGCTGTTTCTTCTTCCCTGACCACAGAGTGGCCAGGGCATCTGTCAGTCCCCAGGTGATCCCCTTCCTCCTTGAACATGGAGGCGTCTCCTCAGGAAGCCCACTCCAGGGCTGGTTCCAAGGCATGCAGATGAGGTGTGCTGTCCAGGGTGCCCCGTGGCCTGTGTTATCATTGGGCAGTGGAATTTACCTACCAGACACTTAGATATATGCAGATATTCCTTTTGTCCTTAAAAGAAGACTGATCATGATGACCTGCTGCTTCCTACCCATTAGACTGACTACTAAAAAACAGGCCAGTGAGCCGGGTGCCGTGGCCACGCCTATAATCACAGCAGCTCGCGAGGCTGAGGCAGGAGGGTTGCAAGTTCAAAGCCAGCCTCAGCAACAGTGAGGCGCTGAGCAACTCGGTGAGACCCTGTCTCTAAATAAAATACAAAATAGGCCTGGGGGTGTGGCTCAGTGGTTGAGTGCCCCTGAGTTCAATCCCCAGGACCAGAAAACAAAACAATACAAGCCAATGTCGGTGAGGACCTGGAGAACTTGAACCCCGGTGCACTGCTGGAGGAATGTGAAGGGGCACAGCTCCTGCAGAAGGCGGTATGGGAGCTCCTCAGGAAGTCAGGAGTCACCATGTGCTGAGCAATTCCAAAGGAAGAAGTCTGGAATTGCTGAGCCAGCTACTGGTCACACCGTGCTCACAGCCCATTCTTCATAGGAGCAAAGGGCAGAAGCGAGCCAAGCGTCCCCTGGTGGACAGGATATACAAGATGTAGCGTATGGATGTGGTGGGACACTTCGGCTCACAGAGGAAGGGGGTTTTGATGCCAGCTGCCACCTGGATCAACTCTGAGGACGCTTCTAAGTGAAATAACCTGTCACAAAGACCAGCCCCTCTACGGTTCCATTTACAAGATGTCCTAAAGAATCAAGCTCATAGGATGGAGTGTGGTGGCCATAGGCGGGACCGAGGGGACAGGAGTCAGTGATTCCTGGGCACGGAGGTGCGTGGGCACATGAAAGCCCTACAGACAGAGGGTGGTGGCCGTGGTGGCTGCCACTAAATTGTGCATTTCCCGATGGTTAAGATGAGACATTTTGTGCTGCGTGTGTTTTATCCCGGGTTTTAAAGGACTGTGTTTTCATAACAACTATGCTGATGAGGATGAGTCAGAATGAGCCAAGAGCGGCTGTCGCCGTCGCCCCCTCTGCCTTCCTGGTTATCAATGAAACCTCCCAGATGGTCCGCTCAGGCCTGGGCAGGGTCATGGGGTGTCTGGGTGTGGGGTGACTGTCCCTGCCCAGGAGGCCCTGCTGGCCTGTCTGGCTCCCGCCCCCGAGTCGCCAGCTCAGCGCCTGCCCCGCGGGAGCCAGGCGCGTGGAGATCCATCTTCATTCTGGCACATCCGCAGCCCGCCCGCCAGCCCGCACTTGGTCAGCTCTGGTCAGAAATCCAACCTGGTTCCATTTTCAATTTTGGAAGCGTTGCTGCAAATTAAAAACCAGTCGACGACGGGAAAGAGCAGAGCGAACAGCTGCTCCGTCCCTGCCAGGCTGCCAAGCCTAAACCAGCCTCCAGGAAGCATCGGCCCACAGGAGTGAGGAGGGGCCCCGGGAACGGCAGGGCCTGCCGGGGGTCACGGAGCTCTGGGGGCCCTGGGCACCGGCTGACTGGCCCCTGCCCATGAGGGATACAGAGTGGAGGCCTGATGGACGGGTCAAGAGTCTGATGAAACTTGAAGGATGGGGAAGGCACAGGCCCCTCGACTCTCCGTAACTGGACGCCAATCTACCCAGCCCAGCACACACAACAGTCGTTTTGGTTGGGTGCACTTCCTCTTGTCCTCATCGTCCCTCTCTGACCTGCATAGAAGCTCCTCCTCTGATTAATTGGCCCACCTCTGCTCCCGATGCCAATGCTGCTGAAGGAGTGTGGGTAGGGGCTCACCTCTCCCCGGCAGGCTCTGCCGTGGGGTGGGGCACGGCAGGGGTGAGTGTGGAGGAAGGGTGCCCAGTGGCAGGAGACCCGAGAAGGCTGGGAGAGGCCTTGGAATCAGGAGCAGTTGGTGTCTCTCACTGTCCAGGGCAAATGCCTTGTGTACTGAGATCTAGGCAGGATCATTGTTGTTCAACTATTTTCACTGCTAAAATGACATTCAAGGATGATGTAGAAGCTACTCTTTCTGTTCTGTAGAGGTTTGTTTTGGTGTTCCATTCCATTCTTCATTCCTACCTGTGCGTGGCTGTAGGAAAGTCTCATAGAGTATGTTTATTATGTGTTCTTACTTGACATGAGAAAATGGGTCACAGATAATCATTACAGTTTTCAGGGATGTATGTAATTTCAGGTAACTTAGAGAACCCCATCGGTTGACATGCTCAGAGTTCCCTCCTTCTGTGTGTTTCAGGTTGCGATTCAATTTATTATGATGGCCTGGGAAATCGGAGGTGTCTTTGTGAAGGCACGTCTCTTCCTTCTTAGTTCCTGATGTCGGGGAGTTGTGACCGGCTCGCAGCTGCTCTCCTGCTACTAGGAGCAGCAGCTGGTCTCTCCCCAGCCTCATCTCTGGGGTCCAGGATGGAGGCGCCTATTCTGATGTGTATGTTGTCATTTGAACAAGCACTTCCCTAGCAGCTGACTGGGCAGCGGCCCACAGGTCTGGGATCTCTCTGGCCTCAGCCTGCCCTTCTGTACATTTCCTCTAGGCTAGCCGGGCCGCCCGGGGCTGGTCAGCGTGGGGCTACGTCAGTGGAAGCAGAGTGAGGCTCTCGTCCTGATGGTCCTATCCGAAGGGAGAGTCTGAGAGCACAAAGGTGAGCAGACAAGGCCCGAGATAGCGCACCTCTGGTGAGCCGTGGAGAGCAGGGTGCCAGGACAGGGTACGCCGTGCACCTGCTGCAGCGGAGTCCAGGGCAGGGAGCTCCTGAAAGGGGAACTGGGCTGAGTCCCGAAGACAGGAGGTAGTGGCTACGGTGAGCAGATGGCTGTCCTGGCAGAGGGAAGGGAATGGGTGGAGACAGGTGGGAGGCCCTCAGGAGAGCGGTGGGCAAGGACAGGGAGGTACTAGACAGGGTGGGGAAGTGGCAGGGTGGAGCAGGAGCTGTAGAGGGGCTGAGGCTTGGCTGTGCTTCGAGGGCTCAAGGAAGCAGAGAGTGGCTAGGCACTTCCTCACATTTTTGACATTTATATCTTGACCCCAAATAATTGTCCCAAATCCGCATGGGAGGTTCCTGGGTGATCCCTGGCGCAGAAATTAGGCCAGTGGGGCTACCCTGGGCTCAGAGAATGTTTTTCCATCAAGATCTGAGCCTGTTTGGGGCAGGGCGTGGTCAACTTCCAGCCCTTCAAATCCTTCTCTGTAGACAAGTTGGAACTGCCTCCCAAACATCCATGTGGATCTCCTGCAGAGCAATTGAGGTGTTCAGCAGAGGGGAGTCACCAGGGCTTTGGAAAGCCCACTCCTTACTTGTCCAAACTGGCATGTAGTCAAGGCCAAAGCAACTAGAGGGACTCTTTCTAAACTCAGCAAATCTCTTCTTTCAGGAAAGTCCTCTTAAAGCAATCACTCTTGCATCGTTCCCTGACCTGCACCCCCACCTGAACCCCACTCCCCCATTCCTGAGAGGCAGCCATGGGGTCCTTCTGAAAACTGCCACAGTTCTTCTTCCCTGGGACGTCAAAAGCACTTGTTTTTACCATGAGTTGTGTTAGAATCTTGCAAAGTTTGAGGAACTACTGAAAAAGAGCCTGGGTTGGCAATAAAAAGATGTAGCAAATGAATTGCTCATTATTATGAGTGTCTCACTGAGCGCTGGTTGGTCACCTGCTGCTGGCCTGTGCTGCTTCTGGGTAAAGGTATTAGTCATTTATGATTATGGTTTGGATAAGTGCATTGATACAGAACCACATTTAGAATCACTCAGATGTCTAGTCCTAATGAACATTTTAATTTCACATTGTTCTAGTCCTCAAATCTCATTTGGAGTTTTGATTTGCTATTATGGTGTATGCCATACAAACAGCACAGTGTGCAAAGGGTGCTCCTAATAATTTACGCACAGCTTAACGGGTTTTTATCTCTGTTTCCACTGGGCTCAAGGCAGGGCAAGCCCACTTCCCGGAGGGTTATTTCCTGCCCCTTATTACCCAGCACACCCCTCCCCGGAGAGCCACTCCCCTGGGTTCTATTATCACCTGTCGGCTGCTTCTGCTTGGCTGGCACACAGGTAGTCACAGCCTGTGTGCTCTTTGTCCTTGGCCTCTTTCCCTCAACAGCAGGGGTGACTCAGCCTACAGCTGCATGTGTATCAGAGCACACTCTCTGTTCAGTCTCAAAATTTGTTTACTCATGTTCCTCTTGATGGACAGATGGGTTCTTTCCAGCTCAAGACTATCCCACCTACTGCTGCTAGGAATGTTCTTGTACATGACTTAATTTGGACATATCCACTCAGTTCTCTTGAACATGCCCAGGGCTGGGATTGCTGGGGCATAAGGTGGGTGGATATTTAAATTGTGCCAAAGTCTTTTTAAATGTGGTTCTACTAATCTCCTCACTCACGAAGAGTATATTAATAACTCCAGTTGCTCTGTGTTCTTGCCAACACTTGGCTTTGTCTCACATTTCCTTTAATGCTGGTGTGTTTGGAATATGTGCGTGTGTTTCCAGGGGAACCAGGGAGAATACATTGTAAACGTTGATATTAACCAAGTGCCTCAATTCTGTTGGCAGAGGGCTTGGGACCTGCCTGGAGAGTGAGAGAAAAGGACAGGCAGTCTCCAAGGACAGAGCAGGGAGTTCCAGCACCATTTTGGAAACCTTCCTAATAGGACCAAATACACATAGAAGATGTTCAGAAAAAATGGTAAATCTGGGGCTACTGGTCAGGTGCAGGTCAGTGAGTGTGCACTCATATTGGATGTTAGTAGGCTATCTAGTCACTGTGACCAAAAGACTTAACAAGAATAATTTAGAGGAGGAAAAGTATTTGAGCTCATAGTTTCAGAGGTTCATTCCATGGTCAGCCGACTCCACAACTCTGGGTCTGAGTGGGTAGAACATCACTGGGGAAGGGCGTGGAGGAGGAAAGTAGCTTAGGACACGTCAGGAAGCAGAGAGGACTCTCTCACCAGGAACAGAATATAAATCCTGAAGGTACGCCCCCCGTGGCCCACCTCCTGCAGCCATACCCTACCTGCCTACAGTCACCACCCCGTTAATCAATTTAAATTATTGATCCACTGAATGGACTAATCCTCTGATTAGATGATAGCTCTCATGATCTAGTCATTTCCCCCTGAACATTCCTGCATTGTCTATCTCATGAATTTTGGGGGGACACCACATGTCCAAACCATAGCAATCAGGAAACACACAAATAACATTCCCAGAGTGGAGAAATTATAACAGAAATACCAAGATAGTTCACACAGTTATTTAGAGAATTCAACGATGGGTCTATTAGAAGTCACCTTTAAAGCACTGAGGACTCTGAAAGTCTGCCTTTGTGGCCTTGGTAAAGCAGAGGAAGGCACAGTGCCTTCTCAGATGGTGGCTGTTGATTTTGTGATGGTGTCCAAGGTGACAGTCCTCACGGCTAGATGGCTCTGGAGTACCTCTTGGTTTGGCCCTGAGAGCCATAACGTAAGTTATTGATGATCCTGATTTTGCAGCACACATGTGCGCTCCCTGTGCCAGCTGCCCCTGTCCCTGAGTCCACTGGTAAAGACTTGGCTGATGCCTTTGCTATGATTTGAGTTTGTCATGGGCTGGATTCTCACTGTAGCTGTGGCTCTGCGTGACCTGAAGCTGACAAACACACTTCCTGTTGCTTTGCCTCTCAGCCTTCCTCTCCCCTTTCCCTGGCAGCACCTCAACCCTCCTGCAGGGGAATGTACCCTCCACCACCGTGAGCCACCCGTGTGGGTGGACCTGTGCCAGGTACAGCAGGCAGCAAACCCCGTCCCTGGGCTTCAGTGATTGGCTGAGAGAAGGGTCCAGGACTCAAGTTAGGCCAGTGGTTACCCCCGTGGGCACTGGTGGAGGGCAGGTCTCATGTTCTGGGCATTGGTCCTGCGGTGACGGGGAGGCTGTGGAGAAGCTGAGCACAGCAGGGAAGAAGGGCTGAGCATGTGTCCGGGGGCCAGTCATCCAGGACCCGGTGTCCCTCTGCACTGTGTGCTGCAGAGAACTAACGCTCCTCAGTCTGACGAGCTCAAGTCAGACTTCCTTGCATTCCACTGCCCGCAGCCAGAGGAGCGCTACTGAATGCAGAAGGGGGTTGGAGTGTGGATGTCACTAGTCACTGCTTTACTCCCATTTCTCGTGTTGGTGATTAAGTTACGCATTGGTATTGGGGCAGATGCCCCTCGCTCACCACCAGTGGCTGGGCTTCCCCCTGGTGATGGCAACCTGCTGCTCTTCACCGCCCACCACGTGCCTCGTACTGTGGGTCTGTGGTGACAGAGCTTGGCTATGTGACAGATGAGAATAAAGAAAGGTGGCTGGAGGGGAAGCCAGGGTTCCACCACAGGACACCAGACACTGCACCCACCTGACAACTAGAGGCTGCTTTAAATAGGGCAACTGACCCTGAACACCAGGGCAGAGATGGCCAGGGTAGCGTGTGAGAGGTGGAGGTCCACTGAGCCCGAGAGCCAGGCTCAGTTCCTCCTGGCGGAGCCGGCTCCCCAGCTCACACAGACCTCATGCCAGAGCACGCACAATAACGACCCCGCCTGCAGGGTTAGGACTGCAAGGGTGCAGTGAGATAGGATGAGGGAGAGGGAAGGGCTGGGTCCTCCCCTCCCACGGGCAGTCGCAAGAGGGTTGATTTGAGCAGGCTCTTGTGCTGCTTTCTCCAGAGCGTGTGTGGTTTTTGCTTGTAGTTTTGGTTCTTGTTTGAACCTCTTCTAGTCTCCTGTGGCTGCTTTCTTGGCCCCAGAAGGGCCCAGAGGATGTGCGCCGCTTCCTGGTGAGGCTCGGGCTGTCTGGGTGAGAGAGGAGCTGGACTGTGTGCCTGAGCAAGGGTGGCGAGGACACCGGCTGGGCCTTCACTGCTGGCCACTGGTTTGTGAAGGCCGGGGCGCCTCACGTCCTAGCTGGGGTGGCCCAAGCTGTCTTCCAGCTCAGTCCAGGGTGTTTATCTGCCTTTCATCTCAGTTGGGCTGCAGATTATGCACTATTTGCCTATTAATCCTCATTGTCGTGGGGGAAATGCAAATGAAGTTGTCTTTGATGTGTTGGAGGCATAATAGCAATTTCTGACTTTCTTTCCTGGAGCGAAAGTCTTCCCAAACCTCAACACCGGGGAGATGATCTTAGGAGTGGTGGGGACCATGCAGGAGCCTGGCTGGTGCATGAGGAGCATCTTCAGTGAGAGCACATTCATTATCAAGTCAGACAGTCAGGAACGATTCCCGAAACTCCAGGAAAGGAGAGAAGGGTTTTTTTTTTTTAAATTTTTTTTTTTTAAAGCAGACAAGAAAGTTGAAAGTAATTAGAAGGCACTAATTAAGAATAATAATGACAACAACATTTTGAATTGGTGCCTGGTATGAGAATGGATTCGGGCTCCTTGCCAAGCATTGTATCTGAGCCCACTGCCTTTCAAGTTGTCATCGTCCGTTTTGAGATATGACAGAGGTGGTGGGTTTTGAAACAGTTAATCGTTGGCATTGATTGTTGAGAGAGTGCGATGGTCTCACGTAGGCATCTGATCTCACATAGTATCTTGTATTGGTGTCACTGACTTACATATTAGAAAGGAAAGCAGAAAGTAACTGTAGAAAATGCAGATGATACATTATACGCTGGTACGCAGGACAAAAGAGTTTCTTTTGGACAGTCCACACCTGGGAAATGGCCAGCCCTGTAATCCGACGTGAGCCACATTTTGCCAAGTATCCTGGGCTGTCACATCTGCCGTCACCACCTGTGATCATTTTCTTCCTCTTTTGCACTAAATAATCAATTACAAGATTCTGGGTTTCTCTCCCCTTCTCATTTATTACTGGCTCAAGACCTTGCTTCCGATGGTGCCAAGGGGAGAACACGTGCTCTTTCTGCCTGGGAGGACGGGCGCTCAGGGTGAGGGTCATTAGCCAGGCTGAGGACAGTTATAGTCACTGACAATGCATATGAATATCTGCTCTGGAAATGTTTTGAAATGTAAAGACACAGAACTCAGTACTGCTGAAGGTTTGGGGCTGAGCCAGGCTCTGTCTGGGCTGTCGTTGGAATGTTTGATTGTCCTAAACTTTCTGGGGACTGTTTGGCAGATGCCTCTCTCCATCATCAAATACAATATTTTCTGTTCTGTGAAGCCATCCTTGAAAATAGTCAGTACCTGTCACATAGCAGGAGCTCAAACTTGGTGACAGAATGAAAATGGAAAGAGAGATGTAGAGAAAAATAGGTTCATTGCAGCAACATCCCTGGCTTCGACTGAATGTCCAGTAAAAGAGGAATCATTAAATTATAACAGATTACTAGGCATCATTAAAAATTAGGTCTACTGAGTTTCTGATGGACAGCAATGCTGATACAATGTTAAGTAAAGACATGAAACGATGTTTACTATGACCTCAAGCCATACATTCCTTGAAAAGAGAGGGATCATAAAATTACAATTTTAATTTGTTCTTTGTAGCCCTCTGTTTTAAATTTTTTTTTAGAATAATATGAAAGATTCTATTTTCCTTCTTTTCTTTTTATCTGTATTTTTCAAAGTTTGCATGTTATATAGGTTTATGTTTGTGTGTTAATAACAGTACTTATTTTAATTATACATGAAGAAAGGAAAATATTCTTCAAAAAGATCCTGTCACCCTGGACACTACACAACTGTATCAAGTCCTCAGAGCTGGTTTTGGATCTACCCTTTTCAGCAGGCGCTAGATTTTCCTTAGAGTTTTTCACAGAGAGAAAGGAGGTACTGTATGTGATGGTCCCCTGGTACACTTGGGCTTGTTACCTGAAAGGCAAATCTGAAGCAGGTTGAAACATTATCTGGTCACTCTGGGCATCTTAAAGGTCCGCCAAGAAGCCATACCCCAGGCCAAGTTAGTACAGCGCAGTTCACAGAAGCCCTGGTGGAGGGCACCCTGGGGTTGGGGAGCCCTGATTTAGGCTGGGGTGTGCTCTTGGATGTGGAAGTGTGACCTGTGTCCATCAGTGTCTACATCACCTGGCAATGCTGAGTGCCCTGCTAGAGATGCCAGGAGATAAACTTTTCCCAATACTTGTCACCTGCACCAGGCCCCAGGAGCAGGGCCTCAATCAGAGCTCATATGGATCATGGAGTGACTATGGAGACGAGGGACAGCCTGAGATCCCGTGGACTGCCACACAGGCTGGTCACCTGGGCTGCCAAGGCGAGCCCCTGAAGGGCACCTCCTGAGATTCCTGGTTTTGCTCACCAAAGAATGATGAGCTCTGCCTCTCTTTGCTTTGATTTTTCCTGAAAATAACGGCAGAATTTGTGTCCAGTGTAAGTTGAGGTGCCCTTTGGTGTTCAGGGGAGGCCAAGCCCTCTAGGCGGAAGCCGTTCTCTACAGCACCTCATCCAAGGCCCCCAGTCTCTCTGACCCCTGCACCAAACCCACCTGGGAATCCCCAAGGAGGCTGGGTGGTTCCAGACTCATGTCCTCAGACTGTGCTAGATCCTCAGAGTTCCAGAAAAGCAAGAAGACCAGGCCCTCTGCCAGTCCTATGCAGCGTGCAGCAGGCTCCACTCCAGGCTGCCCTTCTGAGGAGGCTCATACTTTTATTTTGTAGTTATGACCTGTTTTTAAAAATATTCTTGAGAAATAAAGGGAGTTGGTCCACCTGCACGTGTGAATGGAGTTGCCACTGACTTTCACACCTTGGGTCTTGCTGAGAGGCCGGTGAATCTTAAGAAGATTGCAGCTTCCTGCGGTGCATCTATGATCCAACCTCTGAGTGCAAACCAATCACTTAGTGCAGCCGACCTGTGGTGCGTTCCCAGGAACTGACCGGTGTTAACGTCCTGCCCCGAGAAACCTACCCCTGGATTTCATGAGCCACAGTGACTTCATTGCAGGCGAAACGTGAACATTTCTAATTAACCTAACAATAGAAGCCATGCGTGATGCTCTGACATGAACTATTGTGTCCACAGTCAGCAGGGCTCGCCCCACCCTGGGGTGACCACAGTTCTGGCCCAGCGTCACTGCCTGGCTGCAAAGGCCTGAGCTGCTGTGGGAGGGCTGCCAGTCTTCAGCTTTGCTGGCCTCCTTCTCCAGTCCCTTGCTCTGTCCCTGATTGAAACTGACCACCTCTTTCCCCCGTCTCTGCCCTCAGGTCCTACCCTGCCCCTGGGGACTCTGCGGTCCTCCTCCTCATCCCACGTAGGGCCTCCTGAACCTGCCTCCAGCAGCTAGGTAATGCAGAGTACCTGGTACACTCTAGCAGAAGAAATGAGCACAACACCCGGCCCCTGACAGTGGACCCTGGGAAAAGACAACCTGGTGGGGGACTCACTCTTCCAGTGGGATTGGCTCTCTGATTAGCTGCTGTCACTTGGTCACCGCAGGGAGCCGGGGTCTTCAAATGCTCACCAAAGCCAGTGTTTGCACACCTCTTGCTTTTGCCTGACCAGGGTGTACGTGTGGCTGGTCTTTGCCCCCAACCTGAGCAGACTGTGAGGAAGAATGTGCGCATTCTCCAGAGACAGTGGGTGCATTCCACAGTTATGGAAGAAGAGGGAGAAGGACAGTGTCCCCCGTCTGAGGCCGAGTCTGCAGCCTCACTGGCGTCCCCCTGATGCTCACAGAGGCTCACGGTCCTTTCCACTCACCCAGCCTTCCATGTGGATACATTCCTCATTCCTCAGGGCCCCTGTCACAGAGAATAATGTCACGCCACAGCACACTGCCCAGGGCCCAAGTGCTTGGCGCTGAGACAGAACCGAGCAGCCCGAGCCACAGCTGCTGCAGCTTCAGGATGGGCTGCTGCTCGGGCTTCTCTCCGCGCACTGGACGGCCTGCCTGCTTGCCTTTCCGCCCCTTTGCTCTGGCTGGGTTTAGTTTTTCCTGTGTCACCGGTTTCACCTGTGCTCGTGGCACTGACAGAAGCTAGGAAGACCTGGAACTTGAATGTCAGACACCTTGACTCGGGCCTCCAGATCGCCAAGTCCTGGAGACATCTGCCAGACAGCAGGACAAGCCACCGAGATGGGTTTTACAGGTGGCCCTCGTGGCCCCTGAGGGCCCATCGAACAGGAATTGAGAGGGCGTCGTCAAGGGCCTATGTCCCAAGCTCGGGCTGAGGTCCGGAGGAAGAGAGGAGCACATGTGGGGGACAGGACGTGTACATGAATTCTTAGACTGTGGTTTGTGAATGTGGTGAAGATCTCCAGGAAGGGCTGAGGAACACTGCCTTGCTCGGGTGGCTCAGAGGGGCCCACAGTCCTGAGGTCTGGAGCTGGTCCAGAATGGCCCTTCCGACCCATGTTCCTCACGTTTGCAGCCTGGAAGAGCTGCCCTGTCCTCGGGCACCGACGAGACTCCACTCTCCAGCTTCCCTTATGCTTCGGAGTGGCCACGTGACGCCATTCTCTTCCGTGGAGCGTGAGTGGACGTGGGAGCATCGAGGCTTACCATCTCTTCTGTGGGCTCCTTCCGGCTAACTCTAACCACGTCCAGCCTTGAGACAGCCCAGGACTTCCCCTGGAGACTCTCCTGAGTGACAGGGACCGTTACCTGGGTAAGACACCAACTTCCAAAGTCAGACCTATAGGATTTTGGCTCAAACCACTCCAGCCTACCTCACGGGAACCAACAGCTTCTCCCACCCAAGAGTGAGATCCAGAAACTCAGGTTATCAGGTTGTGTGCATCCCTGGGTAGGAGCAGGTCTTCAGGCTCAGCCCTCCCATCTATGTGGCATGTCTGGGTACCACAGAGCCTGTTGAGTTCTGTCACCTGAGTCCAGTCCTGAGAACATGCCCAGAGGCCAACAGGGCTGGGGACAAAAGGATGGCCAAGGGTCAGCTCTGACCCTCTGTTGAGGGCCACAGATGATGATGGCTATGTTAAGCTGTGTTTTCAATTGTATATTAGACCCCTGCTGTCCGCCTTGGCCTGCTACTTTGGAGTTCGTGTTGGTTGGGGAAGTGCCGGAGGAGGGATTTCTGGTTGGTGTGTGGTGTGTTCCTGGAGGAGCAGCATGGGTGGGTTCCCGGGGAGTGTGCTGGTGGAGTTTGGAAATAAAGTTTGTTCCTGCCTGAGTGGCTCGTGATTTGTGCCCAGCCAGACTGCGGCAACCCTCAAGGAGCCCAGCTGAAAGTGCTCTGTGATGTGGGGAGTCATTTTCCTGCTCGTGGTCCCTCCTGCAGGAGTCTCTTGACTTCCTCGTGCGCCTGCTCCCAGTATCCATGTCGCACAGGCTTTCAAACGTGGTGCTGGAGCAGGAGCCTTCAGCTTGGGAGAGACACATGGACACACCTCAGCAGGCCAGGCCTCCTTCCCTGAGCCTGGACACACCTGGGGACAACCCTACTTCCCTGAGCAGGCCCCTGTGCCATCCTTGCTGGTGACATGTGTCCCCAGCCATTGTAGCAACAGTAGATTCCTGCCTTCCTCTGGACAAGGTGAGCTGCACTCCCCGCTGAGGAAGCCTTGGCCACGTGATTTGCTTTAGCCACGGGCATTGGGTGGCATGACGTCTGCCCCTTCCAGTGCAGCCACTGGGGTGTCTGTTCTCTTTCCTTTCCCCTGCCCCAGCCCCAGTGAGAGGGGCTCCATCAGCCCTGGCCCCTGTGTGGAGCTGAGCACCCACTGGCCCCTGGCCTGACCATCTATTAATCCCCAAGGTCTCGCTGAGCACGATCACGTGAGGGCAAGTGTGCCTGAGCTGAGAATGGCCTGGTGTGGGCTGTAACCATGTCCTCGGTTCCCCGAGACGACAGTCATGATTGCACCAGCTCTTGCTGAAGATGGCACTTCCTGGGCTGTGGGGGAGTTGTGTTAGGTACATTTCTGCAGGTAACAATGAAAGAAACCGCTCTTCCATTCCCCGCAAGAAGCTGAGGACTCTCTTTATAAGAGAAGGCAGATGGCTCTGCGTGCACACCCAGGGCAAACGGCCATGCTGACATTCCATGATGTTTCTCAGAGAAGGTGGGGCAGGTGGCACTGTGTCAGGTGGCACTGAGCCTGCAGCACCATGGCTGGTGGCACTTGGAGAGGGCAGCACAGAGATCTGAGGGAAGTGGCTGCTGTGGGCTGTACTGATCCCGTGGGATGCAGGTGCCTTCTGGATGGAGATCGACCCTGAGCCAGTCCAGCAGTGTTGTGCTTCAGTGAGGACGTGGCGCGGGAGGACTGCCGGCGGAGGCCCTCTTCAACATGGCCTTTTCCATAGGGCAGCTCCTACACTGTGTCTTGCCTCTTCAAAGCCAGCAAAAAGCAGGGTCTCCTAGGTAGGCAGGTGCACAGTCCCAGTCTAGGGGTTTGGGCTTGACTATCGTGGCAGAACCTGTGGAGACCTGCAGGGGAGAACACCCAGGGTGCTGCCATGCACAGGCCCAACAGGCGCAGAGCAGGTGGCCACAAGTCCTGGGGAGGCCTGCCTGGCCGAAGCTGTGGCTCTAGGTGGAAGGAGGGGTCGACCCCAGAGACTGAGCTGCAGCCCTGAACACCCAACAGCACCCTGCTCACCTCTGGTCTCCTACAGGTGCCTCCATGGACTAGACTCCCTGGAAGCCAAAGGGGAGGGAAGCTGAGTGATGCCCCAGGCCGTCTGTTTCCTGGCCATGGGTGGGTCAGGGTGGAGATGAAGACGAAGCATGAACACTTGGCACAGATCCAACTGTGGACCTTCCTGAGCCAGAAGCTCATTCACAGCCAGGAGAGAAGACCACCAGTCCTCAGAGAAGGAGAGGCAGAGCGAGAGCCAGATCAGGTGGCCGGAGGCCCTGGGTCCCATTCTGGGCAGACATTGACCAGCTCTGACCTGGGAAGATCCCTGGATACCAATTTCTCAAGTTTAAAGTGCGATTGATGATGATCATCCCCCAAGGACACTGTGGGGTCCAGAGGGGATCAGCGAGTGCAGAGGGGCTCCCAGAAGCAAAGGTGTGAGGTGAGCAATACGGAGCCTCAGAGAAGGGAAGAGGGTGCTGGCCGCCCTCCCCATCAGAAATCTCCTAACCTAGCCACAGGTTCAGCCTTCACCGCGGGTGCTGGGGAGCACGGCAGAGCCCCAGTGCTGAGGGCCGAGGTGCGGCTGCTGTTAGCAGCAAGAACTGAGCACAGGGTGGAAGTGGAGGGAAGCCGGAAAGGGGCCTGGCAGAGGCTGATCTTTCAGCAGCCCAGGAGAGGAGACAGGCTCCAGCAATGGCTTGCTGCTTCTGTGACCCCTTTCATAACAATGGAACCACCAAGTCGATTGAGTGAAGGGCTGGGGGCTGGGGATATAGCTCAGGTGGTAGAGTCTTGCTGGCGGAACTGCAACCAGTGTTGGTGCCTGGGGCGCAAGGCTGCATCTCCTCCAAGACACGACCTTGGAAGGGTCCAATCCAGAACCATGTGCTTGTTGGTGACCTTCAGTTTCAGGCAGCTGCAAGACAAGGGCCCTCAGTTTCTTGCTGACCACCTCCAGCTCTTTGCCATGTTGCCCTCTCCAAAGGGCAGCTGTGACATCTTGATGTTCCTCTTCAAAGCCAGTGAAAAGGATGTCTTCTAGGGAGGCATGTGCACGATCCCATGCAGGATGCCATGTATGTCCCTTACCCTGACAACTTCTGAGTGTGGGAAGCAAGTCACAGGCTTCTTACACCCCTAGAGGCACGGGGTACTACCCTGTGTACCACTGCTGGGAGGGGAGCCTGGGGCCACCATAGGGGTGCCAGGAACAAAATGACTAAATGCCCAGTATCAGCTTGTGCATGTGTGTATGTGTATGTGTGTGTGTGTGTGTGTCTTTGTGTGTGAATGCTTTTTTTTTTTTCTAAGAAAAAGGCAAATAAAGATTTTGGTTGCATAAGGGGCTTGTTGATTTGAGGTATATTATTTCTTTAAGCTGTGGCATCAGAATCCAATTATGTTTCTATAAGAAAAAGAGCCATGGAGAAATCCCACAAGTATATTTGAGAAAGCCCTGGGGACACCATGGGCTTCAGTAAGAGAAGCAGTCACTTCAGAAACTGAAATTTTATTCCAAGGAAATGGCTTTTGATGGGAAATCATCAGGCTAAAAGAGAGGTTTTTATATTGCAAAAATAGTTTTTTTTCTTTCTTTCTTTTTCTTTTAAGATTTGCAGCCAAACGACCATAGAAAAAAGAGAAAAGAAAAAGCTCAAATAACTCACAAAACTCCCAGAATATATCTCTGAACACCTGGCCATGGACATTGTTATAAAAAAAAATGTTATTTTAAACCATAAATCTCATTGTATATAATCTAACAATATCAGATTTATAGATCATAGCATTTATGTTTTAAGATATGTAAACAAACATGAACCAGTTGATCTTGGTTTTCGACATCTCCAGGTTGAGCATGACATAAGAAATACTACAATCATTACCCAGGGAAGACGATGGGAAAGAACTTGAAAGTAACTAGATATTTTGCTAGTTGTTAAAAGTAAATTTAATGCATCTGTCGTCTATATGCTTTTATTTAAGTTGATATTATTGTGATTAATTAACCCTTCATTTTGTCTAACTTCATCTGAACTTTTTAATAAAACATATTCATTATTTTCTCAGCTATTCATTCCATGGATCTGTAAGTTGCACAGTTAACACATTAATCATGATAAATAAAAGATAAGGGCAGCAGCAGGTATTCCCTCCTATGTTCCACAAATAATTCAATTCTTTAAATTTTACCAACTTGCTGGGTTCCTGCTGGGCCAGGCTCTGGGCTCGGCAAGGGACTCTCTCCTGGGAGTAGTCTTGGAAGGTTCTGCAGAACATGTATGATCATCTGTCCAGGAAGTCTGGAGGTGAAGTGTCCTCTCTAGGCCTCCACTCTGTGTCCAGTTGGAATCTAGACAAAGGCCCAGGGCACTCTGAGTTCCAGGGAAAAGGAACATACTTGCAAAGAGGCTTTACTTGCCCACAAGAGAGGTGGTGTCCCTGACTGTCCAGCCATGGGTAGAGGGAAAGTCAAGACTGGTCTTTGGTCCTGGGTTCCATGGAACTCACTGGAAGCCTCCAAGGACGCTGCCACCCCTTCCTCTGTTGGGAACCTGTGGCAGAACTCGGAGGTTCCTTCCTCTTGGGGTAACAAGCCCATTTTCTGTTGTCTCAGGGCTTCTTACCCCTTTCCTGCTGCAAATTTTGAATTTAGATTAGAAAGAAACAGCCTAAGCCAAAGGGAGGAGCCATTGCACCCAGCATGTTTTAATGGTTGGTCGGCCCTCAGACTCCCAGACAGCACCCCCTGCAGGGTGGGAGGAGGGGAAGTCTCAGGGTGGGGCACTTGACAACCCTGTGGAGAAACGTTGCTGGAACCGCAGCTGGGGACATCAACTGGAGGGACGCCGAGGGAGGTCACACTGGAGGGAGGTCACACTGGAGGGTCGCTGAGGGACATCACCTGGAGGGACGCCAAGGGAGGTCACACTGGAGGGTCGCTGAGACCAGGGAAGCTGGCCTTGGCAGCAGTCCACAGAGCCTCGCTGAGCACAGTGCCCCCCGCACAGGGGCCTGGGAGGGTGCCCCTGGAGGTGAGCAGAGGGGCCCTCTGCAGGGTGAGGGAGGAGGACAGGAGCTGGAATGGCCCCATGGTACTGCCTGGTCTTGGGTGAGGGTGAGGGTGAAGGGGAAGGTGGCCAGGCCGGCAGGGAGTGAAGGCAGGGGGCACTCGCTTCACTCAAGCAGGGGTTGGCCCCCCTCTGTCTGGCAGTGGCGGGGGTACACTGGACGTCCACCTCCTGGAAGAGGACTTTGTGGTGTGTCACCAGGTGCCCAGGCTCTCCTGCAGGACCCAGCTCTTGCTTCAAGGCCTGCAGCCGAATCTGTCCCCGAGAGCTGCTGTGGAGGCAGGTGCTGCCCTGCCCAAGGTGGAACCCTTTCTGGGGGCAGCCCATAGGCCGTGGCTGGTTGCTGCTGGGGTGCTGCTGGGGCACAGTGGCAGTCAGGACGTCTTCAAAAGGTTGTCCCTGCCCAAAGCGCCCCAGGAGGCCCACTGAGGCTCTGTTGCAGTCACAGCCATTGAGGCGCCTCCTTGCCTGCCCAGTGCTGTGTCCAGGGCCTCTTCTGTCCCTCCCATCAGCCTCCTGCTGTGGTGCTCAGGGCTTTAGGGCTGGCTTCTTCAGGAACAGAACCTAAGCACACAGAACCCCGCAGGCCTGGCCTGCACAGCCGTGTGCCTTGGCAGACGGCCTCTGTGTGTCCTTCCTGCTGTTTCTCCTCTCAGCTCTGGCCCTCCCTGGCCCTGGGCAGCCCTCCCCACAGCTCTAGCAGAGACTGTGGATTTGTGGCTCCTCGGGGTTCCTTGAGAGTCCAGGTGGAATGGAGAAGGGAAAGCTGTTCTCTTGGAGATAGCGGGCCTTTGCTCAGAGTCCAGCCATGTCCTTAACTCTGCATCTCTGCATCCGGGAGGAGGGCGGCTGTGCTGCATGCTTGCCCAGGGCTCTCAGTGAGGCCTCCCTGTATCTGTGCTCTGCCATTTGTCCTCTGTCCTTTCTTTTCCCCTCTCCTTGCCTTGGCTTGGGCTGGAGGAGCTGACTGAAAATTCCTTTCATCATTTTTCCCTTTCAAATTTGAAAGTCTCTCAGATTCTAATTTTTAGGGTTTGCTGTGGAAATTTAAAAAGGGAAACTTAACTTACTACAGTTTAAGTTTTACCAAGTTATTTTTCCCATTCCCCAATAGTATAAAGAATTCAGGGATCTTTAACTAATTAATAGTGCCCCTTTTGTGTTCTAGTTTTCTCTTTATCAGTTGTCCTTGAGATCGTTGCTACTGCCATTCCTAGTTTCCCAAGAATTCACCCCTCCTAAAGGCCGTCCAGAAAGCTCTCTCTCTAGATCCTTTCGAATGACCATCATTATCAATTTCGTGGAGGTGTACTTGAATTTCTAGCTACTTCTTTTTCTCTTTCCTTCTTGGGATTATCGTGTCTTCTTGGATCTGTGAGTGAGTGTAAGCCCCTGGTTTTGATTTGGGACAATGCTCCTTTGTGGGGTCTTTCAAGTATTTCCTATTCTGTATGTCCCCCTTCCTGCTGGGACTCGGAGAAACCTGTTCTGTGGTTTGCTCACTGTGTTCCAACACCCGACGCTTCTCTTTCAGTTGCCTACCATTGTTGACTGAGCTACTGCCTTTGTTCTTTTCCGTGGTCATTGCTGGTCTGCTTGCTCATTAATTCTCTCTTCCACTCTTTCCACCCCACTGCTAAAGATGTCCATTGATTGTGTTACATTTTCAGTTATTGAATTTTTCATTTCTAGACACTCTTCGGTCCCTTTTCACATCTGCCATATCACCTTTTATTGCTTTCTATTTGCATATTTCCAAGTTTGTCCTTGATTGTCCTTGATTCCTGTAACCAGAGGAAGCACAGTGAAGTTCCCCTGCCTGTCTGATGACTCCACAATGACAACTGCACTCAGGGTTGTCTGTGTGACCTCCCAGCACTTACCGTAACACACAGCCTTCCTGTGCCCTGTGGTCCTTCTCCAGGTGCCTTCGGGGGCCCAGCTCAATTTACATTCTGGGGTTTATTACAGTTTAAGTTTGCAGTTTCCTATGGCTGCTCTGCTCTGTCCTTTCCCTCTGTGTTCCCACTACGTGGAAGGTCACTGAATCCCTTACTCACAGATCTGGGGTTTTCTCCAGGGGTCAGCTCCTTGTCTACAGCTGCCCCACGACTGCCCTAGGCTCTCAGTCTCTGAGTGACAGACCCTTTTTCTGTCTGTTTTCTTCTCCTTCTCTGCCTAGCTCCAGGAGTCCTCCCCTCTGGTCCCTGGAACGAGGAGAAGGGTGGAGTTGGTTTACTGTGTCTTCCTTTAACCTGCCCGAGCGGGGAGTGTGGCTCCTGCTGCCCTCCTCTGCTTTTCACCCCGGTCACCGTCTCTCCTTGTCTTCAGCGGCAGCTCTCACTCACGTAGTGGCTGTCATGGCACCGACCTCCTCGTGATCTTCCATGGGAGGGGACCGCACTTGCATTCTGAGGGGCTCCCTTCAATTCAGAACACGCAGGCAGAGCAGGTGCTCCATTATCATAGAGCAGAAAACACTGTCTTCTGACTTTCAGATGCACCGAAGGAAGATGTTAATTCCTTTTAGAAACTTTTCAGTTCTCCTGGGATCCTAAACCCCTAGAAAATATAAACATTTAATGCTAGAGAGGAGAGAGAAATGGAAGGTCAATGTGACGTGCTGTTTAGAAGGACTGTCCTTCACTTCTGCTTTCCTTTTGTCTTCCTATGTGGATGCTTGTCCCATTCTTTGTTAATCCTTAAAACTCAAGGATTTCATCAATGTATGTCTAGAGTTCTTTGTGGGTGGTTGTTTCCTTTTTGTCTTTTTTTTTTTTCAGGTGGCAACCCATTTCAGACTTTAGATTCAAGCTTTTGTTTTATTTTGCTTTACATTTTAAGGAAAATTTATTCTTCAGTCGTTGCTTCTATTTCATTCACTAACATCGTTTTTCATGGAAAAACGTCATCTGCCCGTCCTGTCTCCATTCTCTGCCGTTTGTGTCGGGCTCTCTCTGTGGCTGCTCTGCTCTGTTCTTTCCCTCTGAGTTCCCACTACCTGGAAGGTCATTGCAGCCTTTGCTCCCAGATCTGGGGCTTTCTCCAGGTCAGCTTCCTTGTCTACAGGCCCCTGTTCCTGTTTTATTCAACATCAACTTTGTGTCTTTCCTTTAATTTTTTCCTCATTGACTTTCTTGGAATTACCCTCTGCCTTTTGCCCATCTTCTTCTCCTCTTATCTTTTACCTCTTGTTTCTAAGTTTTCTCATTTTTAAAAGATTTTTTTGAGAGTTCTAATAGATGCTGTTGCACATCACTGAAGTTTACTTCTGGAAGGTTCACACACTTTTCAAGTGTGCTTTTCTACATTCTAAGTTCTCCCTGTTTATTAATCCCATGATCTTTGGGTTTGCTTTTTATCTTTGCTTATTGAATGCAGAGAAGTCTCTTTGGGTCTGGTGACTGTCCATATAGAGATTGGGTGGACTCCCTGTTCCTTGGTGTTGTTAAAATGCTCATCTCGTGCATTGTGAAAAGCACACCCCAACTTTTCCTCAACTGGTCTTTTCCCTTTCTTTCTGGATCTCGCTTTGCTCATTCCTAAAAGGAAGACAGTTGATCTAGGTATCAAAATTAGAAAGGGTCTTCAATGTTCCATAGTTTACATAGAGAAAGAGCCTCTATCAGGATGCAGGTCTCAGTTGGGAGACCAGGAAAGGAACAGACCAATTGGAAAAGGCAGAAAGATGGGAAGGAGAGGCACTGTTGGAAGGTATCCTGGAAGGAGGAAGAGCGTCCAGAGAGTGGGCATTGGCAGGACCCGTGGAGGCGGCAGCCCTCGCCCACACATGGAAATTCATCAGGGGAGGAACCTACAGTTGACAGACCTGAAGATGGATTTCCACGCTCTGTGGGCTCTTGTTTGGCGTGATTTTCAGATGCATGCCACTAACTACCTCAACACAAGTGGTGCTTTATTCCTCCCCTGTGCTGTCTTTTGGCAGTGCCCCGTGTTGGGACAGGAGGATCTGTTTTCATTTAGATGCTTCCTGCTCATCAGTTCTGTGAGGGTTCATCTCGGCCTTCATGGATGCTGATGGGTATGTAGAGACATTACAAATTTCTAACCAACCTCCCTTTAAGCCGTGGTTACCACTTCAATGTGTAATTGTTTATCATGCTCCAGTGGAGGAAATCCTTTTGTTTGCTAAAAATGTTTGGAAAAAATGTGTCCTAGTCTGTTGCTGTGTGGCTCCTCCTCTGCCTCTGTCCAGCCATGATTGGGCGCTTGGTTCACTGTGAATATGCAGGGAGAAGGGCAGGGGGCGTGCTCGGTGCAGCGTGGTCCTGGAGGGTCCTGTGGTACTGTTGCTGCTCAGAGGGCCTCATGACCTGGTCGGGGCTCATGGCACCTGTGGCTCCGGTCCCCAGGGCACCACGCTCACCTGGCTGCTGTGTTCTTTCAGCATGTGCCACGGACACCAGCCCGTGTGGGTTGTGTCCAAACTCTGACATCCTCCTCTGCTGGGCTCTGAGGCAGAGGGAATGATGCTTCCTTGTTCTCAGTTTCTTCACCCATAAAAATGAGGCAGTCGGTTGGGTAATTTCTAAAAATGTCTGACATTTGCCTTCTCTACATGGTTTTTGGCCCAGAAGGATTCATTTTCTTTCTTTCTTAATTTTTTTAAATTTTAAATTTGTTTTATTAGTTACACATGACAGTAGAATGCATTTATGCACTTTGACATATCACACATGGATGGGATAAAATTTCTCATTTTATGAGTGCACATGTTGCAGAATCACATTGGTCATGCAGTCATGTAGATACATACAGTAATCATGTCTGTTTCTTCTACTATCTTTCCTATCCCCCCCTCCATTGCTCCCCTCTACCTAATCTAAGGTAATGCTGTTCTTCCCTAGTGTCCTCTCCGCCTTATTGTGAATTAGTATCTGCATATTAGAGAAAACATTTGGCCTTTGGCTTTGTGGGATTGGCTTATTTTGCTTAGCATGATAATCTCCAACTCCAACCATTTACTAGCAAATGCCATAATTTCACTCTTTTTTAAAGCTGAGTAATATTCCATTGAGTATATACACTACATTTTCTTTATCCATTCTTCTATTGAGGGACACCTAGGTTTGTTCCATAGTCTAGCTATTGTGAATTGAACTGCTATAAACATTGATGTGGTTGTGTCACCAGAGTATGCTGATTTTAAGTCCTTTGGATCTAAACCAAGGAGTAGGATAGCTGGGTCAAATGCTGGTTCCATTCCTAATTTTATGAGGAATTTCCATACTGTTTTCCATAGTGGTTGCACCAATTTTCAGTCTCACAAGCAATGTATGAGTGTGCCTTTTTCACCGCATCCTCACCAGCATTTGTTGTTCCTGCATTCTTGATGATTGCCATTCTGACAGAAGTGAGATGAAATCTTAGAGTAGTTTTTATTTGCATTTCTCTAATTGCTGGAGATGTTGAACACTTTTTCAAATATTTGTTGATCAATTGTATTCTCCTTCTGTGAATGTCTGTTCAGTTTCTTAGCACATTATTGATTGAATTATGTGTTTGGTTTTCTGAGTTCTTTATGTATCTTAGAGATTAATGCTTTATTGGAGGTGCATATAGTAAAGATTTTCTCCCAATCTGTAGGTTTTCTCCTCACGTTATTAATTGTTTCTTTTGCTGAGAAGAAGCTTTTTAATTTGAATCCATCCCAATTATGAATTCTTGATTTTACTTCTTGCACTTTAAGAGTCTTATTAAGGAAGTCAGATCCTAGGCTGACGTGGTGAAGATTTGCACCTATTTTTTCTTCTATTATCTGCAGGATCTCTGTTCTAGTGCCTAAATCTTTCACCCACTTTGACTTGACTTTTGTGCAGGGTGAGAGATAGAGGTTTAATTTCATTTTGCTACATATGGATTTCCAGTTTTGCCAGCACCATTTGTTGAATATACTGTCTTTTCTCCAGTGAATGTTTTTGGCATCCTTGTCTAGTATGAGATGAATATGTATGTGGGTTAGTCCCTGTGTCCTCTATTCTGTACCATTGGTCTACAAGTCTACTTTGGTGCCAATACCATGCTGTTTTGTTACTACAGCTCTGTCATATAGTTTAAGGTGTGGTATTGTGATGCCTCCTGCTTCACTTTTCTTGCTAAGAATTGCTTTAGCTATTACAGGTCTCTTATTCTTTTCAAATAAATTTTATGATTGCTTTTCATATTTCTACAAAGAACGTCATTGGGATTTTAAGAGGAATTGCATTAAATCTGTATAATGATTTTGGTAGTATGGCCATTTTGACAATATTAATTCTGCCTATCCAGGAGCATGGAAGACCTTTCCATCTTCTGAGGTTTTCTTCAACTTCTTTCTTTAGTGTTCTGTAGTTTTCATCATAGAGGTTTTTCACCTCTTTTGTTAGATTTATTCCCAGGTATTTTTCTTTTTGACACTATTTTGAATGGAGTAGTTTTCCTAATTTCTCTTTCAGTGGGTTCATCGCTGATGTATAGGAATGCGTTTGATTCATGGGTGTTGATTTTATATCCTGCTACCTTGCTGAATTCATTTATTAGTTCTACGAGTTTTCTGTGGAATTTTTTGGATCTTCTAGATATAGAATCATGTCATCAGCAAACAGTGATAGTTTGAGTTCTTCTTTACCTATTTGTGTCATTTTAATTTCCTTCTTTTGTCTAATTGCCCTGGCTAGAGTTTCAAGGATGATGTTGAATAGAAGCAGTCAAAGAGGACATTCTTGTCTTGTTCCAGTTTTTAGCAAGAATGCTTTCAATTTTTCTCCATTTAGAGTGATGATGGCCTTGGGTTTAACATATATAGCTTTTATAATGTTGAGGTATGTTCCTACTATCCCTAGTTTTTCTAGTGTTTTGAACATGAAGATGTGCTGTATTTTGTTAAATGCTTTTTCTGCATCTATTGAGATGATCATATGATTCATGTTTTTAAGTCTATTAGTATGACGAATTACGTTTATTGATTTCCATATGTTGGACCAACCCCTCATCCCTGGGATGAACCCCGCTTGATGGTGGTGCACTATCTTTTAAATATGTTTTCGTATGCGATTTGCCAGAATTTTATTGAGAAGTTTTGCATCTGTGTTCATCAGGGATATTGGTCTGAAGTCTTCTTTCCTTGATGTGTCTTAGTCTGGTTTTGGTATCAAGGTGATAGTAACCTCATAGAATGAGTTTGGAAGGGCTCCCTCCTTTTCTATTTCATGGACTACTTTGAGGAGTATTGGTGTTAATTCTTCTTTGAAAATCTTGTAGAACTCAGCTGAGAATCTGTCTGGTCCTGGCTTTTCTTGGTTGGTAGGCTTCTGGTGCCGTTTTCTATTTTATTCCTTGAAATTGATCTGTTTAAATCATGTATGACCTCCTCATTCAGTTTGGGTAGGTCATAGGTCTCTAGAAATTTGTCGATGTCTTCGATATTTTCTATTTTATTAGAGTATAAACTTTCATAATAGTTTCTAACTGTCTGCTGTATTTCAGATGTGTCCATTGTGATATTTCCCTCTTCATCTTGTATTTTAGTAACTTGAGTTTTCTCTCTTTTTATCTTCATTAGCATGGCCAGGGGTTTATCTTTTAATTATTTATTATTAACTTATTATTACTGTTAACTTATTAACTTATTTTTTAATATCAACTTTTTGTTTTGTAGGATTCATTTTCTGTGTCAAGTGGATATCACTATTTCTTTGTGACAGAGGAGGCTGAGACAGATTTTTGGCCTGTTCTGGATGTTGGCAAGGCCGCTCTGTTGACAAGACCACTGAGGTGCAAGTTGAAGCTGTCCATGTTGGGCTGTCCCCAGCCTGGGCCATTCTGTCCCATGTCTGACGACCACACTGCAAGGAGATTTGAGCAGTACAGAAAGCACAAGAGGCACAGAAATTTAAAATATGTTAAATGGAAAAGGCTGTTGAGAGGGAAAATCAATTAAAGTCCAACCAGAGTCCTACACGACTCACCTGGCTCCCCAGATGATGGACTTTCTCCATGTTAGGGAAATTTGTATGCAGCCAACTCACATCAGAAGCTTTAAACAGCCATTAATTTTGGCATTATTTTTCTGTTTCAAAACCAAAGTGAGGATTATAAACAGTTTAAAGAGCTTTAAAATGCTAGCACCATCCACCAGAGACCCCATTGAACACCCGGCAGAGCACACGGCGGACAAGGTTCCGTTTCATTCCTGGGACTCGCTGAACCTGCAGCCTCCCCAGCCTTGATGTGAGGTGCTGGGAAAGGCAGCTGTCTCCCGGGGCTTCCAGAGGCTTCCGCAGGGACTAGAGCAGACTGGGTGAAGGAGCAACGCGGACTTGAGTTCCTCCTGTGATTCTGATGGTAGGAAATCGACTTCTAGATTATCTCACAAACGCATAGAAGACATGAAAAGAAGCAAAATTATGCAGAAGCACATAAATTATGTAGATGATGGAAACCTATGCAAAACATGATATGCGCACATCACAGCACGTCTCCCCAGGGCCCGGACGCGTCCTCTGGGTACCTTTTGAAGCATCTGAATTTTCACAAGAAAGCAAATTCATTATAATTTGAAAAACAGCACAATAAATAAGACTGAAAGAATAACGCACATTGTGTTGGAAACTGGGAACTCACAGTCTGGCCATTCCCCCAATTTGACCAAAGCCAGGAGCTACTGAACAGTGAAAGTGTAGCAACGAGACGTGTGGCCCTGCGTGACGTGTGGCCTGTGTGATGTGTGGCCTGTGTGACGTGTGGCCCTGTGTGACGTGTGGCCCTGTGTGACGTGTGGCCCTGTGTGACGTGTGGTCATGGCTGTGCTCTTCAGTCAGTCCTTCTTCCAGGTGCACAGGCTATTCACTCCATGGGGAGATGTTTATTTGATGGCAATGAGAGCATTCATTTATCATGCCCCCCAAAACATTTCCTGAAGCCCAGTAGGTGGCCTCACTGAGCTCTGTCCCCATAGCACTTGTGACCAGAGAGACAGATGCAGAAATCAGCCAAGACCCTGAGTGAGAACACATAGAAGTCCTTTATTCAGAGCATGCCCGCAAGGGCGTCAGCCACTGTCACCTGGGATGGCTGAGACCGAGAGGCAGGTGGGGGAATGAAGTCTGTAAAGAGGAGGAAGAGGGACTCCTGGAGGTCCTGATTGGAGGCCATGGCCCAGGTTGTCGAGGTGGGCTCCATGGAATTCCCATTCTGTGCTGTGCCTGTGGAGAGCACAGCTGGCTTTCCACCATGGGCCCTGAGTTGGAAATAGGAGCAAAAATGAAAGACGTTCTGAGTTATTGACGGAGGTTGGAGCATTCATGGCCAATTTGAGATTTTGGGTACGAGTTCAACTTGTATAGATGGTATGGACATTGCTTGCTTATATATTCAGTTTCCAAAAATCAATGACCTGATAATTAATGCACAAAAGTTCACAGACTTTGAGGAACTGGAGAGGAGCCGTGTGCAGAGGAGGGAGCCAGCAAGATGTGCCAAAGGCTACAGCTACAGCTGCTGTACAAATGTCACAGACTAGGTGTCTCAACAATGATGGTCTATTGCAATTTTGAAGGTTACACATCCAAGGTCAAGGTGTCAGAAGAGTTGGTTGCATCTAGGGTGAGAGAGTGTGTCCCAGGCCTGTCTTCTGGGTCTCCTGCTCAGGTGCTCCTCATCTGTATAGGTCCTCACATCATCTTCCCTCTCTGTGTGTCTCTTTGCCATCCCATTTTCCCCATTCATCAGGACACTTAGGTATATTGGATTAGGGCCCATCCTAATTGCCTCATCTGAACTTGGTCATCGGTAAAGATGCACAGAAAGTCTAGTCACAGGCACCAGGAACAGGACTTCATCTTTTCAGGGAACAAGTCTCCATTATGCACCTGAGGGGAGTACTGTTTCGCTGGAGCCTAGAGCCTGAAGGATCAAGTGGCAGAGCAGGCCAGAGAAGCAGGACCTGTGTTCTCCAAGTGTGGTCCAGTGTGGTCCCTGAGGGCTGGCAAGGAACACCCTGGACCTTCTCCACTGCCCTCTGCACTTACAGATCTCTCACTCCTCCAGTGCTTGCTGCGTCTCTACAAACAGGCTCAACTGGGCTGAGATACAGAAGAGAAATTAGGGAAACCATGACACTGAGTTAGGCAGTCACCAGGTTGGCCTTTATGTTTGTTTTGAAAGTCAGTTTTTGTGCTTAGTACTCAAAATACATCTTGTATCTACAAAGGATGTGCAGCTGTGGAGTGCACACTTCACTGGAACTCTATGGAACCAGTGAGAGTGGGAGGGCTACAATAGGGGACACAGTTGTGCTAGCTCGTAGGTGTCTTAGAGCCGCTCACCAAGGGCAGCGGGCCCTGGTGCCTTCAGGGACCCCGCCTCTGCACCCCAGTAAGAGGCGTGCAAGATCTAGTTGCTTTCTGTGAACTTCATCCTGTTCATCCAAAGTTCACAGTGGGGACGCCTGCCTGGCCAGCTGGAGTGAAGAAGATCTGAGAGGAGCAGAGACCAGAACAAAGGAGCCGCCTTCTGCCGCGATCCCCATGGCTCTGCACCGCTACCCCAGCAGCCCTGGGGCAGGGGCGGCATGGCTGCCCAGGCGGTGAGCGGACAGGGAGAGCCTCAAGGTCAGGAAGCATCTCGGCCACCTGTCCCAGCAGGCATGCTGCTCGTGCACACACACACACACACACACTCTCACACACACACACACATACAAGTTGTGTGCACCCTCTCTCTGTCTCCTGCAAGCACACACTGAGGATTTTACTGGAATTGGAAGCCTAAGTGAAGCAGTAGGGTGTCCTGGGCCAATCCTATTTACCCGTGCCCGTCCCTGTGGACAGTGCAGCAGGACAGGTGAGGGAGGTCGCTTTGCCCCAGGTGCTGGGTGGGCAGGGGGTATTCCCGTGGTTTTCAGTGCACAGCACTGACTCTGACAGTCTTTGCCTAGCCCATGCCTCCTGCAGATAGAGGAATTCATTTTGGCCATGAAGATGAACAGACCCTTGCCCTCCGAAGAAGGGGCCATTTTATTCTAAGTCAGGAACCATCAGTCAAAGTGGGCAGGATCTCCACTTCTTGGAGCAGATGTCTGTGGCTGGAGCCAAGGGCTGATTTCTGACATTTGATGCTAATGCCCTGGGTCACCGGATGCCTGGCTTTTCCACTGCCCAGCCCAGGGGCCATGGGCAGGAGCTCAGGTGGTCCCTCACCCATGCTTCTCTGAGTGGGCTTGGGCAGCAGGGCCTGGCCCAGGATTGTGGATGACACTCTTAAAAGAAATCAAAAGACTGAAGCCATCTCTTTCCTTCCTTGGTGGAGCTCAGATGTCCCCAAAGTAAAAAGCTCGACTCCCTCTTCCTTCCCAGTTGTGATGAATACAGGGATTAGTGGGACATTAGGTGTAAAAGCTCACCTCTGGAGTTAGGAATGAACAATTCTAATTTCCTTCTGAGTTCTGAGAGATCAGTTTGTTTTACATAGAAATGCAATATGTTCTTGATCTCTATGTATGCGATTAGAATTTTTCCCTCTACTTGGTATTTGTTTCATTATGGAATGAAATTTTGAGCTTACGTTGTTGGATCTGTTTCACCTCATGCATTT
The DNA here is from genome assembly GCF_001458135.2 of Marmota marmota marmota. Classification (NCBI taxonomy): domain Eukaryota; kingdom Metazoa; phylum Chordata; class Mammalia; order Rodentia; family Sciuridae; genus Marmota; species Marmota marmota. The sequence continues at coordinate 9,573,396 of NW_026000206.1, forward strand.
CAATGTCTCTGGCCCCTGAATCTGTGCTTCTATAGGACACACCATCCCTGTCTTTTTTTCACATTAGCTTTGGAATGTGGAGAAGCAGGTGGAGAGGCCTTCTTTAAGATTCCGACTCTCATTGAAGCAGACACCCAACCATCTCATGAATGTATTTGGAGGAATGTGCCAATTTTTAAGATAAATGATGATTGCTTAGCCCTGCTAAGAAAAATGGAATTGCTATGCCAGCTTCAGCTGTACTGTACAGATGAAGCTCAGAGTGGTAACGCAACGGTGGTGGAAATATCCATCCAAGAAGGACGATCAAGGTCGCAAGTCCAAAGTGGATGGGGGTTTCAGAAGGGAGTAGATTTCCTTGCAGGAAAATCAGACTGCTCTGGGATTAGAGAAGATGAAGCGGGGGTGGAGGGCGGTGTGCAGGAGCAGAGGGAGGGCACTGGTGGTCAGTGTGGGCTTGGTGGGCAATCCAGTGGAGCAGGAGCTGGGCCTGAGGGACAGGAAGAGCAGGTTCTTGCAGCCACAGCCTGCTGGGCCCAGGGCACCAACAGAGCTGAGGCACCTTGCCAAATAGACTCCAGCTCTGATGACCACAGCGACCATTTCAGGAAAGCAAAGTGACTTTCACTTCAGCACACCTGATTTACTTTTCTAGGTCATGAGGGTGTCTAGGTGTTGGTGAAGCGCCATCTTGTTTTCAAGTTCTGGAGCCTGTAGGTGCCGTGGGTGACCTGTGGGTGGTATGTGTGGGGCTGGGGACACAGCACATGTGTGAGGGACTGAAAACTCTGGATATGCTTGCAGGGGCCACCAGAGGGCCCATCGGGGGTGGGTTTTGCATTGAAGCGTTGCGATTCACCCCGCCATCGTCAGGATGGAGATTATGCAATTTACGGCTTCTCCAAATCCATTTCTTCTCCCATTGCACTCTTTGGCCACTGCCCTATTCATTAGCACCTCTGCCAGAGGAATGGGGAATTGGGAGAAGCAGTTGATTTATATTTCAGCAGCCTAGTAAGCTCAGGGGGCAAACGCACTGTGCTAATGAAACCAAGGTCAAAGGTAAGAGCCCCAGGTGGGCCAGTTAGCTAGGCTGCCTTGGCTGGCCTCGGACTAGAGCCCAGCCCGGCTGGCTGGTCCGTATGTGCCTTTCTGCTGATTGAGAGTACTGGGGGATCATTGGCATAAATCTGTTTGTGCCATCAGAAAAAAATCATGCGGTGCTAGAGGCTGGTTCGTAGCACCATTTCCTGGACTACAGGGCACACCATTGGCAGCCTCTCCTCTCCTGAGAGGTGTGGGTGCAGCTGGGTGCAACGGTGGAATTCCCATGTTCTCCGTCATCCCATGGTGTACTCTGCGGTCAGTAGACTTTCCTACAGAGCGTCAATATTTCATGAGCTGTGTGCAGCATGTGCCGTCCAGGACGGCCTGATTGGTCTCTCCCCAACAGCCGTTCATTTCAGAATGACCTGCCCTCTGCACTGGAGAGGGAGCTTTCACTGGAGAGGATGGGTCCATATTTTCATATTCATGCATCTTCTTCCTGAAGGAGATGTTTATAAGCTCTTGCTGTGCAACAGGCATTCTTCATGAGCTAAGGCCTTACTGGCCAAGAATAGGTAAGTTTCAAAATGTAGCCACATCGGCGACCTTTTCAGCATTTAAATGTGTGGCTCATCAGAAAACCATAGGTTTGGTGGGAAGTCCCACCCCATCTGTTTGGCCAGCCTGGAAATGCTTGGTGTAGGCCAGGTTACACAAGGTGTGCAAAGCCCCATTGCCAGGTCTCTGCTGGCCAGGTGGTGTTTGCACACACATGGAGAACTGGCAGGGAAACAGCAGAAGACAGGTTGAACGCAATCAAAGAAATACCTTGGTGTTTGAAAATGATCACTCTTTGGGCCCAGTGTATTTTTTGTAGCAAGACACTTACAAGGTTGGGTGGCTCCTGAAAACGTCTCTTTCCCCCTCCAATTGCACAATGCTGTAGTAATGTCATGTTTGCTCCAACTACCAACAGACCATGGCCACAGTCACATTGAACACAATTACTTCTTAGAATGTGGGGCTAGTAGGTACCAGCAGCCCCACGGGCAGCCTGCAGGGTGGCTTCCATAGGATGCACAGGGCTCCAGATGCTGTCCTTTAAGGGCTTAGAAAGGAAAATCTGAACATTTTGTATTGTGGTGAGGAGACGGCAGAACTTTGCTGGAGACAGTGTTCAAAGGGAGAGCACACGACTGGGCGTGGCCAGTGCTGGGGGCCAGTGCCTTTGTTTGGGGATCTTGGATGAGATGAAGGGAGGAAGAGGGATGTGTTCATGGAGGATACTGCTTGGGTCTGAGGATGTGAGGTGTAGAGACCATGGGTGCAACTCAGCGCTGGAGCACAGTGAGGGAAATGCGTGGTCCAGAAAGTCCTTTCCCTTGTAGCTCACAGGGGCAGCTCTCTCTACCTACCGGATGGCAGTTCTTTCTACCCATGCTCAAGTAGACTGCCTCCTTCTGTCGATGCCAAGGTCAGCTGTGGCCTGGCGAGTGACCTCAGACCTGGTGAGCAGAAAGGTCCACATTGTTCTTTCTGAATTCCAGGCAGCAACAGTGGACCAGGCAGCAAGTCAAAACTATCCATCTAGGTACTTATGCACACATGCATGTACTATATTTACATATTACATGAATTTATAGTGCAGGGCTTTTCCCCTGTGGCTTTGGGACCAGAGATGGAGGCTGCAGCAGCCCGAGGTTGGCTGGGGCAGGAAGAGCTCCTTCCTCAGGAGTGCTGATAGGGAGAAGCTCAGGCGGTGCCCGTCATGCCCGCCAGGCTGAGGGATGGACCTGAGACGGGTTGTGCTTTCCTTCTGAAGAGAGAAAATGCAGCAAATCCTCCGGTAGGATTTTCATTTTTCTTTCATGGACATTTTGTTTTTTCATTAAATTTTTTCTCCAGGGAGGCAGCAAGAGTGGGCAGTGGGGAAGATGCGGGGGAAATAGCTTCACCGAGATTAAACAAATCTCCGCCACCGTGTGTCCATCTGCCCGTCCATCTGTGAATAACCTGTAATTATTAATAATATGAGTGATGTCATGAACATTCTGGCAAGAGCGCCGAGCCCCAGAGACCACTCTGGAACCAGGCAGCACAGGACAAGCCGGAGGCTGCCGCCGTGTTTGCGTTGGAGCCCGGGTGAACCCGGCTGGCTGACGCTGTGCCTGCCAGCGCGCCAGGCAGTAGGACCCGAGCATATTGGGCTTTCTCGTAAACTTCCCATGAGCTCAGATTGGCGGCCTCTCAGAGGGACACCTCTTATATAAAACAGGTTGAGTACACAGCCCAGCAAAAAATGTCATTAAACGGACACGTGGTGCAGAGTGGGGCGACCTTCAGTGCACTGGAATCTGAGTGTTGGAAGAGCAGGGAGGGGCTCCCAGGAAGAATGACAAAGGGGCATGTGGGAGACATCGCCCAGGCCTCATTTCTCCTTCCCACTTAAAATACTCCTGACATCATCTGGCGGTGAGGAGGAGGAGAGAGAAAGCATCTCAGTAAAACCCCCCTTTAAAAAGCCAGGATTCCAGAACATTCCAGAAGGAATTCTATGCTCCTGCTCTCCGGGGGAAGAGCTGAAGAACTGGTCCCTCTCAATCTGTGCTCCAGACTGTGGCTCAGGTCCTCTCTGGCTGGGCTGGTGTGGGGCAGCTGCCCTGGGTGGGGGCAGATGGCCGGGCACCAGTGGGAGGGCTCCTCCATGGGGTGGGCCCAGCGGGCTCTCTGCGTGGCTTCCACACGGGGCCCTCAGTCCTCTGAATGGAGCCCAGCAGCAGCAGGGGGTTCGCTGGTGGGATAGCTATCTCCCAGCGTAGGAGCTCTGCAGTAGATGCCCAGTGAAAATCCTCCAAACAAATTGTTCCAAGGGGAATCTGTTATAGGTGCCCAAGAGCACATTTGTAACTGACCCAAGTATTTAGTCCAATTCAGGGAGATGTTGGTCGGGAGGTGATGGTATTAGGGGAAGTGTCATCACCTCCTGGTGAAACGGAAATCACTTGTGGCCCTTACCTTGGGCCAGTGAGTTCCCAGAACTGTCCCTTCAACATCACCACCTCAGCACCATGATGCCAGGAGGAAAGGGAGTCAGGGCCAGGGTGATCAGTGCAGCTCAGAACCTATGAAACAGAACGGCGCTGGATAAAGGGGAACCAAAGTGGTGATGCTCCAGGTGGACGGAGTGGAGGCGGACACCCAGGGGTGGACACACTGTGAGTCCTGGGGCAGTGTCCTTGGTGTCCCGAGACCTGCCGCTTCCTTTCCACCCTGCACTGCTTCCTCACCCTGGACTCTGCTTCTCCTGCAGCTGATGTGACTTAGCCCATGACAGACCCTCCTTCCCCTGGGAAGGTGACAGAAGGGCCCTGCAAGATGGGTACCTCCCAGAGCCCACCATGGCGTCTTGTCCGTCCGTCCTTCCTCCCTCCCTTCCTTCCTTCCTTTCCTGATTTCTGGAAGCCTTAACTGTTCCTGAAATAAAAGAATCATAAATAAAAATGTAATCATGGGAACATTTCTGTTGACCTGTGAAACTGACTCCCAGTTTGAGAGTGAAGTGGAGCACAGAAGTGCGGAGGAGGGTGTGGAGAGGTTGTGGGGAGGGTGGGGAGGAGGGGGAGGCTCTCGCCCACACTTGACCTTGTCCCTCGTTCTGGGAACTCTTTCCTCTGGCTTTAGTGTCTTTCGAACATGCCCCAGGGCCTTTGTACTGGCTGCCCCCTGCCCCCTCTCTCCCCATCAGCCATGCACATGATTTACACCCTGTTCATTCAGGTCTTGGTTCCAATGCCAGCGTAATGTCTCAGCTTCCTTGACCACCAGTGCTAACAGGACTCTATCTGCACCCTTTCTCTTCTCTCTGACCCTTCTTTGCTTTTCTCTACAGTGCTGGTCCTCCCCCACCTCATGGCGAGGACGCTGGGGAGGAGCCGCTGGTAAGTACTGTGCAAGTTGGTAGCTTTGGAATGTGCGCTGCATCCTGGTGGTGCTGGGAGGGGAGTTTTCAGATATCCAAGTGATTGATTTTCAGTGTGACACCCAGAAAGATCAGTGGTGATGCCTCTGAAGTGCCAGCAATGAGGCTCCTTCAGCCGGCCACAGTGACAGCCTGTCCACGGCCACTTGCAGCCAGAGCTCAAGTTCACCCTTTATGGAAGCCAAGTCCTGCGCTGATTAAGAAATAAAATTCAACAAGAAGTTGCTTTGTACACTTCCAGCTACACAAAAAAAAGAAGGGATTAAGATTAAAGAAGGAAAATAGATAATGCACACTTGATTTAGAAGTTAGATTGAAAGTCCATTGATAGTGATAAAAATACAATAAAGACGAATATGTGGCATTAATTAAACTCCTTGCCCGGGGCATAGCATCTAACAACAATAAGTCTAAAAGTAGTGGTGGAAAAGGTTGGACATCGACAGGACACGGGCTCAGGACAGACCAGTAGGTAATTTAGGGTTAGTAAGGAACCTAAGTCAAGGGCAGGGCCACTGCTGGTCAGCAGGGTGCAGGGGCCAGTTAGGCTCTTTTCCAAAGCAGGGATCTCCCGTCCCCTTGAAACTTTTTCTGGAACAAGAGGGGACATAAATGAAAATGATAAGCCTTCCAACTAAAAGTTCACCCTTTGATCCAAACACTCAGGCAAGTGGACACTAAAGAAAGCCCTGAAGACAGCCGAGGGAACCTCACAGAACAGGTGTTCGGGGGCTTCATTCTCCTGCAGGAGAGAAAGAGCGAGATGTTTCCGACCCAATGAACACACCCGAGAGACACCTCTTTTGAAAGTAGCTCAGAAACAGTAACATGGAGAAGCCAGCCAGGAGCGAGAGGGAAAAGAAAACGTAAACCAAGTTGGGAAGGAAAAGGGGCCGAGATAATAATAATGCAATCACTTCAGAGATCCCTCAGCTCACCTGGGTCCTCCCTGCTTGGGGAACGCTGATGGGCTGCTCCCTGGACACCATGTGGTGTCCCAGGTGTGGGGGCAGCGGGGGCAGGTGATCCTGGGTGCCCTGGATCCTGGGGCTGGGAGCTGCTGTTCCCTGTTGCAGGGGGCTGCTCTCAGTCTCCTTGGCTTGTGTACAGTTCAGCTGGCCTCAGAACTTCCCAAATGGAGGAAAGAGTGGGGCTGCGTGGCTCTTTTCCCTTTTGTTTGTGGTTGGTTTTTATTTTTCAGCTCAGAGAAGTAATTTCCCTGCGTCATCCCAGGCCGGGTCTCGTTTCTTCCTTCAGGGATGCTCGGCCCCCCTGGCCGCCCATTGGCCCTCCAATTGTATTCCTTAGCAGGGTTGTGGCCTTCAAGCTAATATTGCAAGACATATAAGAAAGAGGTTGAAGATGGAAAAACAAAGGTGAAAAGAGATTATTTGAGGTTAAAATAAGAACTTTAAGCAGAAAAACCAAAGAAATCACATTTTTAAAATGACCGGGCTAATGAAACCGTTTAAGCACAACTCAGTGTTCAAGGTAAGTAGTCAAAGGTGGAGTGAATTCCTTTCCTGCAGCAGCTCCAGGTCATGCTGTCCCAAAGCGACAGGAAGCAGCATTTAGAATACATGGAGGGAGAAGTGAGCCCCCAGGGCAGCACTGCTGCAGAGGACAATGGGCGACATCTAGAGGGCACAGTGCCATTGGGGGTCAGAGGGAGACTGGGCACCTGCTTGGTTCTGAGAAGCTGCTCCCAGACCTCAGAATCACGCTGTCGGGAGCTCAACATGCAGATCCCAGGCCTCAGCAGGACACGCCCTCTCCTCGGGTGGGGCTGAATCTGTTTTAGCCCGGAGCACCCTGAGGCAGGTGTCTGGGATGCCTGGGTGAGGTGTGGGGCCCCTGCCTCTGCGTCTCAGACAGGAGGAGGAGTAGACCCGGCACAGTTCTGCTGAGCTTGTTTACCTCAGTCAGCTTCCACAGACGGGGTGGTGGTGGGCGTGTCCCTCTGGTGTGCACCTGTGGACACTCAGGCCCCACAGGGCTATCTTCACCGTTGCAAGCACTTGGGCCACTGGCACAGGGAGGAGCTGGGTTTCCCAGGCCTTTTCTCGGGACAAGTGGTCCTGGCCTTGGAGCAAGCCACAGGCGCCTGAGACCACACTCTCATCCTGCAAGGAAAGGTGGCTCCTGGCCACCGAGGGCTCCCGTTGCTAGGAAACCACTCCCTGGACTGTGTGTGTGGAGCACGCCTGTGTTTGTCTTTGGCTCTCAGAAGGACGAAATTCACCATGTGGTGATGGGGAAATGATATTGAAAACTACTTAAAAAAGGGAAGAGGTGCCAAATGGCACTCTGGATTACAGATGCTCCTCTTGCTGCCTGTGCCCAGCACTTGCAAAGGCAGGGCCATCCTGGGCGACCCAGCATGGCCTGGGCATGGGCCCAGCTGTGTCCTCAGGCTCCCATGCACTCTGTCCTCGCTCCCTGTCACCACTGGACAGTACCTCCTCCTGTGTCCCTGTGGCATGCCTGCTGGGGCGTGCAGGTCGAGTGTGAAGCCTGGGGCTGTGGCTGGCTCTCTGTCCTGCTCTCACAGGTTTCTGGGCAGAGGGGAGCTGCTTGGAAGCCTGGCTGTCTTTCAGTACTTGGAGGAACGGGGCAGCTTGGTGGCTCTGGCTCTGCTGCCTTTACTCTTTGGTCCACTTCGACCACTCGGGGTCACAGGGTGCTAGGGAGGCCAGGGCCTTCAGGCCGGAGCTGGTCTGTCCTGATTGCCTTTGACCATGTGAGCAGACATGAAGGCTGGGCTGGGGAGATCAGCTTGGTGGCCCAGGGGAGCTGCACAGGAGGGAATCAAGGGCTTCTCGCCTGGGCCAGCTCACCTGGAGGGTTCACCTGGTGCCGTGGCCTCTTGCCCCATGGCCTCCTCCTCTGTAGCAAGCTGACTCTCACCCCTCTGGCCATTTGTGTCAGGGCCCCCTGGTCCCTGGGACCCCAGCCATCCCAGGCCATGGCTCTGACTGACACATGACTTTGAACTCCCCACCTGGGGCCCCGGGCTCCCGTTTGACAGCTCACTCACTGACCTCCTGCAAGCGCCCAGGTTCACCAGGTCCATGCTCGAGCTCTGCCCTTCCCCCCCTGCTCCCTGTCTGTAGCTGCTGCTTGCGGGGCTCCCAGCAGCTCCTGACTGACCCTCTGCGGTCTGATTAGAAGCCAGAAAGCAAAGCTGGGGCCAAAAGCTAAGCAGAGCAAGGAACGAGCAGACACTTGATTTTTTTTTTTAATTGGGTACCTGACTATCTTCTTAAAATAAATCACTAGAGATTTCAAATATAAAAAATTTGGAAAATATTATGTATCTTTAAATTCAGAAAAAAGCCAGTATTTTATTAATTAACAGCCAGGTGAGTTTCTACAATGCTTTCCCCCATATTTTGTTGCATATTTGTTGATCACAACTTCATATGATAAGAATAAATTTCAGAACAGCGTATAATCCAATCATTTTAGCACTGCTGTTAGAGAAGGGCGTTTCCACCCAGCATTGGTGACTCATGGATATTGAACATGATGCTAGTGCTCCTTGGCCACGGAGAGCCCCAGTGTGGAGGATGAGCAGGAGAATCAGCTGCATCTTACCTGGCTCCCGCGTGGTCCCAAACCTGCCCACCAGCCTCCCCCGGCAGGTGGAGGTGTGAGTGTGGAGGCCTCCGAACGCCAGGAAGTGTCTTCATGCCTCACAATTGCAGAGACACCTGTGCTGAATACCTTGGTGCAGGTTGGCCGGGCGAGTTCATGGGGTGTTCGTGCCTCCCAGTTTCCCATTTCCACACAGCCAAGGAGCCCCAGGTGTGTGGGCTACAGAAGCCTGGCTGGGGTGTGCCGCAGACTGCATCCTGCAGGCATTAGAGCCCCTACACCCCAGACTTCTCGGGTATTCACACAGGGCTTCAGACCTGCCTCCTGCACCCTGGGAGGGAAGGGAGAGGCAGGGAGCAGCAGGAAGAGGAGGGATGGGGCGGAGCTGGCGCTCAGGTGGGGCTGCTGCAGCCTCATCCAGTGGAAGGTGGGAGCTGGAGCTGCTCCACGGAAGGAAGCTTCTGCTCAAGGGCAAGATGGAGGAGAGACGGCAGACTGCAGGCTGCTGGCTCCTGGTCACACCTGGCCTGAGGACACGATTACACTATTGTGAAGCGCGTGGCAATCATTACTAATATTAAGCCTCAAGAATGCTCACCTCTTAACCCTGGGTTTCTGGCTCTGCAGCCCAGAGCTCACACACCCCTGTTGACAGCAGAATCCTGGTCACCTCTCGGGGAGGGAATGCCCACTTGGGTGACTGAGTTGGTGGCAGGTGGCGGACTGTTCTTTCCAGGTGCACACTGGCACCCTAGTGGACGCATGGCATCCTCCTCCGTGAGGCAGCCCTGAGAACAGGCCCAAGAAATGTTAACACAGACCCCAGGCTTGTTCTGATTCTGTGCAGAGGACTGTTCCTAAGCACTTCCTAGTTTAGAAGTGCAGTATTGGGAATTTCATACCAGCAAGGTTACCCACGACATTCTACACTAAGATGTGGGTGCTTTCTGGCTTTCTAGATAGTTAGTAGTCAGAACTGCTGGTGTTCTTTGTAGACCTCTTCCACAGCACGCCCCGTGATGATCCCCGGAAACCAAATGACCTGCTGTTTGTCCAGCTGTGCTTCTGTGTGTGGGGTGCCACCCCTGAGCTATTTGAGCATCTTCACTCGGCCTTGGAGCCAAGGAGATTTTGGTTTGGCATTGCAAGCTATTTTATGGCTCCTCCCACTTAGTGGATTGCACAATGCACGTGACCTCTGTCTCTGCTCGGCTAAGAAGATTGATCTCATACTCCAGAGTTGGGCGTGACCCAGTGGGAACTGGACAGCCCACCTCCTACCTTAATTGGCTAAGAACATTCTGTAGAAAGCCTTTGAAGTTCCCCCGTATAAATAAAGCAAACGCAGGCTCTTGCATGCACCCTCTTTCTAGCATGGAAGCTTGACCCTTAAGGTTGAAGAGCCGTCCTGCCCGGCTCTTTTAAACTATTTTCTGTGTCATATGATATTCACCATATTTCTCAGCCAGCCCACCCCCCACAGGGGAACCCAGCTTCCATTGCCTGCGCAGGCTGCAGGTGGGAGTTGAGCCAATGTCTATAGCCCAGGCCTCTGGCGGGACCAGGCTGTGGCCCCCTCTCATCTTCCCGTGGACTTCAGGTGGGGAAGGGGACTGGCAGCCTCCTCCTCCAGCGGGCTCTCAGCATCTCTTTCTGGGTGCCCAGGGGCTCCACACAGCAGGCTTGCCAGTGCAAAACTTTATGAACCAACAAATGTCACCCTCATGAGTCCAGATCCCACCACATTTGTGCAGGAGGAGCTTCCACGTGCTTCTGGAAGGCACGAAGCACTCATGGCAATCAGCTCATCCTCATCTGTTGAGCATTTAGCAAATTCATGTTTACATCTAGGTGTACCAGCTACCGCACAGGATAGAACAAAATCAATACGACATGCATTTATTGAGTGTCTACTGTGTGTTCTCCCTTGGTGGTGCTGGGAGCTCCTGGGGAAGCATACAGAGCACACAGAGCTCCAGAAGGAAGGAGGGCTGAGGGCTGACCAGCATCCTGCTGGGGGCTTGAAAGTCCCGAGGGTGGAGGAAGTTCTTCCCAGTGCTGGCATGTTTGCTCTCCCAAGTGGGAGGATGCTCATTCCAGGCAGAGGGGACAGAGGACAGTATGGGCATCCAAGACCTGTGGCACCAGGCCAGAGGAAACTGATGGATTTAGGGTCTGATGAGTGTGTGGAACACCACCCAGCACTTTCTCTGGGAGATGGTTGGCTGCGGAGAGGCAGGGGCGGGTTTCACTTGATCTCATTTTATTCTGTAGAAAACCTGAGCAGTCCCTGAGCTGGTGGGACCCTCCTGTTGCAGGCTCCTGCAGTCAGGAAGCCTCACATATTCAAGTTTCAGATGTCAGTGGTCTGTCCTTGACGTTGAAGAGTCAGCAGGAAGCCCAGAGCGGCTCCTGGCTGGCTCACCCTGACACACTGCCGTCCTGTGGTCTCCACTCCTTCTGAGTCCAGGATGCTGTGTGTCCAGGATGTCCCGACTAACGGCACAGGGTGATGGGCTGTAGGTGGTCAGGCAAAGGCTCTTCTGGGCCTCTGGGAAATCGATGTGAGAGAAACAGAGAGGGAGAGAGGAGAAGAGAGGAAGAGAGAGGAGGAGAGGAGGGAGAGGAGGGAGCAGGGCTGGGGGCAACGCTGCACAACCCGGGGCCAGAGTTGGAGCTGGAGGGGAGCTGGACCACCTCTAGGGAGGACCACCTCTAGGGAGGATCATCTCTAGGGAGGACCACCTCTAGGAAGGACCACCTCTAGGAAGGACTACCTCTAGGGAGGATCATCTCTAGGGAGGACCACCTTTAGGGAGGATCACCTCCAGGTGCTGGGTTGGGAAGGACCGAGTTGATTCTGAACTTCTGGCCTCCAGAACTGTAGTAGGGTGCATTCCATTGCACAGAACCACCCACCTTTTGGTAATTTGTTCCTGTACCTCAGGAAATGAATACAATGATCAAGACACACCAGTATATTCGGTAACATGCATATCATTGGCATAAGACGAATAGCAGAAAATCGAATACTTTAAACCTGATTGTGTCTTGACACACTGGCTGATCAATGTTACCACTCCCCAGGTGAATAAATACATACAGCCTGTTTGTTTCAAGGAATGAGAAGAAGTCTGCTATGTTGGTCAGGGGACAAGCCAGGCAGGTCACCAACTGTGGGGACCAGACACCCCTACGAGTGGAAGATTTCCAAGAGCTCCAACTTCCTCAGGGACTGAAGATTGTCCCTGAATCATTTTTGCAAACTCTGTTTTGGGTAAAAGACAGAAATCTATCAAACAGTGCACAGATTAACTTATCACCGAGTTAAATGGGCTGTCAGTGTGGGGAGCCTGAGCTTGGCCCAGTGAATTCAAATGCATGTAAATTTCCCTGGTGGCAGAAGAGAGGCTGGTGGAGCTGTCAGATGGTGACATGTGGAAATACATTAACAGTGTTTAAAATATATTTGAAGGGGCTGGCTCATATTTTGATAACACACTCGCCAACAAATGATTTGTGGAAGATGGAAACTCTGATCTCATTGTCTATTCCAGGGGAATCTTGGTAATGAGTCCCTCCTAGGATGTTGGGTGTTTTAGAGAAGTTCTAAAACAATTAACAATGCCTGCCTGAACTGTGAAGGTCCCCTGTGCCACTGATGTATGGAGCAGGATTCTGATGGTCTCGTCAGCGTCACTCCAGCTTGCAAAGGAAGCGATTAAAACTTCAAAAGGACCAATTACGTTTGCTGTGCACCTGTGCTGCTGGCGCCCCACAGGAGCGGCAGGAGACCCTCTCGATTCTTGTTTATTTGGAAGTGGAATGTCCTCGGCTTAATGTAATAATTCTCAGTGTTTGGGGAAGACATTGCTCCTAGAACTGTGTCTGTTTACAGGAATGGGGGATGTCTGTTCAGAATGCAGGCTGGTTTTAGTTGTTGTAGGACTTGCTGGGTGTCACCCCAACTTCCAAGAGAGACCATGAAGATACGTGACTCTGAATGGTAGGTATAGGCTGTGACCCCAGCTTCCCTGGATCAATGGGACGCATCCTTCTACAGGACAAGTGTCAGTCTCCTGTCATCCCCAAGGCCCTTCTTGCTCCCCTGGCAACCTGCAGTCTATCCATGCCAATCCGCCACTCCCTGGGTCCTCTGTAGGTAGCAGGCCACCTTCAGAGTGGTGCTCACAGACCCGCCCACCTTACCTGACAAAGAAAGAAGTACCATGTGGCTCGATTCCCTCCCTTGAGCTAGAAACAAGTACATTCACAGCCACCAGCAAGACAGACGGAAACTGCAATCTCTTTCTTGATCCGTTCCTTTCAAATTGTGCACATGTGTATCCTCATTGATTTGACACAACAGTGAAATTAGTCTTAGCCCCTACCTTCCTGGGACAAGGACACAGAAACAAGCCATGGCAGGACCCACAGAGTGCTGTGGGAGCACAGTGGAGAAGTATCTGGCCCACACAGAGGCTCGCCCAGGGAGAGGTCAGCCCAGGGTGTCTGAGGAAGGCCAGGGGCTGGTGGGCGCAGCTGGGTGGACAAGGTCATCACGGCTGTGAAGGGGAGAGGTTCTCATCCTGACCTGCTCTGTGACAGTCCTGGAATGAGCTTTGGGGATGTGGAGAGAAAGCCTGGTCTCCCCCAGGTGGCAGGACTGAAGAGAGGATGGCCCACCCTAAAGTCCTCATGGTCCAGGTTCCGTAAAGCCAGCACCCCAGCTGCCCCCTCATTCCCAGCAAAGGGTCACAGCAGCCATGTCTCCCCAGCTGGGTTTCTCAGCCTTGGCACCTTGGCACCTTGGCACTGCAGGCTGGGCAGAGCTGTCCTGTGCACTAGCCACACCCCTGGCCTCCAGGCCAGTGGCAGGCCCCAAGCTCCAAGTTGTGACAGCCAAAAATGTCTGCAGATGCTGTCAAAGGTCCCCTGGGGACGAAGTCATCCGTACACAGGAACGCTGCTCCATAGCCCCAGAGACACGGGAGAGCTCAGCTTCCTTTGTTAATCACACGCCTTGCTTGGAGCTGGCAACCGCAGAGGACCCAAGTCCAAGTGGCTCAGGTGAGCCGGAGGATGTCACCGTTCACACCGCAGTTGTCAGGGGCTCCAGTGGGCAGTGGGCAGGTGGAGATCGTTCCCTTTCGGTTCTCTGGGCTGCTCCAGCCACTGTGCTGAGCCCACCACCGGGCCTCCAGTGGGCATCCAGGAGTGGATGGAGGGCAGGCAATTCCCTGGTAAGCCATCAGGAGGCGCCGCATCACTACTGTTCCCTCCCCACAGCCAAACGGCCACATCACGAGCCAGCCATGGGCAAGCCAAACAGGGAGGTGTGCTGTGCAGCCGGGTGGTGGCCAGGGCCAGGCAAACTTCAAGAGAGCACGAGAGTGTCCACATGTGCACAGATACAGGAGGGCACCTCTGTACACAGGCCCCTCTGTACACAGCAGTCGCTGCCCCAGGGAACATACAACTAGTGAGGAGGAAGAGGACGGGCAAGCGAAGAAGTCAGCATGGGTTGAGACAGTGCCTCAGACAGCGCCTCACTGGGCATGAGGAACGGGGAGTAGAGAGGGTGAGTGGAGGGGGCTTCAGTGGGGAAATGGTGTGTGTGACGAATCTGTGAGATCAGAGGTCTCAGCCACAGGCAGAAACGGTGTGCATGTGTGTGGTGTGTGTATGCAGTGTGTGGTGTGTGTGCATTTGTGTTGTGTGTCCTCTGTGGTGCGTGCATGCATACATTGTTTGTTACATGTGTGATATGACACGGGCACGTTGTATGTGCACCTGTGTGTTTGTGTGTGTTATAGTGCAGCGTCTGTTGTAAGTGTGGAGTCTGTGTGTGTGTGTGTGTGTGTGTGGTGAGGGAAGGTGCATTCCAGGTGGAGGGAGGGTGACCTTTGGTGGTCCAGGAACTGAATGAAGACGAGTGTGGCTGGAGACAGAGGGTGTGTGAATCAGAGTTCTCCAGAGAAGCAGGACCAACAGCAGATGGGTAGCTTCTGTAATAAGGCTGTCCACATTTTTATGTCTGCACATCTGCAGATGCCCAGACACACATGGAAGTGAGACCCCCAGTTAGGAGGCTGTGGAAGAAGTCCAGGCATAAGGTGACAATGACTTGAAATAGAGAATGAAGGAATTAGAGGGAAATTGTTAGGGTGGAAATATGTTTTGAAAGGGAGATAAAAAAGACTTGCTGATGGGTTTGAGGAGGAAAATGAAGGAAAGGAAACAACAATGAGAAATCCCAGGTTGCTCCCTGAGCAAGGATGAACACACCTAGCAGGAAACCAGGAGCTGCCTTTGGACAAGCCATGTGTGTGAAGCACCCAAAAGGTGTCCACAGGTGACTGTAGACGAACGCCTCAAGTTCAGATGAGAAGTTCAGGCTGGAGGTGCAAATCCAGGCATTGTCCCCAAGTGACTGACATTTTAAGTTTTTGAAGATGCAATTAAGGAGAAAGTCTGCGTGGTCACCTTTAGCCTGCCATACTTCCACCTCAGTAGACAAGTAATTTACGTCTTTCCACCATGCAGACACATCCACTCTCTCTCAAATTCCCAATGTCTCTCTCCACCTCAGCCTGAAGGAAACCCAGGAAACAAGATCCAGGTCAGACTGAGGTTCCTGGAGTGTGGCGATGGCTCTCTACGGGAAGCCTGTGAATTACAGAGGAAAGGTAAGTGACACCACAACCGAATGTAATGGCCAGACAGGCAAAGGGCAACTTCACCAGAGGCTCCTTTTCAAAATAGGGGAAACAGGAAGCCTATAGCAGAGCCTGGTCCAGTGCGATTCAAAATCCAGACAGGAAAACCATCACGAGTTCCTTGGTCAGGGTGCGCGCTGCTCCCTGGGAATGATTTCTTGTGACTCTTCATTCTACACTTTGGGTTCTGATCTCTGCTCGCCTTTTCCTTCTGAAATGGCTTGTTGTGGAGTCTGAGCAGCCTTCTGAGCTGTTTATTGCCTTCTGAAGCTGGAGAGCCTGAGGGCTTTTCAGCTTCTCTCTTCAGCCCTGGATAGCCATGCTTCTACCAATGCAATTCTCTTTAAAACTTCTTAGGTTTCCAACCAATCTTATTGGAGTTTATTCTATCAGACAACAGACAAACTGTTTTCTAAGTGATATTCTTGGCCACCTGCTGATCTGCTCTGAGACATACTTTTAAGAATACACATGCCTTTCTCGTTTGTCAAAGAGGGTCTTTAAACCACTCACTTTTATCCTACTAAAAACAAAGGACAGACATACAACTTCACCTTCTCCTTGAGACATATTTTATGGTTGTGGATCTGACCTTTCTCATGTTTAGCAGTTTTGGGTGTCATTTCTCATTTCAAAACCTGAAGAGACTTATAGGCCTTCTATAGTCCCCCCTAAACTCTGCACAGAAACTGATCAGTTCTGTTGAATACTTCACCTCTCTCTTCATATTGTATCATACTCTGCCCAAAGAAGCCAGTTGGAACTTTAGTCACTCTACCTGGGTTGCTCCTTAGCAGGCTCATTTGAGACTTCTCACTGGAACACTTCTGCCCTCAGTGAAACTGGAGTTTTGTGAGCCAAGAAGGACAGAATGATGTTGGGAGAAGCTGGTGATTTCTGCTGCAGCCTTCCAACACTAGACAAGACACAGGTAAAGTAAACTGACTGGTCGTAAAGATGTGATACAAACAATGCCAAGGAAGCACGGAGAAGCCCAGCACGCTGAGCGCCAAGCTCACACCCACGACAGAGTCCAGGCGCCTGCAGACCCGTCAGCCGACGTGGGGTGCTTCCAGAGCCAGTCACAGAAAAGCCAGCACGGACTTCCTGACAAAAAGAGCCCCAAATACAAGCCCACAGAAGAAAATAATAATCGGGAGAACATACCATCTCCATGTTTATGCAGCGAACATTTCCCAAAATTCTATAAAGCAGAAATCAACAGAGCAAGAAAACTGGACAAAACCACAGTCACAGTGGACGTTAATTGTTAAAGCTTATCTAAGCAGACAAAGTAATAGTGAGAAGATTTGATCATACGATCAAGAGGCCAATGGACCACTCACTTGGCTGGTCCAGTACTAGGGAATACTGCGTGCATTAACTCTGTTCTAATTCCAAAACACATCTCAAGAATTACAAACCAGAAATAAAGAGCAAAATGAGGGCAGAAATCTATTCTACTTCACACTCTTAGAAACACCACTTATGGCCCAAGCTGGTGGAGAACTTCTGAGTCATTCTTCCTGCTGAGCCCTAGGGTGACTGGACACAACAGGGGCTGTGTTTTTCGGATGGCGCTGACCAGACACCAAGGCAGAGGGCACCTGGGGCTAAGAGCCAGGAGGGGCAGAGCCCTAGAGTGTTAGGGTCTGTAAACAAGTCAGGATGGCGCCTGGCATTTTGCCAGAGGGAGTGGTTTGTGAAGTGGCGCCAGCGAGCCATGAAGTGTGGAGATTCCTTATTGGTTGACTGCTGTATCTAGTTTATGTTAATTAAGATAAGCTGTGTGGAATGTATATATACCCCTCCGGTCCTGCAATAAAGGGCTCCCACTCCTGCTGTATCAACCTACACAAGTTCCTCGTCACCCCCCCGCCCGTTATTTTGCTGCAGCTGGACTGCGGCACTAGAGGTGAGAAGGACTGAGACTGCTTTCCCTAGAGGTGATGGTCAATTCCAGAACAGCAGCTTTCAACTGCTGAGGAGAGTGGGGAGATGAGATTGGAGACCAGGGCCTGCCGAGGAGTGGGCTTCCCACACCCAGGCTCACATTAGAGTCCCAGCGGGAGGCAGGCAGCAAGGACTCAGTGTGTGGGTCCGACACCAGGCTCAACAGAGCTGCGGAAAGTTCTGGTGACTTGAAAGACAACCCCCCCCGCCACTATCAGACTAATGCAAAAAGTTGGGGTTTCATTTTTTTAAGAATTAATAACAAAGAAAAGGATGTGAGAGATGTAGGCGATAGGGTGAAAAGTCCTAAAAATAATCATTTATAAGAGGATTCACAAACCTAATTCCCAATGTATAATGCTCCATCCAGTGAAAACATGCCAAACAAGAGCAGAGTTCATGGGCAGAAGGCTCCCATTAAAGTGTGTGCCACCAAGTGTTCTTTAGAAAGAAGGAAAGTGGTTCCAAGGCACAATTTAGGCACGCAGGGCAGGAGGAGAGGAAATCAGGAAGCCAAGGTGCATGACTAAGCAAGGCTAAAACACACCCGTGATAGAAACCCAAACATGCTGCTGGGGTTTACATGTGAGGTGTCCTCCTAAAGCTCATGGGTGAAACAATGCAAGAAGATTCAGAGGTGAAATGTTTGGGTTCCGAGAGGTTTAACCTAATCCATGCAACATCCCCTGATAGGGATTAACTGGGTGGTAACTGCAGGCTGCTGGGTGGCTGGGTGAGGTGGGTTCCTGGGGACAATCTGCTTTTGGAGCACATGTGTTGACCATGTGGAGCCGAGCTCTCTCTGCCTGCTTCCTGGTGCCACGTCCTGAGCTGCTTCCCTCTGCCATACTCTTTGGCCATGACGTTCTGCCTCACTCCAGCCCCAAGGATTGGAGCCGGCCCTCTAGGGACCGAGACCTCTGAAACCATGAGCCCCCAATACACTTTTCTTTCTTAAAATTGTTCTTGTCAGGTCTTCTAGTCACAGCAGTGAAAAATCTGACTAAAACACATGCTACATGTAGATCATGCCTACGTGAAATCTGTAAGAAATTATAATTATGGTGTATGTTGTTTTAGAATCTTGTGGATTTTTGTGTATTGTTAGTGGATACTATGTGTGCTCTAATTAAGAACAACAACCACAGGTCCATTAAGGAAGGAGCAGGATAAATGGAGTCCAAGTAGGGAAACCTTTGTTGGCTTAAAAGATCATTAAGGTTCAGTGATTCAAGGGTGCGTGTGACAAAAGAGCCAGTAGATAAAGCTGGGAAAAAACATGTATAACAGGCAAATGCTAGAATGAAAAATTTGAAGTAGGTAAAGGTGAGACCTGAGATAAAACAAGTAGTAAGACACCACAGTTAAGCTAGATAGATTTGTGGTTGCTCAGGTGCAATTAGATTAAATACCCTCCATTGAATACAAAGATTATCAGACTCGATGAAAAGTAATTACACACTGTTCACAAGGATACGGAAACTTTGTTAGGGAAATGGTGAAACTCCGTGCAAATGTTATCCAAAATTAACAGGCATAGTCACCAAAATCAGATGAAGAAGATTTTAAGGTACTGTCAGAGATAAAGTGGGGACTGAAAGTGGTAGAAGTTTCCATCCATGAGGAAGACAGAGCCATTTCTAAATCATATGGATCCAAGAATGGGCACCAGAACTAACATGAAGGAGAATCCGTCAAACCTGTAAGTGGAAGAGTTAATATACATCTTAGTAAATACTTGGATAAGGAGGCAAAAAGAATCAGTGAGTTTAGTGATTTGCATAACAGAATTTACAAGTTTAGTCTAATTCACATTTATCAAAATATAAATTTCTATCTTACATATAGTATGTAAAATATATATATATATATCTCCACCAATCAATTACTTAATACATTTCAAGTAAAATGAAACATTTGAGATTTAACTCTTTGGAAAAATAAAGTAAATCTCAGTAAATTTCAGCTTGTTAAATTGATATAGAGGCTATTCTGTGATGAAAGAAGACTCCTGAGAGACAGCAAAGTAAGCCACACACTTAAGTGGAAATTAGAAAATAGTTCAGGTTAAATGATAACGAAAAAGCCTACATATTAAAGCACATGAAATGCCTCTACAGCTGTGATCAGAAGGAAATTCATAGCTTTAATTAATTTATTAGAGAAAAAGAAGGCCTACATGTTATCCATCTAAGTTTCCAAATAAATAAATCCTAAAAGACTAGAAAATTCAATCCCTAAAAAATAGAAGGGAGTAAATAAGAAAGGTAAGGGCAGAAATTAGGAACAGGACACAATAATAGAGCGTATTAGTCAGTTTTTTGTTGCTGTGACTAAAAGACTTGATAAGAACAACTTGGAGGAGAAAACGTGCATTTTGGTCTCGTCAGTCCATGGTCAGCAGATTTCATTGCCCTGGGTCTGAGGGGGGGCAGAACACCAAGGTCTTGGAGGAGAAAATCTGCTCAGTTCATGATGTCCAGGAAGGAGAGAGAGAGAGAGAGAGAGAGAGAGAGAGAGAGAGAGAGGGGAAAGGGCCACAGGGAAGATGTGCCCTTCCAGGGCAGGCCCCTAGAGACCCTCCCCCTCCAGCCATGCCCCACCTGCCTATGGTCACTGTCAAGTCATTCAAACCGGGATGAACTGACTAGGGTAAAGCTCTCATGACCTTCAGTTTCACCTCTGGACATTCCTGCACGGACACAGGAGCTTTTGGGGGACACCTCATATCTAAACCATAACAGAGAGGATCAATAAAACCACAATTAATTCTTTAAAAAATTTAATAGAACTCATTACTCTTTGGTAAGATAAATGAAGGCAAAAATTAGAAGATAAAAATACCATTATTAGGTTTAAACTTTGATTTTTACCTCACACATATATAAAAACTAAATCAAGGTGAATTAATTAGACCTTAATGTAAAACCGAAACCTATAAAATTTCTACAGAATGGTGTAGGAAAGATCTTTGTAACTTTGGGCTGGGAAAAGATTCCTTAGGTACATATTCTATAAGAAAAACAAGATCGGTAAACTGGAGTTAATTAAGAATGAATGCCCCTCAAAATAGAAAGAAGAGAGGGACCACAGACTGAGATCACAAGTCACATATGAAGTCACAAGATAACGTGCATGCAGAATACAGATTCTCCTGGATGCCTGGTGTCCCATCGCAGGTTGAAACACGGGTCACAGACCTAACCTACTGACCATCACGGAAGCTTCATGTATGTTTGTCAAAACCTGGAAACAACCAGTGAGTTCCTTATCAGGTGAACAGATAGGGAAACTGGCATGGCCACCCACGGAATGCCAGGCGGCAGCAGGAGGGGAGTGATGGCTGGTTCACGCAGCACCATGGACGAATCTCTCCATAGATCAGCTGGGTAAAGAGAGTCAGGGGAAAATGAACACCTACCGTCAAGTCAGTGTGTGAAATTGTGGAAAATGGAAACTACATCAGGGGTTGCTTGATGGTAGGGAGCTGGGAAGGCCAGGAGAGAGGAAGTGAGGGGCCTGGGAATCTTCTGGGTGATGATGATGTAGTTAGTCATGATCTTGATTGTTGATGCCGTCACTGGTGTACACATACGTCAAGCTTATTCAGTGACACATTTTTTAAAAATTACCAGTTTATTATATGTCAGTTACATTTCAATAAAGCTGTTTGAAAAGTTTAGAGAAACAATAACCGAATATCTCAAAGAAATATATCAGAAGAACAGCAATAAAGTAAGGAATGGAAACTATGGAAAAGAGGAAGACACAGAATCTCAGCAAAACCACAGCTGTCTCCTTGAAAAGGTGAACAAAATAGAGAAAATTCTGGTGATTAAAGAAAGAGAGAGCACAAATAGACAATATTGGAAAGACAGGGAAATACTACTAAGAGCATTTAAGACAATGCATTTGAAAACAGATCAGAGACAATTTCCTCAAAAACATCCTAACATTGAGTTAGAAGAGAATAACTTAATAGACCCATAACTGACATAATTTGAATTATTTGTTTAAAATACATCCACAAAATAATGTGCCTGGATGACTTCACAGCAAGTTATAACGAACATCAATATTGGTACACCAAGGTGAGCGGCACAAAATTCGTGGCCACATCACGTGTACCCCAGGAAGTTACGAAAGTTCTGTTTTCTTTGATTTACATTTTTAATTTGTAATACTCTGTTTTGAATTGCTCAACTGTTCTTAAACTTTCACCAGTTTGCTTGCGTTAGTCTTTTTTCTCCTTTCTTTTTCAAGCTCAGTGTTTTGGAATAAAGTTTCATATAATGACAGTCTCCCATTTTAAATTGTACAGGTCGATTTTTCTTGACAAACCCCTCCTCATTCGAGACCTTGAGACAGGGGACCCCCTCCATCACCCCCTGGCTTCCTTCTTGTCCTTGGCTACCACCCTCCCATCCCAGGGATTTGCTCAGCTGTTTTGTGTCACTATGGATTAAATTTGCCATTTTCAGAATCTCGTTCAGGGAGTGTTGGCCTCACATGGCACTGACGTAACCACAGTTTGGTTAAGTAACCCCAGTTCAAATTTCAGGTACCACAATATATTCCCTATGAGTGATCACATCAAGCACCATCTTGATTCGCTGTATAATGACAACACACATCACAGTCAATGACCAATCACTCAGCGCTTGCCACATGTCATCTGTTATTCAGCTCATGCACTGACAGCAAAGCACATAGCTGTGTTGCCTCCCTGTAGCCCAGTGATAAGCTTCTGTGACCTTTAGGAAAATGGATAATCCAGAGAAAGAAGTGGCCAAAGACAGATGCAAGTGCAGCAGAGAAATGGAAAGTGATAAAGTTGAAATGAAATTTGAATCAAATGTGGATGGAGTTATAGAAGCAAGAGCTGACAGCAGGGACATTGGCACGGTGCCTTCTGAGACATGGCATGTGCAGCCAGGGGGGTCAGCGGAGGTGAACTTACTGACATAGGGAAAGGGGGAGGGTGTCCCAGAGGAACTGAGCTGACACCGTCTTCATGCTGAAGGACATCTTGGGCAGGTCTCCTGTCAGGGAAAGCACAGCAGCTCACAGGCTGGGCTCTGATCCAAATTTGGGAAGGATTGTGACAGTTCGTGGAGGCTCCAAAAATGATGTTCCGTTCATGTTGTGAGTTATGGAAGGAGAGAAAAATGCCAGCACTATCCATCAGAGTTTTAACAAAGAAATAAAACACTTTATTTTACACAATGTTTCTAATGCGTAAACTTACAATGTCCTAAAGTTTACTTGTTACTAATTTCATTTCCCTATATATTTATAATCATCAGTGAGATAACTGTTTTGAAAAATTTTTTACAAATCACAGAGCAATCATGACATTTCCATTGGTGTAAAGATCACTCAGCTCACACTTTGGTTTTATGATTCTACACCATTGGGCAAGGAGCCGGTTACCTGTAAGTGTCATATGGTGGCTCTTCTTTTGGGTCAGATTTATTTTGCTCAGAGTTATCATTTTGAGATTCAACTACCATATTTCCACATATCAGTAATTATCTTCTTTTTCCTTTTTAAAAATAATTAACCTGAAAGGGATTTAAAAAGTGAGGTCTTATACATTAAGCCATATGTTTTCTTTCTCATCTTCTTTATTTGGTGTGTGTGCCTGTATTTCCATGTGGCTTAACTATTCTCCAGCATGTAGAACTGCCTCCCTCATTTGAGTGTGGAGTTGTTTATACATTTTAAAACTTTCATTTGCCTAAGAAGGATTATGTCATTTTCATTTTTAAAAAGTCTTTTTGCTATTTATGTATTTATAGGTTTATATCTTTAAAGATGTTGTCTGCGGGCTTACTTATGGGACATCTCCGGTCAGAAAGTCTTTGTTTCTGTGTTCACAATGTACTCTTTATCTTCAAATGGATTTATGTATTTCTCTATATCACTGGAATTTATCATTTTTAAAACTGTGTATTATGCTTTGGGCTTATTGAGCTGCATGGATCTGCAAATGTACATTCTACATAAAATTAGGGACTATAAATCTCTTTTCCATGCCCCTTTGTCTTCAGTTTCAGGACCTCCTATTAGAAGGGAACAACCAGGCTTCTTGGCATTATATCACTCATCACCGTTGTTCTCTCTTTGCTTCTCTCCTGGTCACTTTTTATCTCTGCGATAAGATGGGGAGATTTTCATTGCTGTGCCTTCAAAGTCCATCTGCTGTTAATCCTACCCAGTGAAAGTTTAATTCAGATACTGCATGTTTTTGTCCATAGTGTTCATCGGTTGTCCTGTTCTTTCTTCATTGTTAATATGGAGGAAATATTCATCTTGAATATGTTTATAGCAAGTTTTGTAAAATTTGTGCTGTTCCTCAGGTCTGTTTCTATTTTATGATTTCTCTCCTGTACTTGGTTCACATTTTTCTGACTTTTTTGCATGTTAATAGTTTTAGTCAAAGGCAGATGCTGTGAATTTTCGGTTGTTCTATGCTGGATTTGTGATCTTCTTTCAAGGAATGTTGTTGGGCTTTTCTCTTGCAGGAAGGTAAGCGCTGGTTTGAGTCTTGTAAGAATTGCTGTAAAACTTTAAAAGCAGGTTTTGAGTCTGTTCTAGTTTATCTTTGCCTGTAAGATGCCATCCTTCAAAAGTGCCACTGAAAATTATTGTTCCCTCCAGTCCAGACTCCCCAAACCCCGATGTCTTCAGGTATCTGAGCATTCTGGACAGAACTCAGCTCATGGCTCCTCAGTCTTGATGGGTACTGTGCAGTCCATCCATCCATCCATCCATCCATCCATCCTCCATCTCCTTATTGACCCGAGATGCACACAGCCTCCCCTCACCACCATGCAGACATTTGGGGTCTTTCCTGATGCAGCCCTTTGCTTCTGGTTCTGTGTCCCAGGCTCTCTCAGCTCTTGATCTCCCTTTCCTCGCCTCAGCTGATCACTGTGCTCTGCTCAGCATCACCTTCCAATATTAAGCTAAAGAGGGTCTCAGGTGGAAACGCAAGGTGATTGTCGGCTCTCTTCTTCAGCTCCGCTGAGCCTGTGCTCATCCATACTGCACAGTTTTCTAGTTTTAATATGGCGATGGGATACCTACCGTCCAAGTTATTTCATCATGGCTCTGTATCAATGTTTTGAATTTAAGAAGGTAATTTGCATGTTTCCCTATATTAACAGATTAAAAATACATAGAACACTCTAATTTCAGCAAATGCAGAGTCACATTTTTATAAAACTAAAAATAAAGCTATCTTATCAAAATGAGAATTAAAAAGAAAGCATTCAAGTAGAAAGTGGTATCTATCCAAGTAATAGAACAAGTGTTACTTTTAATCATCAACCACCAGCAGCATGCATTTTATGTCAGAAGCAAGACAAATATGCCTACCATCACAATTTCCTTTAAACACATCAATGAACACAATGAAATAGGAAGGTATAAGAAAGAAGGTGTAAGAATTAGAAAAGTAGAAATAAAACTGTCATTATTTTCAGTTGATACAATTGTGTACATAAAAACTCAAGAAATTCAACAGACAAATAATTAGAATGAATAAAGAGTTTGGTAATTTTACTATATATCAGATCAATAGGTATTAATCAATTCTTTCTGATATACAAGCAATAAGCAACCAGGATTGCAGTGCTGAAAACACCATCTGAACAGCATAAAAACCACGTGGAGTCAATAGCACAGGAAGTCAAAAGTCTCACTAAAATAAGAGAAGAATCAAAGAAGTGCTCAAAATGACTTGGATGGGACAGAGGACCACGCATGTCAAGTTGTCCAAACTGGGGTCAGCTTGACCAAAATCAGTAAGGATGGTTGTGGATCATGACACTTGGAGACAGAAGCAAAGAAAGTCCTGTGTCTATGATGGCAGTTAAGAAAGAGAAGAAGGCACAGGGGAGTGAGGAGCAGGTCTTCTGACAGAAACGACTGACCAGGCTGCGGACAATGTGGACAGAGTCTTCAAATTAGAAACCATCGGCTTCGTGAGTGGTTGAGGGCGGGATCATCACGGAAACCAAGTGATTGGATGAGAGGCTACATGGTCATGTGGCTTCAGTGTCACCCAGGGGGTTAATTCTTAATTGAAGAGAAGCCTAAGCCTTTCCACAGGGGGAATGAGACTGCCCACCCCCAGCCGGTGTGCAAGGACCAAGCAGCATCACCCATGATGGACAACTGGACTTCGTGTCTCTTGGTGTGAGACAGTGGGATGAGGCCAGTGTCCTCCTGTGGTCCTCTTGTCGACAAAGTGTAGCTTAATTTCAAGGAGGCAGTCATGGACTGTGGGACACTCAGCAACACAGGTGGCCGGGCCTGGGGGCCTGGACGGTGTTGATCCACGGATACGAGAGCAATGTCTTGAGAACGTTGGGCTCCAAACAGGGCGCTCTGTCTGTCACCTCGGCTCCATGAAGAAGACGTGCTTGGATCCAGGCTGGGGGGAAACACCGTTGGGGCATTTTTAAACAACAGGACATCTGAGTGTGACCCAGATTCCAGGTAACGTTTGACTGGGGTCCATGTCTCGGTGGGTGGGGTACTCAGGCTCCATGGTGGAAAGCACCAGGTCTGCAAGTCACTTTATTTATAAAAGTGGGCAGGTGGCAAAATATTAATAATAAGTGAATTCAGGTAGAGATGGTGAGTATTCATTGAACATTTTTTTTAAATTTGTGTTTTTGCAAAAATTTAACCAAAGAAAGCCTAGAGAAAAAAGAATAAAATTAGGAGAAAGTTAAAAATTAACATTGATGAACAGCATAATAAAAACCATAAAAATAGAACAAAATATACTCGTATCTGGAAAATCTCGATATTTTAAAGACAGCAAGTCTACCCAAAATACTCCTTCATGAGTTTCTAGTGTGCTATTTTGTGGAATTTAATGAACTAGTCCGAATATTTATGAAGAGAAATGAAAGAAAATATTGGAGAAGACAATGTAGGGGCCTCTCTGCACCAGCTCTCCAGACTATTGTAAGGTTTTGGTACTTGAGACAGGGTCATGGCCAGTGGTCAGTGTGGAGGGCCAAGGGAAGCGGAGCAAACACGGGAGCTGATGCACTCGAGTCTGTCTTCCCGATGAGTGGGAGAGATGGGATGGCTGAACACATGGTCCCATGACAGTTGTTTATTTCCATGGAGAACTAAAATGAAGTTAGATTGCTGTCTCAGAACACACACACAGTAAATCCTGTGTGAATTTCTTTCTGTAAAAGCAAATAC
The DNA here is from genome assembly GCF_001458135.2 of Marmota marmota marmota. NCBI lineage: Eukaryota > Metazoa > Chordata > Mammalia > Rodentia > Sciuridae > Marmota > Marmota marmota. The sequence goes on from NW_026000206.1 coordinate 9,599,925, forward strand.
AGAAGTCGTGCATGTATATATGCTCATATGTATAAAAAGGGAACCTCATAACTTTTTAGGAAAAAACTCTGGAGCCTATCACCGTGGCTTTGGAGTAGGGAAGGTTTCTTAGACAAGACGTGAAAGCCATGAACCATAAGGAACGTGTCGATACCTTTGATGGCATTTTGGGCACAGGGGACACATGCAATGGAGTGCAGAATAAGAAAAAAAATACTTGAAACCAACTAAGTCATGTGGACAACCAATGTGAGCCAGGCCATTGCCCCCAAAGAAAACTGGCAGCGGAGGACCCCCAAGTGGTGGCATGGCCATGGGGAATGTGTGGCCGGGGACCAGGAATAAAAGCAGCAGTGAGATGCCATCCCACCTCACCAGCACCTCAAACCTCAGGTGGCACCAGGTGTTGAGGAGTAGAGAAAGGAACATTTCAGCCGCTGATTGCCAGGGTCAAACTCTCAAACTTTCCTGGTGAAGGGAAATTTTGCAAAATACTGATGTACATAGCATATGGCCCCAGACCTGCTTCCACACAGGGCCTGGGCAGTGTGGTCAGTGGCAGCCTACATTTGGAAATAAGAACCCAACAAGTGGAATAAAAGCTGTTAAAATACATTTGGTAAATTTATATACTGTATGTTAGCACTTACAGACAGTTAAGAAGAATGCAGGTCGAGGTGTTATGCTATTTGTCAATCTGCACACATTCAGTAAAATACAGAGACACCTGTGGGCTCTGCCCAGGCTCAGGACAGCTGCTTTCTCTGGAGAAGGAGTGGGGGACACGATGCAGAGGGCTTTGTTGCGCAGGTCTGTTGTGTCTGCTCTGTATTTTCTAAGCCATCAGAATGAGTGGAAATATATTCTATTGGATAATGCTGGGTGCTTAAAATAGCAAAATTCTATAATTAGAAAGAACTGGCTGAGTTAGAGTAAGCACTGGGTTCCGAGAGATTGGCAGCAGAGGCCCAGAACTGCAGGCCACTCTTCAGATTGGTGCCCCCCGTCCCAGGTCATCAGAATAGTTGATAATACTACACACACTGCACATGGCCCGTGCTGTCTCACTCACTTGGAGGTAGAATTCTGCACGCTGCTGCCACAGCCCTGGGTTGCGCTGGGGCAGGTGAGTGCTTTGTGTCGTGGGCACAGGGAGGGCAAGTTCTGAGCACCGCAGGGGGCCTGCTGCCTTCTGACAGCCAGCTCCTGCTCCCACTCCTGCTCCTCGGGCTTTTGACTGAGCCCAACGGCAGCTGAGCAGAACTGGTGAGAAACACAGGTCTATCTCCACTCCCATCACTCCGTATAGTCTCAAAGTCATCCTCCAGAAATGAGCAGCATAAACAGGATCAAGAGCGAGTTTTCAGCAACGTGCGTGCCTGCTCTCCTGGGGGGCCTGCAGGGAGTGGAGAGTTGTCTCTGCTGTGGCTGCTCAGTGTGGGCGAGGTCAGTTTCACAGCCCAAGTCAGCCTGGCAGGGCACCCCGGAGCATTCGGTTGGTGGGCGTGGATGCTGGACCCCTGTCTTCAGTGTCCTACCTCCTGGGTTTGGATCTGCTTCATTCCACTGTCTCTTAACCAAGCTGTTGGGACTTTGCTACTCTGAGCTTCAGTTTCCTCATCTGTAAAAAGGCAGATTTCCTGTCAAATTGTAAAGGGAAAGTGAACATGCGGATTCACTCAGCACAGGTTCCTGCTATGCAGTAAGTGCTAAATACTTGCAACAGCTTTGCTGTTGCTGTGGTTGGGTCCAAGTGCACTCGTTACCTGCTTCTTGGGTAGAGGGATGCTGAAGAGGCTTAGCACAGCTCCAGCCAGACCAAAGGAGCCAGGGAGCCCAAAGCAAAGGGCAGCAACGGGTGGCTGAGGACTTAGAGGACAGTGGAGAGGGTCTAGGGCTTTCTGAATGGGATACCCACTCAGGCGGCAGTTTCCAGAGAATTTACTCATTCAGTGAACTGGCTTATCTTTTCTGCTCGACTCTCTGGTCAAAAGGAGAGACCTTTCCTGTGCTGGTAGGACTTCAGGTCTAATAGGAGTGTATTAGTTTGCTGGGGGAGCCATGACACGTGCCAGAGGACAGGTGGTTTCAGCCACAGGAGTCCAGGAGTCAGAGGTCCAAGGTCAAGGTGTCAGTGGGGCTGGTTCCTTCTCGGGACTGCAAGGAGATCTGCTCCACGCCTCTTTCCCTGGCTTCCCATGGCCATCTCATGACCACTTAGCAGTGCTCTGCCTGATGGCTTGCTGGTGTCCAAATTCTCCTTTTTATAAGGACACTACTCATATACATACATAAGTCTATATATATACATGATGTAACCAATTGTAATATATCCTAATGTGTTTGAAATCATGTGTGACTATTTACTTGCAGCTGTGATAAGCAATGGCAGCTAGAAAGTGCCTTGATATTTAAGTGTAACTGGGGCGTTAGCCTGGTCTGGCCATCAGGAAAGGACTCCTGTCTGGGGTAGGAAGGCTTCTGGGTAGGACTGAGAGACAAGGAAGCATTCCAGGCGGACAGTCAGCAAGCATAAGGATAAGAACCTGGCATGCTGGGTGATGAGGAACCTGTGGTGCCCTGGACTTCATCTTGAGCATTTGAAGTGAGCCCCGGGCAGCTTCTGTTGTCCTCCCTGGACTATGCAGCCCTGGAATGCTGCTTAGCGTGGAGGTTGGTCTTCTCAGTTCAAAGACCAGTCCTGGGCTCTGCATGGCCCCAGGGCACCATGGCACAGCTGGAAGAACCTCTCTGTGCCAGTGGAGCCATCTCACTGTCTGGGAGTAGTGCTGGCTCTGCAGCAGGCTCCCTGTGCATTCTGGAAGGCTGTGTCCCTCTAGACCCTGGAAGGACAACCTTGCAGGGACCATCTTTTCCCACTCCTTGCAGGGGTCTAGTAAGTTGTCCTTGGGAGCCGTCTGTTGTGGCCGTGTTTCTCCCCAGGGTCTTCAAGACCACCTGGGCTGGTAGGGAGTCTGAGTGCTGACTAGAGTTCTCGGGAAGACCCATCGTCCTTCTGGGAAGGGCCCCATCCTCTGCAGCTCTAGATGACATAGCCTCCCTCCCTGAGGAGCCCATTGTCTGGCCTGCATGCAAGAGCAGGGACCAAGAAACCCAGCTTGTGACCAGCACAGCAGGACAACAGGCCTGGGGGCCGTGTTCCACTCTGAGCATGGGGTCTGTGGAAGCCTGGGACTTTGGTGGTGGGACTTTGGGATGGATCCTGTTATTTTGCTTGGAGAATGGTGTGGCAGGGATGGATGGGCAGAACAGGAAGTTTCCATCAGACTTACCCAGCGGTGGTGGCTGAGAACCTTGATGAGCGAGCCCGTGGACTTGACACTTGGCCACCCAGAGAGGAGGAGTGCAAAGACTCGTTTTTTGGGGGAGTGCTATGAAGATAGCCACCTGGTACCCCGTAGATGCCAATCAAATCCTTACTGTCAACCAGGGGCTACGTCATTATGATATTTTTTTTCACTTTGGTTACCCAAATGTGTTTTTCTAACTCAAATCACCTCTTGGATTGACAACAGATTATTTGCCAGGTTATTAGCAGGTGAGATCTTAGGAAACTCAGATTCCTTAAGTGCCTGGGTGTTGGGCAGCCCTGTCTTGTGCTATTTTTCTCCCATAAAGCGCCAAGGAGACTCTCAGGCCCTCAAGGACGTACTCAGCTTTTCTGGATGTCGGGAGGCATTTCCAAGTGCCATTCAGGGCTGTGCTTGTAAGTGTCCTTTTTTCTAATGGAAGGTTCGAATGCGGAGGCTACTGTGAGTCACCTCTGTCACCCTGTCTTACATCCCAAGTGCAAGAAATGGGAAATCCTTTCAAAGGCTGGTGCTAAAAGTCTCTGACAGCCCCTCCCCCATCAGGCCTGAGTTCCCGGGAGGATCCTCCATTTCTGGTTCCCCTGAAGGCTTTGAAATCAACAGCGAAACCACAGACTGCAGTGGAAATAAAATAGAGTTCTAATTTTCATATTTATTTGTAAAGATTTAAACATGTTTTCCTGCAGCCCTGCAGCAAGCTCAACTCTGTTCTCTAAAAAAAACTATTGGAAAATGACATTTTAATTTTTTTTGAAAAAAACTGGATTATGGATAACAAAACACAGAGCGAAAAGAATCATTAAAATGTATATTGTAAAATTGAAACTTAAGTGTCAAGTTTTTATAGCAGTCTGTCAAATGCTTGACAATTAAAATAGCTATTTTTAAAATTTTAATGAGACACAATAAGGGTGAAATGTGCATGGAGATTGCATATTTTCAAGCCTGTACATTTTTAGCATAACAAGTCCATTCTCTATCATTACGATAATGCCCCATTTGTAAAACCCACCATCTATTTTTAATTAAATTAGTGTGTGTCATTTATTATGGGCATTATATTTATTAATCTTTAATATTTAATTTAAGATGACTTATCTGAGAAAAAGACAACTGAGCACAACCCCGTTGACGGGCTGGTGGGACTTCCCCAGCAGCAGAAGTCCCCGGCCCTTGCTCGTAGCCGGTCTGGAAGTTTAAACGCATCCTTCCTCCTGTTACAGGTCACAGACAGACGCACTTCCTGACCCTCCGTCTCTGTGGTGCCCGTCCTGCTGTGGTGTGATGTTCGACTGAACTGGAGCCTCTCCTTACACTTACTAACTGGCAGAATCCTCCCGTGCCCAGCATCTGAGCTGACGCCAGTCAATGCACCTTCTCTATACTCTGATTTTGGATGGTGGAAAATGGTTTATTGAAGATGGGACACGATGCCCTAACAGCCCGAAGGACGGAGTCCCTTGGTCCTGCAAGCCCCATTGCTTCTGGTTGGCATAGCTCAGAGGAAAAGGCCGTTAGGTGCCCTTTTGAGCAGCCTGGGGAGGATGCGCTGATAGCCTTCAAAACCGTGGAGGGTCCCCTTCAACAGCTTTAGAGCATGTCTTGTTACTTAGAAGCATATCTAGAACCCTGGCTTGGCTTCATTTAGATGATAACGATGAGAAGAATCCAGTGTGGCCCTCGGAGAGCAGGAGACAAAGTCCCACGGTGCTCTCTCCGCCTCTTCCTCGTGCTGTCACTGGGTAACATGGCAGAGGACAGGGTGCCTGGGTGAGTCCTGCTCCTGTGCTGTGCAGAGGTGGGGGAGGTGGCTCTGGCTCCACGCCCTGCTGTGCACTGCCTGGGACAGTCAGGGACAGTCGGGGCAGCCAGGAGCAGACAGGGGCAGCGGGATCTCCCCCTCTTTTCTGCCAGAGCCTCAGCAGGGTGTGGCCATGAGCAGCTCTAGAGAGAGCCCCCTGCACCCTCTCATGTGCATCACATGGGCCCTTACCTAGGGCTTCTGCGTCACCAGAGCAGGAGGCCCTGCCCAAGGTGGGCATCTTGAGGACCCAGGCAAGCCCAGAGGCTGAAAACCCCAAAGACCCCCTTTTCATTTAACTGTGAGGGATTGAAACCTGCACTCGGAGGTAAACCAGGAGCACCCTGGGCCAGCCTCAAATTCCCATGATCTGTGTCTGATGGCAGATCAAATTTGAGTCTCAAACCTTGCTGGTTTTACTTGGAGAGCTAAACATATATTATAATTATTTAAAATAGAAGGAACTTATTTTGTAAATGTGATCATTAAAGTGATTTGCATTGGCTGTGTTTAACCCAGCGCGTTGCATTAATGGATGGCTGCATATTCATTTGCTTCAAGGGAAAACAGTGCACTTGCAGATCACTCTTGTTTACGAGTACAGGAACGGCTCAGAATTTGAAGAAGTCGAGGTTCAGTTTCATTTCCTCATAATCATAAGAATCCATGTGACTGTAGATAATGCAGCAACCCCCTTAAAAACTGCCCTTGGTGCAAATCAGAAAGTGGCTGCCATCCGCAGCAGAACAGGGACGCTGACTCTCACAGGGACAAACACCTGACAGTGGCAGCCAGGGGCTGGCCTCCCTCTCCCCGGCTCTTCATTTCTGGTTCTCCCTTGCTTCTGTCCAGTTGCGTGAGATCAGAAACAAGTCTAAGGGCCACTGGAGGGTGGGTGGCTGTCTTATGCATGAGCTGGAGTCCCAGCGCAGACCCGTACAGGTGGAAGTTGCTTTGACCGTGGGATGAGCTTGCGGGACCTCCAGACAGGAGTCAGTGTGGCCCCCCCACACTTTCCACCAGAGGAGAGGCCTGGAGCCCACTCAGGCCCAGTCCACACAGTATCAAGGAAACAAAGTCACAAGCCAAAGCCATCAGCGCCCAGGGGTGGCATCCGGAAGCTGAAGCCCTGCCTGGAAGGAGGCACCAGGCCAACTAAGAAGCCATAGTCAGAGGACCTGGGAGAACAAAACAAAGGGGCCATTCTGTGTGGGGACAAATGGCCCTACCCACGTCAGCAGCTCCTAAGGGCTCCCTGTAACCCAGAGCCCAGGCCCACAGTCGATGTTCCTAATCACGACCTGGTCATTTGGGGAGCTAAACGGTGTTCCGACCCTGCTTCCTTCTGTGGCTCTGGGCAGAGTAGCCTACGCTGAGTCCCATGCACTTCCACGGGCCCTGAGATGTCTACAAGCTTCCGTGGTTTCCCAGAAACCTTCTTTTCTCAGAAAACCGATTCCTCTGACCTGCCTCATCCTCATGAAGATGCAAAAAGAGACGAACTTGGAGAACTGGATCTCCGTAAGAGCTCACGGGTCCCTTAAGATCCATCAGGTAGACTGGAGGACACACCAGGGGCAGCCGGCCAATTCCAGGGAAGTCCTCTCTGGGTGGGGCGAGGGCTATAGGACGAACTTCCCAGGTCCCCGTTGGGCACAGGAGCCAGGCCTCCCAGGCTCAGACGGACCTCCCAGAAGCACCGCCCTCCTGCCCGGGACCTGGGACACAGGTGGAGGCCTTTCAGAGGGCAGAGCTCTGGAGCAGGAGGCTGTGGCTTCAGGAGCAGCAGCATGGGGGACACAGGCCTCTACTTACCACAGGGCCCGTGACCTCTGGAGCCCCAGTTTTCTCATGTGCAGATGGGGGCGTGGTCCCCCCTCACAGGGTGGCAGGCTTGTGTGGAGGGCTCTTATAACCACAGGCACCAGCACCCCCAGCTGCCAGCCTTCCCTGGGCTCCCAGGACAATCACCTCCTTCGCCATGCCTGGTACTGCTGGGGTCACCGCTGCAGGTGACACCTGGCAGAGAGACAGGCACATGACTGCATCAGCAAACCTTCCAGGAGATGACAATGTGGCCACTGAAGCCACCCGCTCAGGCCTTGGTGTCAGATGAACATGGGTCTCCCCACTTCGTAGGTGTGATCTTGTGCAAATGTCACAGAGATGATAAAGGCCACTCATTATCTGCAGGTTCCTTCTTTCTTAGCAATAGAAATTTATTGGAGTGGCAAACAGCTCAAGTAAAGGCCATTTTCTAGACTCTTGCAGCCAGGTGTTGCCAGGTTTCAGCTAAAGTAATCCAGGCAGAAGTATGAGGGATTGGTGGGAAGGCTGTCAAAGATTATCGACCCAGGGAGGAGATGAGCCTGTTTTTCCCCCCTTCTCCTTTCTCTCTCCCCGCTGGTTGGAAAGTAAATGTGAATGTTGGCACTCAGGCTGCCATCTTGGGCTAAGAGGTGAGTTTGCAGAAGGCAGCCAGGGACTCGGGATGACAGCAGAAGGACCTGAGTCCCCAGTGGCTTTGTGAAGCTGTCAAAGCAGCCCTGGACTACCACCCTCCAAGCTTAAAGGAGAATAAAGCTCATGTGGTGTTACCATCGCCAGCATAATGAGTCCCCTCGTCCCTGCTGCTGGTCCTGGATCCAACTTCACCGACAAGTCGCTGGCTTTGTGGCTCTCCTCCTCCTCCGTTTCTGGAAGTTCGAGGGCAGACAGACAACTGGAGGGTTGGTGGTCTGGCCGGTGGGCCCAGCACTGGCAGAGCAAAGAGCTCTAGAGTGGGGCAGGAGAACCCAGGAACACCAACAAGGAGGCTGGTGAACAGAACCAACGAAGCCAGGGCAGCAGGCGCTGGGCGGCTGGACAGGGCTAGGGGCTGGGGTGGGGGCGGGGAGCTCATGGGATTCCTGAACTTTCTCTCAGGGGCTGCTGTGGGCTCTCTTGGTCACACTTGTCCAGGACCTCGTGATGCAATCAAAGCAGGAAGGCCATCTAGTATTGTGTCTGTGCCCAGCTGGGGGGTGGTTGGGTTTCCTTTCTCATATATACGAAGTAGTCACACATATGAGGTCATCTAAGCCTTAGGGCCACCTGTTGGAGTAAAGTGAAACTCAGAGGAGTCAAGTGTTCAAGGTCACAGAGCTGATGAGCAAGGACACCAGACCTCTGCTTGAGGCTTGGTGGCCTTTCCTCTGTACCCAGTGGCTCATTAATTCCTGAGGGCTCAGCTCTGCAGGGACTTCCCACCAGACAGAGCCTGCCAGCGCTCACGAAGTCACTCCTCAATGAGTGGAAAGGAAGTGGCGTGACTCCCCCGACCTCAGGCCCAGTGAAGGGCTTGCTTTCTGGAGGCTGCAGGAACCTCACTGGAGATGGGAGGCATCTTTGTGCTCTGAGGACAGGCATTCTGTTCAGGACATTCCGGAGCCTTTGCAAACGTGCCACCCACCTCCTGGGTGCTGACAGCCACAGGGAGGGCCTAGGATGACAGACTGGCCTCGCACCAGCCAAGGGGACCTGGAGTGTGCAGGAACTTGCTCCTCTGCAGAGAAACTACTTGCTAGGACCTTCATGTGTAGCAGGGGGCCTCCCAGGGGTCAGGAAGGTGGCCCTGCTATTTCTGGTGGTGTCTCAGAGCACAGGATGAAATGCTGAATGGGACTGGGGTCTCGGCAGCAGAGGACAGTGGTGGGCGGATGCTGGGTGAGCAGACCCAGAGGCAGTTAGCTTCCTCATCCCATCACCACCCGATCAAGCTGCCCTTGGGGACAAGTTCTCCCATCACAGGGGAGCCACTGCCAGGCTCCCAGCCCAGCAGCCTTGAACTCTGGCCGATAACAAAGTCACTAGGCAGATGTGGCATCTTCTCTGGGCTTGACGGGGGTAGATGAGGGCCCAGAATGTGGCTGCTGTGGCCATCAGCATCATCCCCATTGTCACTGTCACAGTGGCATCAACCGGCATCTGGAAGCTGGTGCAGTCACCATGGGTGCTCCTGCACACAGGAGGCTCCCGCGTGTGACCAGGGCCAGCCAGACATACCTGTGATTTTCAGTTGAGACCCTCTCCCACCTGGGCTGGAGGATGAGCCTGGGGCTCTGAGGTCTCTGTGACACCATCCTTCGCCCTCCAGCTTCTGGGAGAATGTCTGGGGCTGTACTGTGAGCCCAGGGCACTGGCTTTGCCCTGTGTGGAAGACCCAGCCCACTCCCTGGCAGGTGGCTGCAGTCAGACTCCTCTGGCCCTTGGCGTGTGTGGGGGGGGACTGGTGAGGGCATGATGTCAGGGGAGGGACACCAGGCCCCCAGCGCAGGGAAGGAAAGCCCATCTCCCTTGGTGTCAGAGGAAGGAGGGGCCCACAGGGCAGCTCCAGGCACATCCCTGTGGTGCCACCTCACTCGGAGGATGCGCCTTGTCCCACAGCTCTGGTGGGATGCTCCCAAGGCAGCAGGGCAGCATGATCCCCATCTCTTGGGGGAGGTGCCCAACCAGGACACAGGGTCCTCATTGGAACCAACGCCCATTCTCTGGAGCCATTCGAAGGCCTCACCGGGAGCCGAGTCAGGGAGGACAGGGAGGACGCTGATGAACTTGCTCCCCAGCTTTANCTTCCTGAGTGTGTCCTGTCTCCATTCCCCCAGGCCCTCCTCCAAGGGGGCGCTGTCTCCCTGCACCTCATCCAGCGGCACATGATCTTCAGGCTGCATCTGGGGCACCCTGGCCCAGGGAGTCACTATTGCATCAGCTGAGAGCGGGCAACTTCTTTCTGGGCACCAAGGCTGGCCTGGGTGAGGCCAAAGCCTGCACACATGGTTACACTAGTCCCAGAGCCACATGCCTGCAGCCCACATGCAGCAGGCAGAGCAGAGGGGACAGCAGAGAACAGAGGGTTAGCCTCTGCACGCTGCCCAGCGAGCACTCTGCAGGACGTGTGGCGTCAGCTGGTCTCAGGGGAAGGCACAGGGCCTGAAGCAGACAGTCTGGAGCCAACATAGGAAGGGTGACTCTGTGTGCTTGGTGGCCCCAGGCGGGTTGTCCTTAGCTCCAGGCTGGAAACCCCTTCCTTAGGAGGCTGTCACCTCAATTCCAGCTCCTGGGACTTGGGGGCTACCTGGGGCCTGAAGACCTGTTTTCTTTTCTGTAAAGTATGGTTTCAGGGTCTGTTTGTGTCTATTATGCAGAAAGACTTCCCTGTCTGCTGCCAGGGCCTGGGGTCATGGGTTAGAAATGGAAATTTCCCCTTCTCACCAGCAGCCACCAGCCCCAGTGATCCCTGAGGGGCAGTGGCAACAAGAGGCCCAACACAAAATGTCTTGCAAAGCGTAAGAAGCGTGTTCTCCATGTCTTGGTTATGTAGCAAAACCAGAAATGCCTCTGGTGTGGTTTCCAGAATCCTGATGGTCATGGTGAGAAGCTGCCTTCCCTCCAGCCAGGGAACCCAGAGGGAGCTCACCCCCAGGGCAGCTCACCCAGCAAGGAGTGGCTCCGCTGCAGGCCTCCTGCCCAGCACCGGCTGGGAGCCCAGACTGCGAGTGGGTCCCGACTGGTCCTCCCGACAGGTCCTGCTCTGATTTCCCAGTCTTCCTCCCTTGCATAGCCTTTCAGTCATTTCTATCCCAGTGACTGTGTGTGTGTCATCAATAAAAGAAATGGACTTGACCAAACCAAACCGAGTTGATGGCCCGCTGTTGAAGATGTGGTTCAGATTTGACGCTGGGTGGCTGGTCTTCTGGCTTCCTTGTGACCTGGGACCTGCTTGCACGGGTCCCTGTCAGGTTTTCCTGGCGATTTGGTGGAGCTATTAATGCATTAATTGAGATAAACACCCTGTCGTGCTCACACATTCGGGAGGCTTATTAAGGACTGGAGCTGGTGTGCGCTGCTCTTCCCAAAGCGAGCTGAGCACCTCCTCCGTATGGAGAGGACTAGGGAACGTTGATTAAATTATCCAAAGCCCTCATCAAAGAGCCAGAGGCTTCCAGTCGGAGGCAAGGATGCTGGGCAGACAGGTGTTTGAAAGCGACTCGGAGCAGGGGGACCGCGGCTGATTCAAAGTGGTGTAGACATTGGCAGCTTCTAATGACTGGCACGGACTGGAACCCCCATTGCTCAGCTGGACAAAGTGACCAATTAACTGTGTCGGGCCTGGTGGTGAGGCCACCACACTTGGCTACCATTGCTGTTATCTGAGGACTCAGTTCCAAGCTAATGTGCCCAAATATTGTGAGATCTACACGCATTTAAGATTAGTTGAGAGATAAAACAATATTTGATGCTTTTGGAGGCTGGGAAAATATTAACGGCAGGAGCTCTGTGATTTTAAAATTTCATTACAGAGGTTGCAGCTTTCTTTTCTCTTCCCCTAATCTTCTCCCCTTCTGCTGCGTAAAGCTGCACAAAATAATAATTAGGCAGGATGTAGAAGTGTGGCTACTAGGGGAGCAGGGTCCTTGGGACCAGGGTGGACACAGCCCGTTTCAGGGAGATGTGCTCCCAGCCCAGGGGGGAGGCTGGCAGGAAGGCAGGAGGAGAGGACAATTCATCTGTCGGCAAAGGCCTGGGTGTCTCTGGGTTTTGTGATGGAACCAGTTTCGTTTCCCTGGGGGCCACTGCAGACATGGTTCTATGTCACCTCAGGTGACCTCTACCCATGACAGTCCCCCTCGGGGTCAGGAATTGCAAACTGGGGGATCAGAGTCCTTGTGCTCTTGGCTGGCTCAGCCACATAGGACCGTGGGTCTGAGTCCTGTTCTCTCCTTGTGCTCCTGAAGTCACAACTGGGGACCAGGTAACAAGAGAATCAAGGTCTCTAAGTGCAAACCAGAGAACCTCGAGGTGGCAAAGGCCTGTTCTGTCACCTCATCCCTTCCCTTGTCAAAGGGCCCTGTTGCCTACAATGTAATTTCTAGTTCATTCCCTGGGGCCATGACTGCCATTCAGCTATGGCCCCAGGGAATCCATCCACCCCTCCTCTCAGAGCAGCTGTGGGTCTTGGAGGAGGAGGGAGGTGATGTTTGCAAGCCTGAACTGCTGCTTCTCTCTGGCTCCCACCCCCCTCCTCCCCTTNGTTATGTGGCCAAGGCAGGGAGGGGTGGAAAGGAGTGGGGGTGGCTGGGTGCAGTGATGGGGAGCATTGGAGTGGCCTGGGAGGCAAGCGAGTGCCCTTGAGGGCACTGCCCATTATGTGCTGTAAACCTCATTAACACGGGGCATCTCCCTCCTTCTCCAGGGGAACTTGCCGCTGAATTAGCCACACTCCATTATAATTGCATTCACCACTGTGTTCATATGGAGAGCTTCATGGAGGATCAGACCCCAGATTGCTGTGGGGTTCATGCAGTGCCAAGAGTACAATCCCTCGTTTGCAGAGAGAGGGGCTGCCGAGACAGGCTCTTGACGGCAGCAGGCACCAGATTTGGGAGTGGGCTTTCCTGGCTTCCGCTGCTTGGCATGCCGGAGTGTGGATTCCTAATAAATACCCACTTTGTGAACACAGCCAGGTCGAAAAGAGGCCTCAGTGAGGATCCACCTGCTGACCTGGAGACGGTGAGAGCATGCTGTTCAGTGTGGTTGACCACCCCTCCTGGCCTCTTCCTCCCAGCCAGCATGGTGGGGCTCAAGGGTTGGGGCTTCCCTTGAACATGACGGAAATCCTCGTAGGTGCAGTCTATCTGGGTCATGACACTGACCCTCTGGGCTACTCCTTTGCTTCCCCAGTGTCTGCCCTCCAGAATGGAAGCATGCCAGTCCAGGTGCTGGGTTTCTGCCCTTACGTCCAGCACCAAGAGCCGTGCTGAGTACAACCGAAAACCATGTGCTGGCCACCAGACAGGCCACCTGCGGGAACCCGCTGGCTGACTTTCCAAGGTCCCTTTCACGTAAGACCACGGTGTACTGACGTCTGTGGGTTTGCTCGAGACAGTACTGGTGCTTATCGAGGTCAGAATGGAGACTGCTACATGTGGGATTGGCCAACAGTTCTCAACAGCCACTGTGGATGGCAAGATGGTGACACTAGTGGCAACATTCCTATGGCCGCTCATGTCTGTGGCCATCTGTGACCCTTATGATGGCACTGGTCATTGCTGCTCCCAGACCTGTGTTGTTGACAAGGACAGTTGTATTTGAGAGGTTGAGTCACCTGCCCAAGGCCACAGAGCCGGACCCATGGGAGCTGGTCCCCAGCCACAGGCAGGCCCTCAGGCTCAGTGCTCAACATGGCCCGAAGCTCAGCACCCGAAAGACGGCATATTAGCGAAGACACCCATCTTTGCAGTGGCCTCTGCATCCTTATCAGAGAGCCTTCTAGAGTGCCCAGGAGTGGACAGGTGCCTCATGGCCACTGACCAGGCACCCATACAGGTGTCTAGGCCCTCCACGGCCCTAGGTACCCTCTGGTCCCGGCAGGTCCCTGGGCAGTGTCCTGTTGGGCATCCCAGGAATTCCTCATGACAGAGCACCTTCTCTTGTTCCCCAAGGGCAAGGCCCTTAGGGCCAGAGGGAGCCCAGGCCACAGGCCCACAGCTCCCCCCAGTGGGACCAATCCAGACCTTGGTCCAATTCTGACTGAGGGTCAACCTGGGCCCACGATCCCTTCTCCAGCCCACGGCTGCCCCAGGAGCCCCATTCCTCCCTTGCTGTCCACAGAAGCACCCCCCGGCCTCTCCTCTGCAGAGCTGGCTCTAGCTCATGCCCCAGAGAGGAGGGCAGGCCGTGCCTCCACCTGGCAGACTCACACCGCTGGTGTGGTGCAGCCAGAGTCTCCGAACCCAGCTGCATCGCAAGCCGCGTCTTACACAACATCCCGTTGTTCTTCACATATTCATTATTTAGTCACCTCACGGATGAATGGTGCCAGCAACCCTGATTTACTTTTCTTCCTGGCTGCTTCAGGGGGAGCAAGAGAATTACAGAGAATGCAGTCTTGTCCTTTCAGCTCGTGGAACCCCCACGTCCGGTTGGCTGTTACCTGTCGCCTCTGCCGTGGTGTTGACTGCAGATGGCCCAAGGTGAGGCGCTAAGGCTGGTCATCTTTGTTTCCTGGCACTCAGTGGGAGGGATTCCCACCTGCTGACCTACTTGGCGTCCACTGTCCAAATCAAAGGGCCAAGAAAGCGTCCCTTTGCAGTCTCGGGTCAGGCTGGCTCCCTGGCTGGGTTGTTGTGGAGGTCACTCCTGCATTAGGTGGGACTTGCTGTAGGGAGGAGAGCGTTTGGAATGTTCTTACCCCTAAAGGTCCCTGAGTGATAATGTGACCCAGCATGGAGCTTTGGATCGGGACACTATGTGGGACCCCTTTGCCTGTCCATGTGTGGCTCCGTGGTTTTGGACAATCAGGAGGGCTCTTTGAGCTCCATATCCTTATCCATAAAATGAGGTGACTGGTTCCATCTCTTGAGGCATTTGTGAAAGCGAGTGCATTGTCCCCAGGGCCCACAGGCCTCGTGAGCATCACTGACCTGCGTGGGCAGGGCGTGCAGAGAGGAGGCTGCCGAGAGCAGGTGCACCTCTAGATTCTTCCCTCCCCTCTGGCTGTCTGCTCTCTGCAGCGGGACGGAAGACAGGGGCTGGGTGGACCATGGCCCTGCTCCCTCTGCGTGCCCCCATGTCAGTTCTGCCCTCCTCATGGGCTCCCCGTCTCTTTCTGCTTCCTGACCCCAACGTGTGATGGCTGTGCTGCACTGAGAACCAGCGACTCACCTGGGCTCCAGGGATAACCTTGTGTCAAGGCCAAGCACAATCTCAGAACAGCAGGGGCCGAACGAGTTCTCTGGGCTCTGTTGCCCTGTCACCTTGGGTTGGAGGAACTTGGTGAGCACTAGTCAGGTAACATCAGGCAGGTGGGGCTGGGACTCGTGTGATTTCACCAGGTCCAAGCATGGAGGCCTGGTGAGGCTGTGGTGGCTGAGGCTATGGACAGTCATACATAATTATACTCTTACTTTTGTTAACACGAACACTATAATTTTTCTATGAAAAAGTTCATAAAACTACAGCAGTTATAGTCACTCTTTGTTTGGCAGACGGAGGAAGACAGGCATATTTTTCTACTTGGAGTTTTGTCGTTTCGACACCGCCATCTTTGGTTCTCCTGCCACCTAACTTACTGTAATAACATTGTTCCCTTAGAGATGCACCATAAACCACCCCTTGCTTTCTGAGCCAGTTGTTGAATTCCCAATATAGAACCCAGAGACCCCAGATTAGAGGAGGGGGGAATATTTTATGGCCATTGTGAGAATGTTGTTACTGCAGCTATAAATTAAGAAGTTAAATTGCTCCCCTACTGGGTATCGACAGACCACGTGTGGTGCAGGCGAGTCCCTGGAACCCTGGGCACTGCCACGTTCATGGACATGGTGCAGGGCTGGCCAGGGTACAGAAAGCCAAGGTCCAGGAGAGCTCTGGCCTGGGACCTGGTAAGGATGGGCAAGAGGCAGAAAAGGGACATCCAGAGGCTGCCACTTCTGACCACTAGGCCAGTTGATGCCTTGGATGCCTGGTGGGGGAGAGGCCTGGTGTTTCTCTGGCAGGATGCTCAGCTCAAGGGCCGGGATCCATGTGGCTCTGGGCCCTAGAGTCTGTTTTCAGTCCTGGGTCCACGTCTAAGTTGCTTACTTTTCTCATTGACTTTTGACAGAAATCAAGTCCCTCCTCTCCTGGACTTCTACTTCTTGACCAGGTTTCCTTCTGGTTTAGAACAACTTGAATGCATCCACCGCCAGGGAGCAGCCTCCCCAAGGAATCTGGAGTGGAATCCTTTCGGAAAATGATTTATTCTTTCCAAGGATGCATAACTAGTCAGCGGCCATATTTGGCTCCAAGGGGAGAGTGGTCGGTTGGGATTCCTCTGAACCTAGTCGGGGGACTGGGCATCCCATAACCCATCAGGCTTTGAGACACCCGTCACTCCTGGGTTGGAAGGGTATAACCACTGTCTCCCCTGCCCCTCTCAGAAAGCAGCTTCACCTGAGACGATGACTGGGGGAGCATTTTGAAAGCTAAAGAGACATCTCTAAGAATCCCAAATGCTTTAGTCAGCTTTGCAACACTCTGTCCACAATACCCAACAAGAACTACTTCGGGGAGGGAAAGTCTCTCCAGGGCTCCCAGGTTCAGAGGTCTCAGTCTACAGGTGGTCCAAGGTGAGGCAGCACCTCATGGGGGCAGGGAGAGCTGCTCATCAAGGGTCAGGAAGCAGAAAGAGGGGGAGAAGGACCACAGGGAAGATGGCCCCTCGCAGATCATGGCCCCAGTGACCCACCCGGTGCAGCCACGCCCCACCTACCCACAGTTACCACCTAGTCATTCAAACCAGGATGGCTTGATTAGGTCATAGCTCTCACACTTCCGTCACTTCACCTCTGAACATTCCTGTATCAGCACAGGACCCTGTGGGGGACATATCCAAACCATAACACCAAAACTGTCACTTCATTATTAACAGGTAGAACATTCTCAAAGAAGGTGCATCTGTCCAGAGCAGTTTATCTGAATAAAAACAAAATCAGTAAGCGATATCCTCATCACTCAGTGCAGGGATCATCTGTTCTCCTGCCAGGCTCCCCTGCACCTCCCTCCGTGGTTGGTTCATTTCTTCCCAATCACCAGGGTCTGTGAGGCATAGTGCTTCTCAGCACAGAGAAGAGAGTAGGTGGGAGGTGGGAGCCGGGGCCCACCTGGAGCACCTGAAGGGGGCTGGAAGCTGCCCAGGTTCAGTTCCCCGGGTGCTGGGATGGAAACAGACTTGCTTTTGCTGCTGTTGACTGCAGGAAAACACAGCCCGCCCCACCCGTGGGGCTCCTGCTTGGGTGCTGACTGCATCCCGTGGTTGAGAGCTGAGCTCACACGCTGGTCTGGGGCCTCCACAAGTCTCTGACCTCCCCTAAAACCCTAGCAGCTCCTATCCACTTCCAGTGGAGTGGCTGTTCCCTGGACACTCTCCGTGGGACCCTTCCTGGCCCTCCAGGCTCTGTCTACTTCTGCTGCCACGTGCCTCTGCTGGTGCCTGAGTTCCTCATCTGTCATGAGACCACCTCTGTCTCTGGCAAGAGGCCTTTGGAGGGTGCCAGCCATGATAGCTCTGTGACAGTAGCAACGATAGCTTACAATGTCGTCACCGTGGTTGAACTGACATCTACTGATCATGCCCTAAGTGCTGGATGCCGTGCTAAGAGATTTCCACCCTGACTCGCTTAGCTTCACCCACTGCGGAAACTTCCAGGAGGGGAGGAACTCCAGCATCCCGCGACCCACAGATGAGGAAGTTGAGGCGCAGAGAGCTCTGGAACTGGCCCCAGGGGACAGAGCTAGTGTGGGATGGAGCTGGGAGTTGAGCACAGGCAGGCGACTCAGCCATATCATGTCCATGAGGGCACTAGCAGTGCAGAGCACTGACCGGCTGAGTGCAAGAAAGACCAGCTAGAAGGGGTGACCGGACAGGCCTGGCCCAGTGAGGAGGCCAGCAAATGGAGCCCAGACCAGCAAGGCTGCCCTTCCAGGGGCTGCCCTCAAAGGGAGAGCAGGCAGCAAGCCACACGTCCTTGTGTGTTATTAAGTAGGGATCAATGTCACTTCAGGCACTGTCGGGCCCAGAAGGGACACAGAGCCAGAATTCCTGCCTTTCCTCGGAGAGTCACGACCCACCCCAGCCCTGGACATGAGCACCCACCTGGGGGGCAGCCCAGAGGCCCTGGAGGCCCTAAACGCTGCTCCCTGTGAGAGCCACGGACTCACGCCCTGAGCCAGGATGCCGAGTGCCATTCCAAACAGGCTGGCTAATCGGCCCGCATCCATTATCATTAGCGCCTCTCTGCACGCAGGTACATGAGGGGCTGCCAGGCGCTGGCTGCGGCTCGCTGAGCCAGGGGCCACGCTCCACTGCAAATGAGGACGAGGAACACCTGCTCCAGGGCTTCCAGGCCACCACAGTCATCCTTCACATCTCATGCAACACTTGTTCTGTCAGAGCGCGGGGCTGGCACCGGCGGGGGCAGCTCTCTGCCAGCTCCGCCGCGCCCCCCTTCCAGCCCTGGGCTCCGCTGTGCAGGTTCAGCTTTGAATGGCTTTTCAAAGAAGTCTTTTAAAAATGTATCCATTTCCTATTAGCCATTCAGTCATTATGTTAAGGGCTTAAAAATAAAGATGAAAAAAAACTTTGCCTCAAAACCGAACTTTTTTGGCAATTAAGATGTAGTTGTGAAATATTAATTGTCCACTGATGCTGCTCATCCTCCACCAGAGTGGATGTGCGTTCTCACAGGGTTTCTTGGGAACGACCAGTTTATGGCTGTGGGCAGCAGGGGTCTTCCCAGGCCCATGCCGTGTTCTGGGGTCTCCGGGAAGCTCCACTTTCCCAGGCCCGGCTTGGCCCTGGCAGGTGGAGACTTGACGAGGCAGCAGTGCCATTCCCGGAGCCCTTTGGGCTGCCCTGGTCTGTTTCTGCCCATCTGCTCTAATCTTGCAACCACATTCATAGTCCACACATCCACGTAGGCAGCCACACTCGAGTGGACACACACTTATACCCACTCTTATTGTTTTCTTCTAGATGAAGAACCGCTCTGCCTTGATGAGGCTGTGAGCTGGATGCCTGCGAACTCGTGAGCGCTGCATTATTGCTGGCCTGGCTCCTACTGCATGTGGCTACTGGGACCCACCTTGCCCCTGCTGGAGACCCTTCTCAGAGAGTTCTGGAAACAGTCTGCCGATTTTCCAAAAAGCCTACAAACAGGAAATCCAGCTTCCCTCAGTGTGGCCGGATTTAGTGGACCCAGAAAGCACCTGTTTGGGTTTTTCAAGGGTGCCTGTCCTCCTCCAAGGAAGCCACTCTGAGCCCTTACCACCTGCTGGCAGATAGCCCTGGAAGGGCTGCTTCTCAGATCCTTGGTTGGGCTGCAGGAGTGGCCTCTTCCAGCGGGTAGAGGAGAGGCAACATCAGCACGGGTGCCCACAGTTGGTGAGCCTGCCCACCTAGGACTGCGGCCTTCCCCCTTGGGCAACTCCATCCAATCAGTGCGGGAACACACTGCCCACCTGGAGGCTGGGACTGTATCCTGCAGTTTGGCTGGGACCCACCAGGGCATAAGGACAGAGGCTGGGGAGCCCGTGAGTGGTGAGTGGCAAAGTTGGCTCGGGGGCTTCTGGTGAAGTGGTACTGCAGGTCCCGCTCTGCGAGTGGGAGTCTGCTCCCGCTATGCATCCTGGGGGGCTCGCTCCACCCCGCAGGCTTTGGTCTCTTCACCTGTAACAGAGGCACTGACGCTTCCTCTGAGGGCAGTTGGGAACTCGGCACCGTCAGGTAAACCCAGGGTGCAGCAGGTGCTCACTGCCAGGAGCGCCCCTGTATTCCTCCCAGGGCAGCTGCCCCCACGGCCTCTGCTCCTGGGGTCTGTTCTTGGGGCAGAGTCTGGAGTCAGTTGCTTCACCTTGCCATAGATTTAAAAGGAGACACTATGTCCTTAATGGGAGTTGGAATTTGGGGGCTCCTCTAGCTGAGTCTGTTCTCTCTGTGACCTTGTAGGTCTTCACCTTCCAGGGTAGAGGAGAGTAGGTCACTGAGCAGAAACCTCCCTAGGGATTACATCTGCCCCTTGGGCTGAAGTTTGACTACCCAGTGCATAAGGAAGCACTTAAAGTGGTCTAGGGTGACATCACGGGGACTTGGCAGGAGGCGTTCTCAGAGGTGAGCACCTTTAACAATGTATCTCCCATGTCCTTCCTGGTCGTCCAGGAGCTCTAGACTTCTATGCTGCATGTGGGCAGTTCTCCCTGGGATCCCCCCATTTGTCCCAGTGGCTTCATAAGCTGTTTCCCTGGTCTGATGCAGACAAGACCAGATTTTCTCTAAGAGTAAAACTCCCTGCGACCTTTTGAAACTGGGCAGTGAATGAGCACAATCATGCTGAGTGCAGAGCCCCACAGAGGAGCGTGCCCAGCACATGTGGCTCCCTGCGTGCATGCCGTGCGCCCATGTGTGTGCAGAGTGTGCACACGTGCCTGTGCGGGGCAGAGGGAGCACCTGGAGCCAGACAGTGGTTCCCACCTCCCTTGGACCTTTCCAGAGTACCCGGGCTTAAATGGAGGGCACGCCCCCGGCACCGTGCTCCTGGCTGTCCACTCTCTTCACGAGTGTCCCTCCTGCCCCCTCAGGCCTAAGGACACTCTGCCGGTGGAAGTGCCATGTTGGTGCTGGGTGCTGGGGGCGGTGGTGACGGGGAAGGCGGTGGCAGTAGTGACAGGGAAGGCGGCAGGATGCAGGAGGCAGCCTTGTCCTAAGGTGAACGAGGAACATGGTGGATTTCCCCAGGAAACGCCTCTCGCCTTCCGCCCTGCTCACTGCGGAGACGGGAAGGTAAACGGCAAGCAGAACGTTGCCTCAGCACACAGCACTGAGCACTGGTGGGGAGTCCACAGGAGCTGTTCTCGGAAGTCATGACTTGGCCAGAGGAGCCCAGCTCCTCTCCGCGGAGGGCAGGTGTGTGGGGCCCAAACCAGGCGTGGCTTCTGCACCTCATCAGCACAGTCCAACCTATAGGGTGGCGCTCCAAAACAAAGGAAAAAATAAATAGATAAAATAAGACACAGGTGTCCCCTCCTGCCAAGTGCAGTGGCCGGTTTGGGGGAGACAATCAGAGAAGAAGTGTCACATGACTGCATGGAACCTAATGGGCCTTTACTTGCCCAGCTCAAACTTACCGTGTCTGATGCCTGCTGGGTACGGCCCACCCCGGTGTGGGTTTCACCTGCTTCGCTGGCTGCAGTCACAGGACAAGGCATGGACACGCTGGGTCTCAGTACCAGGCACAATGGTTCCCGCTCTCTCTGGTGTTCTTGTGCTGGACGATGAAGTCAGACAGGGAATTCTGTTAGACTTAGGATTTTCCCTTTAGTGCTCCTTCTAATATTAGCTGTTTTCCCACAGTAACATCATGAGTGTGTGTGTGTGTGTGTGTGTGTGTGCGCGCGCGTGTGGTCAGCACAGAGTCCTTTGGTGGTTGTGGAAAATTCCACTCCTCTGTAATGGTGACCTGGGGAGACCAGCTGCCCTCGTGGCTCCTGGGGCTCCCTCCCTCTCCCCGCCTTCATCAGGTCAGCCCCCGGGCAGCTGTCTGCACACCACACAGGCCTGCAAGCCCATCATGGAAATTTGTTTTACAGAAGACAAATGACTTTAAGGCAGGGCCAGGACCCAGACCCCGGCTCCCCGCATGTGTGCGCCTCCTGCCAAGATTGCATGGTCAAAGCCCCAGCCTCCGAGGCCCTGAGGGAGGCCCACAAGCAATTCTCCCAGAAGGACACCACTGTACGGTGAGGGCAGCCCTGGTAGCCTGCGAGCACTCCACAGTGCCTTTCCACCTACCCCCAGGGGTCACGGTGGCCCCACAAGCACTCCCACTTCGCAGGTGCATTAAGAGAGGGTACAGAGCTTGCCTGAGGTTGAGGGGCTATTGTTGCTGAGCTGGGATTTGAACCCCATAGAGCCTGCTGTCACCCCTGTGCTGGTGACTCTGTGCAGGCCCTCAGACTCACCTCCCACTCTTTCTTTGTTTAGACACATTATCATTTAATTTGGGGTCTCCCGTCCTTTAAAATGAAGTTCAAAAGCAAAGGTTTGGAAACAGCAAGGGATCCTCTGTCTCTTGGGGGTCCACATCCTTCAGCTTAGCCAAGTGCCTAGTCCACAGCCCAGACCCCTCAGCAAGGAAGGCGGGGGCAACAGGCTGGGGCTAGGGCGGCCAGCATGGCCGTGTCACACAGTGGCCCCGCAGCAGCACCAGCCCATGGCCCCAGGGAGCACCCCAGTCCCTCTCCTGACCTCCTCTCCTGCAGCCCACTGCTCCAGACTGGCTTCTTAAAACAGCAGAATCGAAGGAGAAAGGAAGAGACGCAGGCCGTCAGGACCAGGCTAGTCCTCCCCTGGAGTCCCCACAGGCTGGATTTGGAGGTGAGATCAACCCAGAGTAGAGATGGGCTTTTCTGAAAATGAACAGAACAAAGCTAAAAATGTAAGGAGAGGGGGAAATCAGGAGCGGCTGAAATAAACCCCAGCTCGATTTGACCCACTCCTGAGCAGGCGGGGCTGGTACGACTCAAGTCTCCGCTGTCCCCTCTGATGCACTTCATTGGTCCTTCTGCCCTGTGAGGGGCTGAGGCCCAGTGGTCCCATGCTCTGGAATCCCTGCCAGGATTCCCCCAGAGGGGAAGCAGCCACCAGGCTTTACCTCTTGGTTGGGGGCTCTCGGCATGGTCTCCCCTGAGAAACCAAGTCGGTGTGAGCGTCCGGCTGCTGCTGCTGCTGTGTGTGTGGGAATCAATGTCCCCGGCATGGTGGGTCAGTGCCGTGTGCAAAGGCCACCATTAATCGACAAATTAAAGCCAAGCAAACCTGGGCAGGTGAGAGGAAGTCTCTGAGCTTGATCAAAAACATATTTCTGTTTCAGGCCTAAATAATGGGCTACGGGGAGGCACATCTGTAAATTATACAGGAAACCTTCTTCAACAACTGATTCACCCTGACAGTTTTACTGGAGTATATGAAAATGAGTATTAAAGATGTGATCTGTGGGCTTCCTTCCAGGAATTCCAATCTGGTTTCAATAAAATGGGAACACTGATTGGAAGTGAAGTTGCCTTCCGGTTTTGCCTTTGGCTATTACGTGCTCATTCGTGAAATGACTGAATTCCACAACTACTTTTAATATTCACCTTTTGAGTTCATCTCCCGCACTGGACACATTGGAATGATTACAATAGCGCTGCTCCCTCGCTGGGTGCTCTCTAATTTAAAACAGCCCAGGTGCCGAAGACAAATGAGTCCTCCTGGTAAGTCCATTCTTTCTTTGCAAGAAGTTGCTTTGCAGCACATCGAGGGCAGAATATTGATAGTAAAAAAAAAATTTAAATGAAATAATGCTGCTTGAGTAGATGCCTGGGGGAAAAGATTAAAGTTTGGTGAAGGCAGAACTTGTGTTTTGTGTGGGATTGCTCCAGTTGCATTTGTTTCTGGGCTTTTGGGCTTGAATTATGAGCCCACAACTGCAATAATAGGCAGGTGGGGCTCGGGGCTCCCCAGGGCTGCCCTCCTCTTGGTCAGTCATGTGCTCTAAACTGGCCTTGGGTTAGCCTTTCCCAGCAGGGGGTGGAATTGTGCTGAGCTGCCAGCCTCTGGCCACCGTTTCACCCACTCCCCTGCAGGGCCCATTCCCAGGAGGGTACTCTAGGGTTGAGGAGCTGGAAGGGCCACCAAGAAAAGGGAAGTCAACGGTTGATCCTTCCAAAGCACTCCAAACAAAGCCCACGCACACCCCGTTCTGACCACTGGGCTGACGGGCCACAGCTGCATTTCCTATCCGACTTCGTTCTGAGGTCAACTAGAGAAGGCTGAGTGATTTTGCTTCCATTTCTGTGCCAGAATTCTCCTGTATGGTAGGAAAAAAATGTTGGCATGTATCACCCTTTCCTCCCCCACCATTTATTCATCCAAAGCTATTATGGGATTTTCAGTAGGAAAAAAAATGGACTTAAACCCTTGGGAGATTGGGTACCACTGGGAACCATGCATTCATTTTGAAATGTTTTTGTGAAATTGCAAATGTTGGCTTTTTTATATTCAAAATTCACATTTAATTTTTTTCTGTTTTTTTAAAAATCTTAGAAATAGTCAGTACATTTAATTTGGTATGAGACTTTGTTGTGTTTGTTGCTTTTCATTTGAGTATAATAGTAACCTGTGTTTGGTTTAGAATGTCTAAGGACGTGGAATGTACCTGTTGCATACCTCTAAGATACCATCTATTTTTCAACGTGGTGAACTAAGCATGTCTATGTGTTGGGATTTCAGACTTTTTCTTTTCCAAGTCATTGGCTGCCCATTCTTGGGCAACACCATATGAGGAGGAGTCACCTAGGGTGGTGACCACTCAGTCAGATGGAGTCTGTGGCTTCACTTACAACCACTACTCTGCTTCTAGTACTGGCTAAAAATCGACGGCTCCATGGTTACCATTCCTAATGTGGACTACAGTGGCTTTTGCAAGCTCTATCATGTCCAATACTATAGCTATTAGCCACGTGTGACTGCATAAATTTAAACCAATGGACATAAAATTTAAAATCCATTTTTCTGCAGTCACACTGGCAACATTTCATGTGCTCAGCAGACAGTGAGTGGCTACCATACTGGGAAGTTCAGACATAGACTGTTTCCATCACTGCAGAAAGTTCTATTAGACATTGCTGGGTTAGAGTTTTATCACGATCCTAAGAAAATCAAGAAGAAGATGGGGTCTCATTCCAGGCCAAATTTAATTGAAACCCTGCCGTGAGAGAATGGACCCAGGAGCTGCTGACAACCTTTGATGAAAGTGGAAATTTCCCAGGTGGGAACAAAGACTAACTCTGACCCAGGGTATTCTGAAGATGAGCTTGGCTAACGATGGTTCTGCCAAAATACCTGTGACGGATAGGGACAGAATGGAATTCTGAGCAGTTGCAATATCCCAAGTACTCAAGTACTCAAGTCACTGACGTTAATAGTACAGGAAAAATGTTTCCCATTTTCTGCAATGTTATTTTTTATTTGATAACTTTTAGATGTTTCTTGCCAAATATGTTTGTGTCTTGCATCTAGGGAAGTGACCCCCTTTAGGTTCTGAGCATCCTGTGTGCTGGGACTGTGTGATGCACCCCCAGGAGCTCACCCCAAGAGCACCCCATCCTCTGCTCATGTGGATGATACTTTATCTCTAGCAATCCATGCTTTTTTGAGACATGAATCCTGTGCAGTGAAGTGATTTTTTTAATACACTGTGACCAACACAGAGCAGCAATACCCACTCCCTTTTCATCCTTTGAGTCCAGCAGAGTGGATGGAGGGCCTTTGATAAGCTGTCCAGTGTGTGAATTCACCCTGTGTGGCTCAAGCATCTCCTTACCTGCCTACAACAGCTGACACAAGGGTCAGGCCAAGGAACTCCTGACCATCAGAACAGGTTCAGCTCAGCTGTGCCAAGCATCTGGCAAAGGAAAGGGGCTGTGAGTACCGTCATGTGGTCTGTGGCAGTAACAAGGACAGCATGGCCTAGAGGGGTTGATTTCACGGGGGAGAGAGCAAGGGTGCCTTGGCCATCAGCATTTTTTGTTGGCTAGGTTTCTGAGCGCCGGCCACACTCCCTGAAGTATGCTGGGCACCT
This sequence comes from Marmota marmota marmota, assembly GCF_001458135.2. Lineage (NCBI taxonomy): Eukaryota > Metazoa > Chordata > Mammalia > Rodentia > Sciuridae > Marmota > Marmota marmota. The sequence continues at coordinate 9,625,253 of NW_026000206.1, forward strand.
CCTTATGTTGTCATTTCTATTATTGCAAGATCTCTTGGTGCTATACTATCAGCTCCAACCCACAATGAGGGAATGGAAGCTGATAGGGTGAATCGTGGGTCCTCAGTTACAGCACAGGAACTGCCAACTCAGACCAGAACCCGAGTCTGCTTCAGGCCAAATGGAACCCTTTGCAGAGGGTCTTGTAGGATGGTTTTGGCTGACGAGGAAATCCCTGGAGGAGGATCCAGCATCTGAGACAGGATTTCTGAGGCCTGGAATGAGTTGTGGAGGTCAGCTTGGGCCACAGGCCAGTGGTACAATTTTGCTACATGTTCTCAGAAATTGGAGCAAGAAGCTCTTTGCCTAACTCCATGCATGAGGAGGGGCTGCTGCTTCTCCCTGGGATTGGAGAGCCCATGAACCCTGAGATGGCCTCTGGGACCCCCTCCATCCATTCTCTTTGATGGAAGAGTTGCCTGAGGCTTTGTGTGTGTGGGGGTGTGTGTGTGTGTGTAAGGGACAGGGCTAGCTAATGCCACCTACAGCCAGAAGGAAAGCCCAGGTTCCCTGCCACAACTCCACCTAAGAACCCACGGAAGGTCCAACCTAGGGTGAAAAACCCACGCTTCTCCTTGCTGGCAGCAAGTCAGAGTCCTGGGAGTCAGGCTCGCCATGTGGACATGCTGGCTCCATGAGCTGGACTTTGCATTATAGACTGGGTGCCCTGAGTGTCTGCCTCAATCTTCCATGGCAGGGACTTAGCAGGATTATACCTACAAGTGAGAACCTGCAGCAGACAGGGGAGAACCGGACCTCCAAGTCTTCAGGGTCTGGTGGGATCTAAGAGAGCTGGACCACCCACAGCAGGCCCTGCAGGTGCTCAGGTGGGTGCACACTTTCAAGCTTTGCCTTCTGGTGTTATTTTGAATTGAGCATGTAGAGAAGGATCCTTGCCATCTGCTTAGGCTGCAGAGGGTTCTAAACCTGTGCATGTAATTGGAGAACATTTAATCAAGCCATTGTTGCCAATCCATGGACACTTCAGGAGCTAAGATGGCGCTTGTCCCCAATATGTTGGCTAGAGGGTTTATTGTTCTGCTGTCCTGAGACAGCACAGAGTCACATGTGTACCAGTGTGGCCTAAACTTTGTTTTTCTCTTGTCACAGCCTGAAGACACCTCATGGTCAACACTCAATACTCCACTCCCCTCACGTGATGGTGAGTGTCCAGAGGGAAGGGCTGGGTCTGGCCTCTCCTTGTTCTGTGTTCAGCACTGTCCATGGGATTTTCCTAGTGTCTGCTCAGTGGGTTACTGGGTCTTGCCACCATCTGCTTAGCCCCGTGGGGTGGGGTGAGGATGGTGTGCTGTTTCCAGGCTCCTTCACCCACTTAGATTCAGCCCTCCTTTTTGGCCTATGGCTCCAATGTGCCTCTCATGCAGGACAAGTGTTTCACAGTCACCTGGTGGACATCGTCTCCCAGGTGGCTCTTTCTCTCCTGTGTCTTTAAGTCTTACAGATGCTGCTTGACACCTAAATGAGGTCAGTGTGGGAAAACCAGCCACAAGTCCCCTGACAGCCCCTTTGTATCTCCTCCAATGCTCCGAAAGCCACCCAGTCCAAGGCCTGCATGCAATCGCTCCCAGCTACATCAGGCCGAAGGCTTTCCTGTTTCTATGAAAGATCTCCTCTGCCCTCCCCGAGCCACTCTGGCTGCTTCTTGGAGATCCCCGGGCATGGAGGACAGACAGGATCCATGTGGCTGCAGCCTGCTTCCTATGGAGGCCCCTTTGCCTGCCTCCCAGCAGGTTGGATGCTGAGCTTGGGGGATGTGTTTTGGGGTGACAGTATCTCCTCCAAAATCTTCTTCCACAGTAAACACTGCTAACTACTAACTCATAAAACATATCAGCTGGGTTTATTACTTTTAACCATCTTTCCAATTGTGCTATAAAATAAAGGCAGATGCCATTTTAAGATCTTATTATTGTCAAGGGCCGGCTTCTCCAGCAGCACCTGCTTAGGAGCAGTCTGCTTGTTTATGGCTCCTTTTTTTATAGGTGACAGTTTAAGGTGGCGCTTCTCCGGTTACAGAGTTCTTCCTACTGGCGCAGAAGTGGCACGCACAGTGGGTGGGCTCCGGCTTCTGCGGCGCTGCGGAGGCAGGGTCGCCGGTTCACCTGGGTTTTCAGTTGACAGCCTCGCCACACACATCAGGCTCCGCCAAATGCTCTGCCATTAATTTATGATTTAAAGTAATTAACTTTTGCTGATTAAAGTAATTATTTCAAGTGCATTGCACTCGGGCCCAAATGATGCACACAGCCCCCTTTCCAGTTTGAGCTAGCAGCATGCCAAGTGCTTAAAAGCTGCACCAGGGATCTCAGAGTGGCTTCTGCCCGTCTCCGGGATCTGCCATGTTTATGGCTGGCTTGTACTAACTGCTCATTTTAATGCCGGTTTCTGGCAGAACGGTGACACAGTGTGAAACCTTCATCCAGTAAACAAGACAAGCTCCAACCTGGTGACACCGATGACAGTGGAAGCTGTTTAAATGCATCTTGCCTCCAGCCTTCCAGAGGTGTCGGGTTTTTGTGCTCCCCTGCTTACCCAGATTGGCCCTTAGACAGCTACAGCTTCATCCAGACTCCGCCGGGAGTGCAGAACCCGGCTTCTGCCCTGGAAATTGCCAGTGCCCAGCATAGACCCTCCACTGGCCCTGGGGGCCTGGAGAGGGCAGGACTGGCCGCCTGTTGCTTCCCCAAGGGGGCCTGGCTCTGTGTGTGGAAGCTTCCACAAGGCCATGCAGGGAGACAGAGACCAAGTATTGGTGGTGGGGGAGGCGCAGGCCTCCCCACGACTTCACTTCCAACCACTATTTTCCTTACCCACCCTTTCCGGCAGGTGAGGGCAGCGGTAGTTGCTGCCCTCTGGGCCTCCCCCACAGGGGGACTGCTGTAGGTAGGTGTGGAGGAGCCCTTTGTTGGGCTGGGGAAATCGTTCCACACCCCTCCTTCCTCTCATTTCACAAGTCCAGCCTCCTCTGTAGAGTGAGGAGGGAGTTTGGGCACAGCCCTGTAGATGGAACAATGACAGTTTGGGCCAGCAGCCTGAGGAAGTTGCAGAAATCCTTCCCCCCGGGTCAAATCCTGGAAGAACAGGCATGATGGGGGCTCCCATTCCTGGTGCACCCAGTGAGAGCCAGGACTGAGCCACGCACTTCCCAAAGATGACCTCATGGAACCCTTGCAGCAATCCCAGGGCAGGTTGGGGGGTCACTTTGCCCAGGACCAGAGAGAGGAGGGCCTCACCCAGACCACTCAGTGAGCATGGTCCTTCCACGCCCCACTTTCCAGAAATGCCATCTCTGCATAAGTTCTTTTTACTTACTTGAAAAAATGCAGAGAGGTGAAGCAGCCTTCTTTAGAGACCCCCAACAAGGAGGAAGACGTGGGGCTTCAGGACAGTGAGAGCACCTCCTTCCTCTGTGCCTGTGCCACTTGGGCCATGCTGAGCAAAGGCGTGGGGCCTGCCACCCAGGGCTGGCCCAGGGAAGGGGGCATCTCGAGGGCATGCTGTGCTTTGCTTAGTGCTCTTGGCAGGACAGTTGGGGATGAGCTTGCGTTTTTATCTGTTCTCTTAGTAATTATCCCAGTGCCCTGGGCCTTGGGTAGAACCACAAGGAAATCTAATTCTGTATGTAATTAAGAGCCTGATGGGCAGTGATCCCCAGAAAATGATATTTCAGCTTAATGCTGTTGAGCAAACACCACCAAAAAACAGGATGCCAAGAACAATCATCTGTGGTTGGCATCACTCACCACTCCACAATGGCGGGGTCATAAATAACCTGCTTCACTTTTGGGGTGAATTAAGTGCTCTTAGAACATGTGAGAGAAAGAACATCAAAGGGAAACATCGTACTTCTACCCAGAAGTCAGGGCCACGCTAGGGCTATTGGGCAGATGCCCTGTTGGCCTAGCACTCTCCTGCAAGGACGATGCTCCCTCACCACTCTGTGAGCATGGGGGGGGGTGTCGCCAAATGGCAGGGTCTGGGATGCCACCAGCCAACAGTGGGCAGAGCCCTGTAGCCAGCCTGCGGGAGCCGGTGGCGGATGCCCCAGTGTATGCCTGTCCTCACAGGAGCGGGTGAGACTGCCCTGGTAAGGATTCACAGGGCCCTGAAAACCGTGGCAGGTGTGTTATTTTGAGGAACCAGCACTGAATTGAATTTAAAAAACAAGAGAGTAAATTTGGAGCATTTGAAGGCTTGTGAAAAGACAGCAGCCGTGCCCCAGAGCAGGTGCTCAGGCCTGCGCTACAACTTTCCTGGTCCCCCAGGTGGAGAGCCAACATCTGACCATGCAGAGGAACGAGTGGGCCTGCAGGCCAGAGGGGTTTAGCACAGTGTTGGGTTTTTACCCCTCTCCTTTCTGCTTGTTCAATTGCTTGCTTTAGCTCAAAAGGATGAAAAAATAAATCCTTGAAATTATGTACTGTACAACCCCCTGGTCAGCAGTTTTAGGCTATTAGTCCTGTCCTGGTTTACTGTGAAAACTCCAGGCTTGGAAGTTCTGCAGGTCCAGGTTCAAGTCCCAGTCTGACCACTCCTCAGCTGAGTGGGCTTGGGCAAGTCATTTAATCTGCCAAGACAGAATTTCCTCATCCGCACACAACCATGCTGCTCTGGGAGAGGCTCTGTTGTTGTCTTGGTAACGTGCAGATTTCACAGCCCAACCGAAGTGGCACCCACCTCCAGGGGGCCTGGGCATGTGAGGAAGGTATAGGAGGAGGCAACAGCACAGTCCCACCAGATGTGGCCGATGGGCCTGGTTGTCCAGCTCGGCTTGCACCAGGGAGACTCTGCAATCCACTGGTGACCATGTGCATTTAGAAATACTCTGTTCTTTCCTGGTCATGAAGGCCCATCCACCAAAAGGGGCAGGCAATAGCTCTGGGTGGGACTCTTTATGGGTTTGAGATATGCAGAGACCAGACTACAACAAAAATATAGGAAAAGGTGACGTGGGCTCTAAGTGAGCATTCGGAAAAGATCAAACGGGAAAACAAAGTCCATTGACCCAGCACTCAGAGCATACCTCGCTGGGGCATCAGCAAAACTCTGTTGGCCCATGGGAACTGCTGCCCTCTCTTGCCAGCTCGCTGACAGGGATTGGGAAAGCACATGTGTGCCCATCTTCATAAACACCATGCCTGACAGGTGCATCTTATCCCACTCTGAGGGTTCAGAAGTTCCTTGACTCTGTAATTGTGGGTATAGAAGATGGTCCCAATGGGATCAAGCCCTGATTCCTGGAAACCTCGTCTGTTGCCTGAATGAAGTATCCGGTGGTGATCAAATTAGGAATCTCAGAATGGGGAGATGATCCTGGATTATCTGGCAAGCCTCAAATGCAACCACAAGCATTCTGGACACGAACAGAAGAGGAAGAGACAAGGTGGCCATGCTGTTGAGGGTGGGGGGAGTGGCATTGCCACAAGCAAGGATTGTGGCAGCCACTAGAAGCTGAAAGAGGCAAGGAACACCAGGGAGTGGGGTTCTGCCAACACGCTGATTTCAGCCCAGTGAGTCTCATTCAGACTTCTGGCTGCTTGACTGTAAAATAAGAAATAGCTGTTGTTTCAAGACACTCTATTTGTGATTATTTGTTCCAGCAGCCACAGGACACAGTCGGTGGATACAGTGTCTTACTAACCCACCCTGAGCAGAGGGACAGGATGGAGGTCTGCTCAGGAGGGGTCAAGTGGGGCTATCAGGCAAGGGGAGAAAGGGTGTGTTAGGATTAGGTGAGAGGAGGTAGAGCTTCATTCCTGTCCTAATTGCGTGATCCAAAAATAGTGGCCTGTGGCCATTGCATTGTTGAGATTCATATATTTTTAAACAGGCAGTCTCGGCCAGTCAGGTAAACATCCCCTCAGCCAAGTCCTCACCACCAGCTGTCCGAGCTGGAGGAAAGAATGTCACCTCCGACACCACACTGTCGCACAGTGGAGGAGCCCAGGGAGGGGAGGAGAACTGCCCCTAACTGGCACAGCAGGCTGACGAGGGATGGTCTACTTGCAGTGCCAGCCCAGGGAGGGGTGAGAGGCTCTGGATGGCTCTGCACCCTGGACACAGTGTGGACGATTCTGATTGTTCTCCAGACAAGGGCAGTTGCTGACTCCCAGTGGGTGGTCTGAGCATCTGAACACAGACATGACTTTTTTCTGAATTTCCTTTTCTGGAACAAGGAAAAGCATCTAGGTTGTCACCAGGATGGAGTTGCTGAAGCTGGCACCCAGCCTCCCACCTCCCTCCAGGCCTGTTGGAAGAATCATCGTTTTGCTTAAAGGGCACATTGAATGGCATCCTCTCTGGACAAGCTTTGGGTGAAGCAGCCTTCTCCATGGCCTACCACCCAGTTCCTGAAATTGGTGGGGTTGGGGGGGGGGTAAACATTCCCCAGGACCTCCCTCTGCCTTGGGGACAGACTTGCATAGTGACACCGAGTTTGGAGCTGGATCCAGCAAGATTTTAATCTGTGCTCTGCCCCTACTCCTTTGATGTAACCCTGGGAACCAGACCCAGATATTTCTGGCTTGGGGCTCCTGTGTATGCAAAATGGAGTGGCAGAAGGTGACACCTGCCCCCAGGTGGAGGGCTCACCTGGATGCACCAGCATGCTGGGCAAGGCTGGCATTAGGAATGCTGGACCTGACAGCTGTGTTACCATGCCTGTGACTGTCCCCTGTGCTGGGTCTCCTGAGATCTGCACTCACCACATAAAGTCCCTACAAGGGCAGGCCATAAAGATGGGTGGGAGTGGGCAGGGTCCCTCTGCTTGGGAAATGCTGCCCCCCTTGGACCAGGCTGACAAGCTTGTTCTTTCTGACTGGGGCCTGCAGGCGGCAAAAGCCATTAGGAGCAATTTGTTGTCGCCAGGCAGGCCTGCCCCCCGCCCCCCAAACTGTTATCAATGAGCTTGTCAACCCAGGCCTAACCTCCTTTGTTCTGTTCACCTGCTCTCCCCTCGGAGGCCTCTCTGGAGCCCAGGGCCTCCTCCGAGGACCTGCAACAGGCTGTCGTACACCTGTTTGGCTGGAGGCTGGGCCCAGGGGCCCGGACGTGGTGGGAGAGAGCAGTGAGCTGCCCGGGCCTCCTGGCTCCTGGTGCTCGTCTGTGTCAGGATGTCAGATGACAGTTGTTGGAGCTGCAGCTGGTGCGTCAGCCCGTGCCAGGGGCATGGTGTGCCTGCTGCGTGTGTTAATGTGCTCTTCCCTCCCGGGGAGCACTCCTTACCTCCTCAGGGCTGCTGCTGCGGTTGCAGCTGGAAGGGAACAGTCCTGGCTGCAGGGCCTCAGAGCCCAGAAGGCTGCCAATGGCAGGTCAGCACAAGGACATAGGAACGGCCACCACGTAGGCTGACACCTTGTGTGCGCATGGAGGGGTGCGGAGGGGTGTGTGTGTGCTGTGAGTGAGCTCTGGTGAGAGCCGCAAAGTCCTCAACAAGCCCCAGAACTGCCCAAGAGCTCAGAGTTAGACCAGGCTTCTGAGTGCTCCTGGAACCAGTGGACACCCTAATATGAGGGATGGAGGCATGAGGGATGGAGACCATCATGGGTAAGCCCAAGAAAGGGCCTTGTCTGAGTCTTCAGGCTGCCACAGCCACATGTCACAGTGTGAGTGGCTTCAACAACAGACTTGCTTCTCGCTGCTCCGCAGCCTGTGAAGGGCACCCTAGAAGGCTGGCAGGGGCTTCATGCGGAGGCCTCTGATCCTGGAATGCAGCCGCCTTCCCAGGGCACTCACATGACCTCTTCATGGACCCTCAGAGGGTGCGACCAGCCTGCTGTCTTATCTTTCAAGAGCACTAACCCTATTTTATCAGGCCCCACACTGCTGGCCCCATCAGGCCCTGATCACCTTCCAGAGGCCCTATCTGAAGATCCATCCAGAAGTGGTCAGGGCTTCTGCCCAGCAGAGGTGGGACACACATACTTAGTGCATCACAGGCCCCTAGAAGGAGTCCGGCCCATGAGAAAGTACATGAAAGGCACCAAGGGGTGGCTTGGGTGAGAGCAGCCTGGGGAGTTGAGGCCGCCCTGGTACTTAGGATGGGAGTGTGGAGAAGACCCCTCTCTGGTGTCAATTCTGCTCAAGCACACATGGTGCTGGCAGCCTGGGGAGAAACATAAAGGCCGGGGGCATGTGGGGAGCATGCACAGTACTCAAGAGCACAGTCACAGCAGGTCTCCAAGGGCCAACTGCAGGTGTGGGCCCAATGGGCCCAGGACAAAAGCCAGGTGCTGGGTTCCCATTTGCCCTGAAGAGGGTGTCCCCACAGGCGGGCTTCAGTGGGGGACATTGCCAGTGCCCTAGCACCTTCACAGCATGCCTTCTCTCCCAGGTGACCCTGTGGCTTCACTGCCTTACCAGAGAGAAAACGAGGCTCGGCAAAGTACAGAGCGGGGTTCCTAGGCCCAGGAAGGAGAGGCTGAGCCCTGTCTCCCATGGCCACACTGTCATCTGGCCTCAATGGCCTTCTGACTCAGATCCTGCGCTCAGCTCACTCCATGTGCAAGGGCTGCTGTTGACAGCGTTGGATGGTTGTGAATCCCAATGGTCAGCACACGACAGAGCACAGAAGCCAGGGTCTGTCCCAGAGCCCATCACTGAGCTCACCCAGGGATCTTGGAATCTCATGCCTGGAGCCTGACCTCTGCTAATGCTCAGAGCCCTGGTGGGTGAGCCTGGGGTGGGAGATTCACTGCTCTCCAGGACACCTGTGTACCCAGGGCTCACAGGGCATGGCCAGTCCCTGAACTGAGCCAGTCCTGCGGGGAGCTGACTCTAGCCAGGGGGCAACCTGAAGGGACGGGGCTGGGGGCAGAAAGGCCTCACACACTCCACCCAGGACCAGGGCACCCCTAGAAATACAGAGGCAGCCTTTTCCCCAAGGACTTTCTTGTCCCAAACTTGCTGCACCCTGTGGGCTGCTCGCAGGCTCTATCCCAGGACTCTTCCCAGATGGGGAGACTGGTGCAGAACCTGCTTGGGCAGTGTCAGGGAGGGCCAGAGCTGGTGCCTTCCCCACAGAGGCTCCTCTGCCACTCCAGCAAGGCCTGTGCCGGTGGCTCCCGCCCTGGGCTGAGGTGGGCCCTGTGGACCCTGTGAACAGTGGGTGCCCTGGAGCTGCGTGTCTGCTGCCTTCTCATGGCTGACGAGGTGGCTTCAGAGTCACCACTTCAACAGCTTCTTAAGGATGGGTGCTCCGGTGATCTTCCAGCAGACTTAGCACCTGGGGTGGCCATGGAGCTTCCACACACATGGCAGGGTGGCTGTAGGGGCTCTGGCCTCCTGAAGTCAGTGCCCCTCTCCTGGTATCTGGAATTCATGGCCACATGGAATAGTGGCCGAGCCCTGCAGCAGATGGTACAAGCCCACTCTGTCGCTGCAGGACACCTGGGAGTGGTGTCCAGCCCCACACACCTGGCCACAGCTCTCTTGCAGCCACCTGTGTTGACAGCAGTGTGCCAGCTGCAGGCCGCTGTGAGGACCTGGGCCTCCACGGGCTCCCCGCCCAGGGAACTGCCTGACTCTGGGCACGTGAGAGGGGCTGCTCCAGAGAGAATGGTCCTTGTCTCTGAGACTTGCCCACATACCGCCCAGGATCAAGGACTAACCAGGCAGGTGCCCAAGGCCAGACACAGTGGCAAGCTGAGAGCCCGAAGGCTATAGGCCTGAGTTTTTGAGAAATGGTGTGACTCAGATACCTTGACTCAGACACAGGAGCCTGAGAGTGTTCCCAGGGCAGGGGGCCTTCCACAGCAGCCTGTGCAGGATGCCTAAACAGGGGCCAGGAACCCTGGCCATGATGTCCCCTCTGGCATCATTGGCAGGGGGAGGGGATCTTGAGCCCGTAGGTAGGATGGGGTGCACACAGTCTGTAAGGGGCACCTGGGCCCAAGAGAGTTGGCCAACCAGGGAATAGTGCTATGTCTCAGCAACTCTTGGGACAGTACCTGAGCAACTTCCCATAGGAGTGCTTTGGGGTCACAGTGAGTGCAGGCAGCAGCCCTTGGGAAGATGCAGGCCAGCGGGCTGAACGGGGTTATGCACATAGCAGAGGGGCTACAGCGAGTCCAATTAGTTTCTTGGAGAAAAACACTCGAGATGTGCAGTGGCCGCAGCCGGCTGGGCCCCAGCCACACATGGCCAGCAAGTGCGCGCAGAGCCTTTTAGCAGGTGGCGCTCCCGTAAGTGTGGTTTGGCACTGCTTCTCTGTTCCCTCCCAGCTTCCTTGGGACTGCGGCCATGCAAGTGCCAGGAAGTCCCTCTGCCACCCGCCCCACCGGGTCCTCTGTGGACGCATAGGCTGGAGACAGACCCATCAAGGGCACGGGAGTGAGTGGCTCCCAAAGCCCTGGCATTTACACAATTTAGCCATGTTATGTTTATTTAAGGGCTTTTTGTGTAAAGGGTGCGGGGCCCTGAGCGGCCGGATCTGTTAATGCCTTGTGCTTTCTGCGTTTAAATGTGCCACCTCCAATGACTGTCAACGTTGACCTCAGTGAGAAACATCCAAACCTGCTTGTGGAGGAGGCCAGGGGACCTGACTCATGCGACTTTTGCTCTGTGTAGGAGGAGGAAGACAGCACTGGGCTAGGCTGTTGGTGTCTGCTGAAGCCTCCTGAGCAAGCTGTGTGGCCTCGTCTCCCCCAGAGCCTCAGAGTTCTTCACGTTTCCCCAGAAAACTCAAAGGGAAAGGCCACTATTAAGGCCATTAGTAAGTGGAGTTGCTGGCTTTGTCACCCTGAGTAGTGGCTTCAGTGGGAACATTTACTCATTCTTTGAAGAGATTTCTATTGAGTGCTCTGTCTGTGGCAGTGCCACATCACACCCTGGGAATGGAGAGACATGAAAGACAGAGCGAGTCCCACCCAGGCGGAGCTCGAAGTCCACGGAGGAGGATGGAGCGAGCCACTGTCCACACTCTGAGTCGTCTGAAGGGAGCAGGAGGTGTGGGGGCTGGGGCCATGCGGTCCCCTCTGGGAACAGGCTTGTATCTTCAGGAGCAGCAGAACTTGGCCAGGCAAATGGGAAGCAAAGGGGACAGCAGGACCAGGGGAGAGACGTGGGGAAACGTCAAGGACCCAAGAAGACCGGACGTACCTGATTATTCCACGCATTCCAGGCTGCTTCGTCCACAAGACCAGGGACTGAACCACGGGGCAGGGCAACTATCGCAGGGAGACGGGCAAGCAGCAAAAGGCATGTGAGGGGTTCAAGTGCAGAGGAAAGGTCCTGTGTGAACAAAGCCACCTGCTTCCCGACTGTCTTTAGGTGGCCCAGGACCGGGTAGGTGCCTGAGTGTCCAAGATGTCACTTGGACACCACTTCTTGCACGGCCTTGGCTTGTTTTCCAGGGACATTGTGTGGCTGGTAAGTTAAAGGAGCAGAGCTGCTTCTGCAGGGGACTCTACCGGCCCCGCACACTCACAGCACATGGCTGCCTCTTTGTTTTTTTTTTTTCAAGAAAAGAAATCCAGTCATCAATGAGGGGCTGGCATTTGGTGTATGATGAGCCTTTACAGTCATTTGGGTCAAGTGACAAATGAACAAATATGAAATGCTGGGCGGTGAGGTTGAAGAAGGGACCGACTTCCTTTAATAACTGATCATTCAACAGGGGATCCACAGTCACTGGACTCCCTGGTGTCAGGCTGCCAATCACCATGGAGTGTCCTGAGGGACATGGAGCAGGGTCGTAAATTTAAGGGTGGATGATGGAGTTAGAGGACCACCGCTCATTGAGCCAAGTTAGAGGTGGGTGAGTCAGGAGGTAAAGCTGGAGAGGGGACCGAAAGCTCGGGGGCAGACTGAGGCTAAACTGGCCCTCAGGGAACGAGGGCCATACCCCGAGTCTGTAAATGGAGGCCAGCAGCTGCAGTGCCGGACCCTGCAGGAAGTCACTGGGCTGGGAACACGCTTCAGAGGGCTGGGTGCATTCAGATGGACAGACAGGAGGAGGAGGGGAAGGGCAGCAGCCAGCGGGGGCAGCCCCATACCATGGCAGAACCTTGAGTTAACATCAACCAGGGTTTAATTCTCTGCCTGAAATTTTCTATCTGTGAGACCCTAAGCAAACCCATTTGTCTCTCTAAGCCTCAAGTTTTCTCCCCCATGAAATGGGGACATTTCTTATGAAACTTCAGACAGTAAACTAATGAAAACACTCACCTGGCAGGTCCCTTGGCACCAGGTGTAGCACTCAGAGATCCAGGACCACAGCCATGGGTGTTCCTGGGATTTCTGACGGTCTCCACAGTGACACACTTGATCAAGGAACAGGGCAGCCAGGTGGGCTTTGGGTGGACCAGACACTATAATAAAGGAGTGTTCCTGCCACTACCCTCCAGGGTCCGGGAGTCTGTGGGGTAAAAGATTTTCAAAGGTTAGAGGTGATGCCCCACTCCACATGTAATTAGAAATGCAAACACCTTGAATCCTCAGGCACACAAAAAATTGATAAGTTGGAATTAAAATGTCTTCCATTTTTCATTGCAAACTCTAGGTCCATTCAGCAGTTACCCAGACTGGTTTTGGTGCTGCCTTAAAAATGTCCTTGGTCTCCAGGGGTGGCACTAGGGTCCAACTGGCTCTGCTTTCTATCTTTCTCCCTGGATGGTGCTTTCAGGCCCATGTGAATCCCATGCCACTTGGCCTTTGGTCACTTTGTGGCTGGGCCCCTGTTCTGCTCTTGGGGAATGCTGTCCCATTTCTCTGGGGTGTGGATTATGCCTGGCCCCCTCCTACCTTCATCATGCGTTAGCCACGCACCAGTGCGTGCTGAGTTCTCTCCTGGCACAGTGGTGTGCAGCCAGAGGCAGACTCCACTCGGTGCCTGCCGCTCTGGTCAGTCTCTGGGGAATGGACGCACGCTGTCTCTGGGGTGGGTGAGCATGGAGGAGCCCGAGGCAATGATCACCTTGTGCGGGTGGGAGTAGGGCAGCTTATGACCAGGGCTCAGCTCTTCAGACCTGCCTGGGGTGGAGTATCATGCAGGCTCCCGGGCCAGTGTCAGCAAGGCCTTGTGCTTGCCCAGCCTGTCTGACAGCTGGGCCTCCCAGTGGGTCCTACCGGATCAGAGACCTTGGTTACGTTTCCTTTTCTGTGTGAAGTGAGCCCACCAAAACACCAGCACTGAGGCCGGGTCCAAATCAGCACAGATCTGAAAGCCCACAGAGTGAGATGCCGGGCCTCAGGTGGGGCACACACAAGTCTGCCCAGGGCTTCTGGCCCTGAAGTGCAGGTATCAGGGAGTCATGGGCAAATGGTAGCTTTTGTCTCAATGTGGGTTTGGGGCCAATAATTCCATATCTTTGATTTTTTTAAACCTCCCACATTTTTTTTAAACCTCCCACATTAGTGTGGAGGAGGTCCCACCTGTCAGTGGGGAGCGTAGAAGGCTTCCTTTGGTGCTTTTCCTGTCATTGCCATGACTTCTTAGCCACAGAGGCTCCCTATCTGCCTCTTGTGTATTGAAGATGAACGCCTCCTTCTGTATTGACAAACAGAAACCTTCCTACTTTGCTTACTTAATTAGGGCACTCAGAGATGGCCCACACTACATGTAATGACCGAGTAAGTAAATTTCCCCTGTTAATCTGCACATTCATCACAGTTGCCTTTGGAAATCCACAGTGACTGTCGAAGTCTAAAGTAACTCTCCAATTTATAACTGGAAGATAAAATTCAGATAAATGAGCCATTAATGCCCAATAACTTGGAAACATCATTATAGAATTGCCAGCACCAGGCAAAATCAGTGCTCAAGAGGTGGGTCCCGTCCAGCTCCATCTGGACGCCCAAATGCAAGCTGCTTCTTGGAGTCACTTCTGGCCCACCTGTCTGACCCCTGTGTCTGTCCTCCTGCAGGGCGTGGGCCTCCGACCCTTCAGCTGCACTCAGTTTCTTGTGGCACCCACAGCACTGTACCGTGCGTTGGCTATTTATGTGCTGTTGCTGCCTCTGACCTAAACACATGCTCAGGCAGGACTTGGGTCGCATCCACTGCTGTATCATGTTGTGTGTTGAGTCAATGTATATTGATGCATGTTGAGTGACATAACAAATACAATAGTAAATCTAGGCTGCAGGACATCTCTGCGTCTCTTCTGTGCTGCATTGTGTCCCCTGAAATGAGCATGCTGAAACCGTAGCCTCCAGTATCTCAGGTGTCACTGTATTTGGAGATGGGACCTTTGAAGAGGTGGTTAAGATGCAATGAGGTCATTACAATGGCTCTCAGCCAACGTGTCCTTGTTAAAAGGGGCACTAGGACACAGAGAAGGGGAAAGACAGACATGTGCACACAGAGCATTGTGAGAGTCCCGTGGGAGCACCCTTGGCAAGCCAAGGAGAGGGGCCTGAGAAGAAGCCATCCTGGGATCCTTGATCAAGGACAGCCAGCCCCCAAGAGGTGAGCTTCGGCTGCTTGAGCCCACCTGTGGCGGCTACTGTGGAGCCAGAGAGGAGTCACTGAAGCAGCGCAAGGCGGCTGTGCCAAGGGCCTGTGGGCATCTCTTCTAGGACCCGCAGCCAGGGTCGGTGGACCTGGTGCCAGGCTGCTGTCATGCCCACCTGCCCACCAGGCACAAGCTTTCTGCCATCTGTGAGAAGAGGTGATGGGTGAAGTGAGACATCCACCTGTTCCTCCTGTCGCCGTGGGCCAGCCCTCTACCCCCTGGGGCCCAGGGCTTTACTGCTCATGTCTGGCTTTCATGTGCTCGATCCTGTTTCATCTTCTCAGCCCCCTCAGGGGCACCATCTCTATCAGCCCATGTAGCAGACACAGGCAGAGAGGGGTGGAGGCTGGGGCTGTGTCACAGTGATGCTGGGGAGAAGCAGAGCCCGGGTTCCAGGCCGTCCCTCCCACCTGGCCTGAGGTGCCAGATCTCTTGCAGGTGGTAGGTGCCCCCTGCTCCACAGGGGCAGCTGGATGTGTGGATTTCTCCAAAATAGAAGCACCTTCTTTCTTTCTGAGGCCCTCATGAGGGGAGAGAGAGTTTGAGCCCCAAGAGTGCAGGCCTATGAGAGCAACCTGCCTGGAAGCCCACTGTGCTGGCCCACCGGCCAGAGACTTGCTCTTCCCTCTTCCTAGCAGAGAGACCCAGACTGGGTACTTTGCATCTGGGTTTAGCACACCAAAGGCAAATTAAGAAGAGTTGTAACAAATATCTGGATAAATTGGGCAGCCACAGCAGGCTACTGAAAGAGGGTATTGGAGTGCAGAGACCTTGCAAGGGCTCCTTCAATGCCTCATAAAGCGAACTGTCAGTGATCTCTCCAGTAGGGGACACAGAAGGGAGGGCCAGCGTGTCCCTGAGGTCCCTCCCCTGGGCCTGTGTGACCCAGGATCTCTAGGTCTGGCTGCCTGTGAGGTCTTGGGATGCAGCCTGTCTCCTCTCGGAGGCTGCAAGGGAACGTTTCTCCTTGGTGTGTGCACCAGGAGCTCCTACTTCATTATCAGAAAGTCTTTAAGCTGATGCTCAACCTAGTTAGCTGCATTAACATATTTAAATCACAATTAATTGGAAAATTACAGTAAGGTGTGAAGTGGGAATCGTTCTTTCAAATGAGCATCTTCACTTGCTGATGAAACGGAGCCATTTGTTTCTTTTCAGGAAGTCCTCAAACCCCCAGCCAGCTCGTGTGGCCTGCCACGTGTGTGCGCGCTCTGGGAGCTGCACCTCGTGAGGTGCTGCTTGGTACCCCCTCCCACATGGCTGCAAGGCCCAGGCCGACCCAGCAGAAGGGGTGATGGGTAGAGACCAGGGAGGGCTGGAGCCTGGCCTCTGCACAGGCAGCCGATTCCCTGGGGACATTTGGAGACCCCTTGAATGGCAGTGGGCCCAGCTTTGGCATGGGGAATCTGGGCCCTGTGCAGCTTTATCCTGCAGGGTCCTTGCCACCATGATGTCCCTATTCTGGTGCAGGAACCTGAGCCCTGCAGCCCTGAGACAGAGGCCCACTTTCTTGTTCCCATGACAGCCAAGGCCAAAGTAGATAAACTGATCAGGAGAAAAGGTGCCCTGGCTAAGGGACTCCTTTGGAAATGAGGTCCAGGGCGGTCACCCAGATGGTGCATTGAGAGAGCTGGGGCTTGACCAGGCAGGCGACTCTAGAATCTGGCTGCTGATGCATTGTTCTCTGCCTGCTGTAAGGCTTCCCTCTCTGTGCTGGCTGGCGAGGGCAGCCAGCAGGCGAGGACCTGGGTCAGCAGGCCTGCACCCTGAGCCTCACTCCTGCTCTGGTGGGTCCCACTGCCCATGGACACCATGAGCCCAGGGGTCTCCTTGCACCCCTAGAAAGTGAAGCCTCCTTTAGGAAGGGAGGGCCCGAAAGGCGCCATGGTGCTCACCTGGCTTGGGGGCCAGTGGCACACCCTTGAGTTAGTGGCTGCGGGGGCTCAGTCACAGCTCACTTTGCTCTTGCTTCCTCAAACTTTCTGTGAACTGCTCTCACACGGCAGCACTTCATAAATGTTTGCAAGATGGCTAGAGGTTTGCACTGAGTGCCCAGGAGGCAGAGGTGTGGCCCGGAGGCTGGGCCCCTGCAGGGCTGAGTGCAGCAGTGTCCCAGCCCAAGCAGCACACGAGTTCCCACCAGGCCTCACCTAGTGGCCCCCCGTCCATCTGTCCAAAGGCCTGTGGGAGAGACACGGAAGACCTTTCTTGCCAGTGTGGGGTGATCACAGTGTCCTGCGTATGATGGCCAGGAGATCCTGGGGTGAGAGTAACTGGAGCAAGACAGACCCTGGGAATCGCCTGGGATGGGTGGGCTGTGGGGAGTCGTTTCCCTTCCTGCAAACAGAAGTGGTAAGTGCAGGCGTTTGTTTTTCTAGATTCTCTGAGTTGCCCAGTGAGTCTGTTTCCGCGTGAGTCACCCATGCCTCATTGCGTAGCCGAAGGTCCGCTGGCGTTTCTAGATACTTAACGCCTGCACAATTAACCAATCGCGTTACGTTATGTGTTCTTTAATGCTCCATTTATCTCGTAATTGAACATTTGTGCTTTCTGTTGGAGTGCATTGATTTTCACTTTTAAAAATTCTACTTGGAAGTGCAAGCTACATTTTAGATTTCAAGTGGGGTGCAGAGGGTCAGGGAAGCTCTGGCAGGGCCTGCCGCTCCAGGCCGTCTAGCTGCCTCGGCCCTCGGCTGCCTGGCACACTTTCCTCACCTCATTCTCATGCAGCCCTGGTCTTGTCTTGGTTTGGAGACGAGTGAAGGGGCGTGGGGAGGCGGGCAGCCTGAGGAGGGACAGGCAGCTGACAGGAGTGGGAAAGTGGATCCAGGTTCAGGCCTGGCAGTGGGGGTCCAGAGTCAGCTCGTGGCCTCTGCAGGACGCTGCCTCTGACGGCCCCATGCCCAGCGGGCCTGACACGAGGCGCCAGACTCAGGGTCCTTCTAGAGGCTTCTTTCCCTGGCAGTGTGCTGTGCCCTTGCCCCCTCATCCTGGAATGGCAGGTTGGAGGGAGGTCTGCCCCTCTTAGCGAGCCCTTGTCTTGAGTGACCTCTGCTCTCTGCAATCCGTCGGCCCTGGACTTCCTGCATGCAGGACGGCACAGCATACTCTCTGATGAGCTGGTCCTGATGCCGAGTGAAAGGCAAAAATCAATAGTGGACTTGGGGCTCCCTGTGCCCACAAGGCCCGAAGCTGCCTCCTCAGCCGACTGTCTTCCAGGCAGAGCCACCTGTGGGGAGAGGTGAAAGATACACCGACTAATGAAACCTCCTGCAGCTTCCCCTGCCTGGTGTGCGCCTGTGTGGGTCAGCGTGGGCCACCCTCTTGAGCGTCTGCTCATGTTAAATTCTTCGTTTGTGTGTGTGCCTGTTGTATGAGCACAGATGCATGTTTGTGTGTTGTGTGCATACGAGCGTATGCATTAGGAGTGGGTTGATACACATGCATCGGTAGGTGTGGATTTGTGTGCATGTTGTGAGTTGTGGTGGGGATGAGTGGATATACATACATAAGACTGGGATTTACAAAAACGTGTAGAAGTGCATGTTGTAAGGCTGATCTACGTGTTGGTGGCTGCAGCTTCGTGTATGTGCCTGGAACCCGAGTACCTTCAGTGCGCATACATGGCTGTGTGTGGTGATATTTCTATGCTGGTGAGTATGCATGTTTATATGCATCAGCTAGCTTGAAGAAATGTGACAGGCTTACTGTCTGCGCAGCAGGCTGAGGCATGAGCTCCTGCTAATTCCACATCTGCAATAGCTGTGGATCTCTGCCCTTCTAGAGCAGATCCTACCAGTGGCCCTTGCTCCTCTAAGTGATGGCTTAGGATAAACCCTTGACTGAAAGATCTCCAGTTTCTATGCTGATCTATGACCCCATTTCAAAGAGATGAGCTGTCCTGGAGACCACGACTTGGATATTCCCACAGGAGGGCACTTTCTTAGCCGCTGGTGTGTTCTCTCAGTGTCTGTGCTGTGATGGTGGTGGAGACCAAAATGAGATGCCATAGCTGCTGTGAGGTCTGCAAAATTCCTGGGAATCCAGATTCCCTATTGGACTTCAGCTGCCAGAAGCCTCTTGCCAGTTCTTGGATTCCATGCAATTCCCTGTAGCTTTCTCCAGCACAGGCACTCTGTTTGAGCTAGCTTGTGTGAGCTCCACCTTCTCCCTGATGCCAAGACTCTTGGGCTCAGCTAAGAGCCTCCTCTCTCTCTGCCTGGTCAGCAGGACTGAAGGCAGTTTGGGCCTCTTGGAAGCAATTTGCTCATCATCTCGCTATTCTGACTTCCTCCTAGTTCCCAGCATATGTTGGTCTTCAGAAGGACTCTGTTAAGAACATGGTGGAGAGGGAGGATGAGGTGGAGGAGTCCTGTGAGTACCCCTGGACTCTCAAATCATAGCACACTCTGGGTCTGGTCTAAATATGGTGTCCACCTTTAGTCTCCCTTGTTTACTAATTTATCTCATAAAGCTTGTTTCTCCAAAAAGCCAACACAGTGCATGGCCTCCCTACAGATACCTAAGAAGGCAAAGACACACACACACACACACACACAGAGCAAATGCAATGCTTTGACCTAAGACCAGCAGCCAATGAGATCATTATCTAGGAGATATTCATACCTATAAAATTCATATCTATAAAAATTGCAGGTGGGTTGATAAAAGCAGTTGGTGACCTTCCCATGTTTGGTCACTTTTCAACAGGAGCGGACTCACCTGCCTAAAGGAGTATAGAGAGGTATTTGTGCCTGAGTGTGATATGACACAATTCGCAGAACACACACAGCCGTGCTGCTTTTGTGGGAAGGTTAAGTTTGTGCTCCTGTCTGTGTTTATTGACCCTGTCTTCCTAAATCTAAAATTAGTCCACAGATGACGTCAGTTTCCTAAAGTTGCTGAAATAAAGAGCCACAAACTGAATTGTCTAAACAACAGAATTTGTTCTTAGTCCTGGAGTCCAGGATTCTATAGGGGGTCAGAGGACCATGCTCTGTAAATCTGGAGGAGGGTCCTTCCAAGCCTGCTCCTGCTTCCTGTGTGGCTGGCATCCCTTGTCACTCCTTGACTTGGTGGTGCCTTGTTCCAGCCTCCTCCCTTGTCACATGGCGTTGTGATTGTGTGTATCTTCACATGGTGTTGTGACTGTGTGTATCTTCACATGGCGTTGTGACTGTGTGTATCTCTGTGTCCAGATTGTCACATGGCGTTGTGACTGTGTGTATACATGGCATTGTGACTGTGTGTATCTCTATGTGTATCTTCACATGGCGTTGTGACTGTGTGTATACATGGCATTGTGACTGTATCTCTATGTGTATCTTCACATGGCATTGTGACTGTATCTCTGTGTCCAAATCTTCACACGACATTGTGACTATGTATATCTCTGTGTGTATCTTCACATGGCGCTGTGACTGTGTGTAACTCTGTGTCCAGATCTTCCCTCTTCGTTGGGACACCAGCCAGTTATTAGGTCCTATCTTATCCAGTAGATGTGCAGCAAAGTGAGGAGGTTCAGACTACAAAACCCCAGCCATGGTCTAGAAGTGGCTCCCCAGGATATCCAGGAGAGGCCGTGGAGAGCCAAGCAGCAGAGCCAGTCAGATGCCAGTCAGAGCCAGCCTTCGTAGGCTAGGGTTGGTAAGGTGAGAGGCCACAGGGAGCCTTGTGGTAGGGCAGGAAGGTCACAGAGGCCAGGAAAATGTACCGTGACATCCCTGCCAAGAGCTCATCAAGGAAATGCCCTCTCATCTATTCAAAGTGTTTCCTTCTGTCCTGGACACAGGGCTCAGGCATAGCATTTGAGCTCATTTTGGGCATCTATTCTTGCACTGTGGTGAGGGGATGGCTCGCCTTGTGTTAGTGGAAGAAATGCCAAGTATTTTAAACTCCACTTTCCTGCTCTGCATGGCACTACATTTTCTTGTTCCTCTCAATTATGTCTGACAGGGATAGTAATTCATTCCAGATGTCCAAATCAGAACAGGTGACTGTAATCTCAAGGAACTCTACAACAGTATAGGCTTCTCACCTTATTCAAACTGTCCACAGTCTTTGGAAATGACTTCATAATGAATAGGTATGGGGTGTCCACATGAAGGTGAAGAGTCAGTTGTGAGCAAGGACCATCCACGGAATCATGCTTATTTCTACAACCATGTTTATCAAATTTCTTTAAGGGCAATCAGGGTAAGAAAGACATTTTACATTACGTTACAGAACACTATGTTTGTGTAGTAAGAAATAAATATTTGAAAAGACAATAAGAACATGATATGTTTTTTGATTCTTATCTACTATACTCTTGCTGTTTTGTAAAATGTTGGCCATGACCTGCTAAATTGATTTCGTAGCCCACTAACAGTTTATATACTGAAAAACATTTGATCCAGAGCAACGGACCATTTTGATTAATTTTCCCCTCTTTCAAATAGTTCTGAGGGCTAAGAACAGAGATGGGGTGCCGAAGGAAGGAAAGTGGCCATATGCTATTTTTAAAACTAGACTCATGGTTAGATGCTTTCAGGTGTTATTGGTGTGGATGTTTCTAAGGTAGATGGCAATAATTACAGGGAGCTCTTTCACAGCTTTTCTCTTTCTCCAAGTTAACAAAGGTTGAGCACCCAGAGGGAGCATGGGCACATGATGCCTTGCTGGGCCCCCAGCACGCTGGCATTGGCCTTCCTCAGCTCTGTTTGAACTCTCTGGAAAGCTTGGAATGCTCCCCAGTTCCATGGCTGAGCAGTGCCTTCCTTGGCAGCAGGACTCCACGTGCAAGATCCTGACCGATGCCCTATTAAGGCAAATGCAGGCAATAACCCGTGATGGACAAGTGCGCACAAGGAACACAGGCAGAACCCAACCCTTCCCCAGCCAGCCACCCACCCACCCACAAGAGCATTAATAAAAACTCCAAGTATACCCACAATGGAGAAAATCATATGATAATGTTTCAAATATTTGTCTGTTGGATTTATTAATTACCAGGACTTTGTCTTACCCGGTTTTTATGCTGTGGTATTTAGAAGCAAATTGCAGATACTGTTCATTTTTACTTCAATGTACATCCTTATAAATCTCTAAGAAATGCATTTTTCTAACATAAACACAATTCCATTATCTTACAACAGAGAAATAACATTTGGAATCATCAAATTCTCAATCCCTAGTCAAATGTCCTCCGTCGTCCTATGTCTAAAAGCTGGTTTATATAGATTCAGGTTCCAACTTGGTGGACTTATTGAGAAAGTGGGCTCAGTGACCTTGGGGGAATGTGTTCGTTGCTGCCCCATGGTGTAATTTCACATGTTAGTCCATCCCCTTATCTCCTGTAAACCAGGAGCTGATTCTGAACGCTCTGTTAGATTCAGGCTCCGTGTTTTGGGCAGAGATATTTTATGTGTGCACATTATACAGTTCTTTATGAGGAGGCCCAGAGTGTCTGATAATTCCAATTTGCATGATGTAAAAACAATCAGTGGTTTCATCTGGCAGCCTAATCCCTCCATTTCAAGGTTCTCCATCAACCTGTCACCCCACGGTTCCATCTACTGATGATCTCTTCCTGAATCCTCCATTTCGCTGGGTATTTACAAAATACTGATCATTCATTTCATCAGCTGGAATTTATCAATAAGGAGAACTTACCTCATTGATTAGGTTTACTTGGTTTTCTAAAAACACAATTCATTAGGAAAAATTATACATCATGTAATTTCTATTATTTGGAATTTTCCTATTAGGTGAGCAGAGAGGAGTATTGATATTCTTATTGTATAGATACTCATGACGGAAACTTGGGACGAGTCATCTCAAGCAGTGTGAAAACCATGTGTCGGATTAGGTCTAAATGGAAGAGCAAGGGACTAGCTGGCTCACCTAAGGCAAATAGAGCTGCCTGCTCTTCCATGAGGTGAAAGTGCCACAGGCCCCACTCACACATGTAACTTTTCCCAGACAGACCCAGGAAACTTTGGCACACTTAAACCCAGTCTTGGCAACTGTTTGTGTCCACCAACCCCTTGCAGGACTCGTCTCTAGTGGTGAGGAATAGCCAGGTGAGTGTGTCTGCTACGTTTGCCTTGGACAGTGCTGTGGACAGAGGAAGTTGGTGGGACATGGCTGGGGAAGGGACTTGCCTCAGACAAGAGATTCCCAGATTCTTCTTTCCTCCCCTTTTCATTCATCCCCTGTTCATAGGAACAGGACTGCTCATCCCAGTCACTGGCACACAAAGCCCTGGAGATGGCACGTCAACCTCCCTGTGTTTTCCTTATAAAACCATTTAGCAGACAAAAGGAGATGTTGGCTGCAAAGGAAGAAAATATTTTGACTATCAGTTGGTCCCAAACTCTTGGAAGTGAAATTTACATGGAATTCAGCTCAGATGAAGATAGAGCAGCCCAGCTTCCTACAAGTTACCCCAATGCACTGCTTTGCTCCTAAAAGCTGAGAGGACTTCATCCATACAGACAAGGACAAGTCCATCCAGGCTCTTCTTCTCACTCAAGGACAAAGGCATGTGATCTGAATTGCCCATGAGTGTTCAGCTGGTTATGCTGGAATTGAGGGTGCAAGTCACAGGTCAACTCTACATTACCTCCCTGGAGGACACTGAGTGAGAAATGGTCCACGAGGCCATCAATCGCTTCTGTGTTCATCCACCAATGACTTGATGAACCCCACTGCATGCTTACATCTCCACGGAGGCCTTGGCTGAAGGCAGCCCTCCTTTCCAGATTCTTATATGTATGTTCATACGGTCTAAGGATGGTGCATGAAGAAAACTACAAATATTTCCCTCCTGTTACTGACGTGCTCCTCACACTTGGTCAAGGACACAGGCCGACACAGGTATCCCGGCTTGGAGTCTGCCGTGGGGTGGCCCGTTGTGCCGGGTTATTACAGATCACATGTAACAGTGTGTAAACTCTCCTGCTGTTCAGAGATTCTTGTTCTAAGCAGGTTAATTAAACCTTAATTTGAATCTCCCAACTTATATGGGTCTGGCCTTAAAATTATCCCACCTAATTCTCGGTCTATGTATGCATTAGTGAAGGAGGGAGAGGTAAGGCATTTTATATGCCTGAGTCATTAAATTGGCTTAATCTAATTAGTAGGTTGTGAAACAGTTGAAGGGATTTGATGGACGTGCCACCTTAGGAAAGCCAATATATTTTAAAATATTATTTTTCTTTGCAAAACACCAGCTATAATGTTTTTGATATGATAACAATTCATGGTAAAATTAAATTAGCCAACATTACCTAGGAATCCCACACTGTCACCTCCGTCTCAGGCACCTAGAGATCTGGTGGGGGCTACAGCACCTCTGACTTCTGCAGACAATGGTCAACTTCAGTCTGGCTCTGGGGCGCCCAGCCAACTCTATGACTCAAAACGTCTGGCTATGTGTGAACTCCCAAATGCTTGGCAAAGGCCGGCGACGGCCTCCATCTCCCAGCCTGATTGCTGCCCGTGTCCCTCCTCAACACACCATCAAGCACACGCTCCTGGTGCCGGCCCTGCGAACGTTTACCCTCCTTTTTACCTTTGCAATTGTAAATATAAATCAATCTGTTGTCACTGATGAGCCCCCCGGGAAATTCTCATCTCAGCTCAGGACATTAGAAGATGTGCGTGAGAAGTTTCCAAACGGAACCACACATTTATCCTGTATCCACCGCTAGCCGTGGGGCTGCAGGTGCTGATTTTGATATTTTGATAGGTGATAGCAAGGGTGCTTCCCCATCCTCCTCGACCCCTGTTGTGCAGTAGGTTAGAATCTACCTGGTTTGTGAGAAGCTCTGAATCCTTAACGCAGCTTGTGCAATGGCTACGCCCCAGCAAAATGTGAGCCAACAGATGTGGACGCCTCGGCCCCTGGCCAGCAGCATCGCTAGGAAGAAATACAGTTAAGATCAGACCATCCTATGAGTCTCGTAACCCAGAAGTGTTTGGGTGGTTGAACTTGAGAAGAGGTCCGGGTTAGGAGTAGAACTCCATTTTCAACTCACGGCAGGAGACTGTGTGAGAAAACGGTCTCCAAAGAGACAATCAATAATTTGTATAGCAGACACAGTGTGCTGTTAAATGGTGCAGGCTCCGGATGGCTTTGAAGAGTCGGGGAGGAAGAGCAGCAACCAGCCAGAAGTGACCAGTGGAAGCAACTCATCTACATGAGCGAGCTCTGGGGGAGGTTACAGAGCGTCTGCTGCCCAGCAGAGGCCCTGCCGAGATAAACGCATGGGCATCTCTCATCTAAAACAAGATGGGTCAGCTCCAGTTAAGCACTTTAGATAGAACGGATCTCCAGACCACCAGAAAGATACAGGATCGTGATGTCAGGTGTGAGCTGAGAGGAGGAGGGGGCATCTGATTAAATTATCCTTTGCCCCACCCCCCCTCCAACCCAGTGAAGACCTGGGCCCCAGCCTGACAGAGACTGAGGGTTGACATTGCCTTGGAAGGGTGGCACAGTCATGGGCTCAATAGGGGCCTGAGAAATCCCGGCCTGGCTGCCTCTGGGGTGGTATCACAGATGAGGGTGTGAACTCAGAAGACTGTTGACCTGAGTTTGACTCTAGACTTGCCAGGTTCCAACTCTGTGGCCCTGGAGGAGTCATCCAACCTCTCTGTCCCTCTGTACCTCTCATATCTACAGCAGGAATGGGGATAGTCCCCACCTCCATGTTCAAACAATGCATGTAAATGCTTCCCAAAGTGCCTGAGAGGCAGCGCCACATAACAGTAGTGACTGTCTTCTAGAAGGTCTGCTGCGTTGCGGCCAGAGCATCAGAACACCAGCCCAGGATTCACGGTTCTGCTCTGGCCTGCCTGGGATTCACCTTAGAGCCAGACTGTGGGGTCACCATGTGAAGGTACCAGAACCATCTTTATGGAGGTCCTCTGCAACTGGCTGCCCACCACGTGGCCCCCATTTTCTGGGAGCCACAGGGTGTTTTCAGAGACTCCATGGCAGCCTGGGCCTCTGTGAGTCTGGCTGGGTCATAGATCTGCTCCTCCTCCCCCCGCCTGGCTTGCGCTGGCCTGTTTTCCATCACGCCCTGGCAGCTGAGGGTGTGCGTGCTTTCCAGTGCTCAGCCCAGCACTGCTCCCCCAAACTCAGCCCCTCTGCATCTGCAGGGCTTCCTCAGAGCTTGACACTAATGTGCGGAAGGTGCTGGGACGGAAACACTGGCCCTCTGGTGCATCAGCCCAACCTTGGCATAGGGTCAGGCGGAGGATGAGTTCTGCTCAACTCCTCTGGCTGTTCAGGAGAAGCTGAGTGGTCAGCTGTTCATTTTATGGGTTCATTTTTGACCTACCCGGGGAGGTGGCTCCATGCTCTTTTCTCAACAAGATGTAAAACCAGCATCTCATCCACCTCAAGGAGGTCAAGCCTTTTCAAGACCAGTCGACAGAGCCTTGGTTAGGAAATCGAGGACTTGGGACCAGGTGAAGGTACAGATGGATCCCCGTGAACCAGGGCTCCTCAGCCTCAGCTCTTCTGATATTTCAGGGCCGGAAGCTTTTTGTGGCCATGTGTCCTGGACATTGGGGAGGGTGTCAGTAGCACCTATCACCCAGACACACTAGAAGCCAGAAGCACCATCCGAGGTGGCTTCTAGATAAAGATGTATTTCTGCTGCCTGGAGAGTGAGGCCAGATGCCTCCCCATACGTGCTGAGTGGGAGGGAGCTACCCGTTATCCTGGCAAACCCAGCTGGCCCACATGGCGTGGCTTCAGGGAGCGGAGGGAAAGGGCCGTGGGCAGGTGCAGGTGTCGGAATGGGCCAAGGGCAGGGAGAAGGACCGCACAGTCTTTCACCCCACAGTGGTTCATTATTCCCAATAAGGAGAAGGAATTGCCTTGTTTGTGGGTGGGCAAGAATCACGTATAAATTTGGAACCAAGAGGGTGCAGGAGCCACTGGCCAGGTCCAGGAGCAGCAACTTGGTGACCCAGAGTGAGTGACAGTCCAGAGACTTCCTGAGGTCTCAGAAGGTGCCAGTGAGGAGCGTGCGGTGGGTCGAGGATACCAGGTGCCCCTGAAGTTCGAGCAGGGCTTGCTTCTCAGCAGCTGGGGCCCAGAGTTCCTCTTGGCCCTGTGTCATGTCTGTTGGCTTCCTGACCCCTGGATGTGTCCTGATTAGGGCAGGATGAAGGCACTAACCCGTTCTCCAGCAGGAAGTCCCGGAATCCCAGCTGGGGGCTGAAAGGTGGCAAAGGCTCTGGCACACCGGCTGCCAGCCCCAGCACGGGTATAGAAACAGGAGCCACAGTTGGATGCAGTGGGGGGCCCCGTGGCTGGGTAAGGACAGGTGGCTCCTCTGAGAGCCCCAGTGTCAGCCCCAGACAGCTGTAGTCTGGGTGTGCTTTGTCCTGCCAAGCATCGGGTTCAGGTGTCAATGCAGCTATTGGGAAGTGGGCCTTTTAAGTGGGAATAGTGCATTTTCCAAGAGACTGGGCTATTCCTGCAGGAAGGAATGGCTTCTCAGGAGAGCGGTGCCCTACGAGTGGCCAGCTCCATTACCCCTTCCCTCTCTCTGGTCAGGCCCACCTGCCCTTCGGCTTCTTTATTATGCATGGAGCAGCCCAAGGCTCTGAGGTTCTCTCCCCAGAACCTGGTAGAAGGGCCACTGTTATGGTGTAGAGGACAGGTCCCCTGAAAGCCTGTGTGGCACGGGGCAAGAGTGCTCCAAGGGAAGTGATCAGATTATGGATTTGTAACCTAGTAGGTGGATCAATCCCCTGATGCAGGCTAACTGGGCAGTAACTAAGGCAGGTGGGGTGTGGCTGGAGGACAAGGGTCACTGGGGGTGTGCCTTTGGGGTCTATATTAACAGAGTCTCTGCTTCCTGGTTGTGGTGTCCTGAGCTGCTCTCCTCCTCCACACCCTGCTGCCATGATGCTGTACCTCATCTCGGGCTGCGGCTACGGAGCCGGCCAACTGTGGACTGAACCTCTGAACTGGGGCCAAAACAAGCTTTTCCTCCTCTAATTTGTTCTTGTCAGGTCTTTTGGTCCCAGCAATCCCATCTTGGACTTCCAGTCTTCAGAACTAGGAGCTGAATAAGCCTCTTTTAAAATCCATTTCTCAGCCTCAGGTTGAGCAACTGAAAACAGACCAAGTCCCAACTCACACAGGAGGGCGCATGTGCCAGGTGTCGTCTTTAGACCAGAAAGACTGAGACTCAGTGGAACGGAGGACTCCCCTTCTCCCAGCTGCCCAGAGCCTGGGCTCACGCTGCCATTTCTTTCCCAGTCCTTACCTTAGGCCCAGAGGGGTCATGTTGGTGTTGTAGTTTGATACTCTGGGTCTGGGATGGATCATCTGTGTGCTTATACGTTTTCCACTCTTACAGAGCTCTTGGCATCACATGCTACCATCGCCTAAGCCTTATCAAAGTCACAGAGTGGGCACTCTTGGTATCCTCTTTGCAGAAATGGGGACAAAGAGGCAGAGGCCAGATGACTCAGCTCCGCTGCGTGGCATCATCCGGCTGGGGAGGGGAGGGGCTAGACCTGCCTCCTCTCACCTGTGCAAACCAAATGGCCGTCCTGTGGCCTTCTCTCTTTCTTATTTCGCTTTTATGGGTTTTTAAAAATTTAGATGGCAATGAACTGGGAATATAGTTATATCAGGAATAACCTAAGTTAGGCTATGAAATAAACTAATATCATTAGAGAATGAAAGTAAAGGTATACACTTCTTTAAAAATGTTGGAGAAAGAGGGATTTACCGGTGGCTTAAAGATTCCAGTGTCAAGATGTGGAGGGAAGCTCGGTGGCTGAGCGTCTCATCATTTGAACTTTTCCAGGCGATGTAAAGCACAATTATTTGCGAATATCAGGAAAGTGGCAGATTGTCATGTTTTTCGAGTCACTGTCCCAGTTAATTGAGACATCTAAAGACCACGTAGGGAGAAGCGGAGGGTGTCACCCAAGAAATCGGGCTCCCCAGGCTGGCATATCACAGGCGGGCTGGCTGGATCTGGGAGGAGAAGCCAAATGCATCCCATGTTCCTAGCGCCAGTTGATTAACAGAGCAGCCTCAATGCAGCCTCCAAGGACCGGCCCACAGGGCACCCTCCTGGCTGCGCTGAGATGCAGGCCCCCTTGCTGGTGACAGAGAGGAGCTGGGAAGTGGCAGCCGACATAGGACCATCCTCACCACAAAAGGGGCATGGCTGGGGTAGGCAGAGAGCTAAGGAGGAGCCGTCCAGAAAACCCAGGTGCATTTTAAAAGAAATGTTTTCCAACTCTATAATTAATGCATCATAATGAAATGCGTGTGGCTTCTGATTAGAAACCTGGAGGACCCGTGTCCACAATTCCTTCCTTCTTCCACTTCTCCACTATAATTAATGTCTCCAAAGTGCCC
Organism: Marmota marmota marmota; assembly: GCF_001458135.2. Lineage (NCBI taxonomy): Eukaryota > Metazoa > Chordata > Mammalia > Rodentia > Sciuridae > Marmota > Marmota marmota. Next base: position 9,654,158 of record NW_026000206.1, read on the forward strand.
GAGCTTAGAGGACTTATCTAGAGCCTTAATGTGTAAAAACATATTTATTTTTTTCTTCTCAAAACAAACCCTGAGAACCTTAAGTAACTCATGTGTTTGTTCCCCAGCTGCGGGTAATCCTTGTGCTCTGAAATCATTCCTAAGAAAGTCGGTCACTGGAGAAAGTGTCAAGGGTCTCCAAAGTGGTTTTCAAATCTAACACCAAAGTTATGCGACTATGGAAGGATGAAAGGTATGTTTCAAATGGAGCTGCAGATTTGTTCTCCAAGACCACTGTGAGGAATCCAAAAGCTTGAACCAGGCTGACTCACTTTGGGGAGGGGGGTCCTCCAAGGACGGGAGGAGATGGCCAGGCTCGCTCTGCCTGGCTTTATTAACTCATCCATAATTAGCCCATAGCTTCGATACAATTTAGCTCGTGCCATATGGGCTAATATTGAGCAGAACGGTACCCCCCGTGCAGGTGACAGTCTGTCACACTGAAGGCAGATTAGCATAAAACAAACAACAACACACCCTTAACGGCAGTGGTGCCATTTGCAACACCAGAGTTATGGTTGTGTAAGCACTTCCATTAGAAACTCTTATTTTCAAAGATTTTATAAATTAGTCATTTAAAAAATCACTCTGGGCTGAAATAAAAACCAACCAATCCGCTGTTAGCCAGCAAGGTTTATGTTCAATGACACTCAGAAAAAACATGTGGCAATTACCCCAAGTTTTGGCTGGGCATTCTCTTTCCTTGGATTCACTGAATCAAACACCAGGTGCAATTTTATGTTGAGTGACAGAGAAAAATTTCAACACAGGAAGAGAAAGAGATGTTTCCTAGGACGAGACTCATCCGTCTTGCAGGTTTTATTCACTTTTTGACTCTGAGTTGACACTGGGTGCTGTGGGTTGGCTGTCTCCCAAGGGTTCGTGCATTAGAGGGCTGGCCCTTGGTTTGGTGGTGTAGAAGAGGTGCAGGACTCCTAAAAGGCAGGGCCTAGTGGGAGGGCCTCAGGTAAATTGGACCTCTGTTCTTGGAGGAGACTGAGACTCCAGCCTGTTTGACTTCCTATCTGGCAAAGCGATTCCTCCCTCTCTTGTGCGCTCCTGCCACTATGATGCTCTCCACTGTGAGGCTGTCATCAAACTGATACCAACCCACTGCCCTTGATCTTCCAGAACTGTGAGCTAAGTAAAGTTATTTTTGTTTACAAAGTTGTTCAGCCTCAGGTATTTTGTTACAGTTATGAAAAACTGACAAATACAGAGTGTTAATGTCAATTGGAGGAGGTGATGGTCCACAAACCCTGGGGATGGGTGTGGTTTCTACTGATTGGGCTCACCTAGGAGAGGTGGACCCTGGTTCCATTTGAGGAGAGTGTTCATAGCATAAGAACCTTGCTCTCTGACATGTCTCTGAGAACAAAACCACAATGAGGGGCCTGTCAGTATTTGTAGTTTTCAATCATTCTGAGGCACAAACAGTGAGAGGGTTGAGAGCCACAGTTGCGTCGGTGGCAAGATCTGCACAGCCGCCTGGGCCTTGCCATGGTGTCTCAGGTTCACTCCACTGCCAACACCACACTGGACAAACGCCCGTCGACCTGCCGGCTCAGGTGGCCTTTCTCTGTAATGTTGCCTGGAGCACTCACTGCCTTTCCCTAGTGCTCAGGTTCATTCCTTTGGGACTTGGTTGTGCTCAGAGCATCCTGGTGCCCGTGGAAACACTGGCTGCTCACCGCCTCGAAGCTGTGCTTGTGGCTGGTTTTCTCTGGCCCTTTACAGATGCAAGAAGGGCAGGCAGAGAAGGGCTGGGCCGGCCTAAAACAGCCGGAGCAGATCCCGGGGGGCCGGGGAGTCCTGTTCTCATGGGTTGCTGCCCAGGCACAGGCACCCGGAGCCCATGCAGTTTTGAGCTTGGATGACCTACATAATCCTGTCTCCTCTCCCCTCCTTTATTTTATTAAAAATTTTAAATAAATGGGATTAATTATCTCAGCTCTGGCAACACCCACCACAACACACAATTGAATGAGAGGGCTCACCTAGCTGAGGGGCCACACAAGGAGACAGAATGGGTCAGACATGACCACAGACTCATGTGTAATATCCTCCATGGGTAAGGTGAGAGAGGACGTCTGAGAGACAGCCGGACATCTCTGTTCTAGGGTTGACCTTGGGGAAAGACCTAAGTCTTTATTTTTTTAATATCTATTTTTTAGATGTGGGTGGACACACTGTATCTTTATTTCATTTTTATGTGGTGCTGAGGATCGAACCCAGTGCTTCATGTGTGCTAGGCGAGTGCTCTACCACTGAGCCCCAGCCCCAGCTCAAGACCTGAGTCTTGAAGAAGAAAATCAACACATGGATCAGCAACTAGGCTAAGTCCCTCCCTAAGGATGGGGAGGAGATGAGCAACCCTTGGGCTGTGGGATGTCAATCATTCAGTGGCTTTTGATACAGAGTGGGCCTGGTGAGTCTGTGCCACCTCTTCCTGTGTGTCCCACTTCCCCAGCAAGACCCTTTGCCTGGGTTGTGCTGGGGAGAAGGACTTCTTCAGGGCCAGCACCTCCTTGCTCTGCTTGGGGAGGTATGTCTACTCACATTTAATAATGCTCAAGTCATGACATATTGATAGATGAGAAAATAGCATTTCTTTATTAAAACAGCTTTATTAAGCCTGTTTTTCACCAATTCACGTGGTGTGTGTGTGTGTGTGTGTGTGCTGTGTGCGCGTGCGTGTGTGTTTTCCTCCTACTGCTGAGGGAACATGGCCTAGCAAGTTTCACAGACTCTTCTTTTGAAAGGCAGCTCTGCTGTTTTGCATCACTGAAATGAAATGAATTGTGCTTTTCAGACAGGAGCTGAATTTTCCTACCTCTCATTGGCCGTTTATGTGACTCTACGGTTTTCAAATGGTGCGATGCGGGAGGGTGCCAAATGTCCTGCCATTTCATAACCAGCGGCAGACAGAGCTCTTTTCAAAATGCCACCGCTCAGAGCATCTGTTGTTATTAAGTAAGATGATCAAATGTTGAACAGGACTTCAATTTTGCTTTTCCCGTCACTTATCGAGCAAGAATAATATGCAGTTTGTGGACAAAATAAACGTGTGAGGGCCATTGTGCCAATGGCTGCGTTTTTGTGTTCCTCTTTATTACTGATTGTAAAATAAACTTTGGCCTTTTTTAATAAATGTTATAAAAATGCTCTGTGAATCGGGAGAATGTCACCCATTAAATCCATTTAACATCATCATAATTAAAAATGCAGCCCTGCCACGAGTTCAGGACGGAGGCCATAAAAAGCCCACTGTTACCCTGCACTGACAGCCCTGCTCCAGGGGGGCCGGGCCCAGCCTCCCCGCGCACGCGCGCGCGCACACACACACACACACACACACACACACACACACCTGCTCCTCAGCCTGGGTCTCTGGAAGTCCCTGGCTGGTTAGATAGCATCTCCAAAGGAATGCTTTTAGCTGTCTCACACTTCTTCAAGGAAAATGTGAGCAACAACAAAACACAGGCCAAGGCGGCCACAGACGAGATGATTTCTTTTTGGGGAAAAGTCACAAGAGAGAGAGCTGCCACGGCTGGAGCCATCTGGGAAGTGTCTAGGACGGAGGTGGAATGCGCTCTCCCTCCTCTCCCGGGGCCGCTGAGGGCTGCTTTTGATATTTGAAAGTGATGTGAACCAGAGGGCAGGGAGCACCCGGTGCCCTGGCAGGACCTGCCCCGTCTGGGAGGTTGCCTGGACTCTGTTTCAGCCCTCAAGCTTCTGTTTCCAGTCTCCTTCTCAGACCTTTGCAGTGTTCTCCTGCGCCCAGCATCCATGCTCAGGTTGCATCCGTCAGGGAGACCCGTGGACATTAACTGGTGCCTGAGCGGCCCGCTGTCCGGCCCCAAGAAAGTTCAAGGTTTAGATTTAATTCAAGGACAGTAGGGGCTAGCCAAGTGATGCTGAGATGAAGGGTGGGCTTTTGCCTGGCATTTGGAATCTGTGTTGGCATCCAAAACACCCACCTTGAGGACAAATGAAAGAAATAAGCACCTGTCAATTTCCCTGCTCCAAGGAAAAGAATTCCCCTCCCACTGTGCTCCCTGGGGACCCTGCTACATAGTGGGATGGACAGCTTGCCATGGAGACTGAGCTCCCCTAAGTGTACCTGAGACTGCCCTGGACACATGTGCAGAAGACCAAGGGCTGCACAGCCTCTGTGGGTGAGTTCTGCTAACACCCCAGAGGCAACGCTGCACGGTTTTTCTGGTTTGAATGCATTCTCCTCTGTTCTGCGTCTCCCTTTTCTTGGTTTGTGTCCGTTAGCCAACAGAGTGCCAACAGTGCAGGCTAGCCCTGCCTCCCTGCCCCTCTTGAACCCGTGTCACTCCCAGCACTGTGGCTGTAACTTCAGCCTGCACATAGCCTGGTATAGTCACTCAGGAGCCCAAGAAATCTGCACATCCTGACCACTCCAAGAAACTCAAGCCACATCAAAGTGGACATAAATGACATCCCTCATAGGGTGATGCTTTTAAGTCGCAACAAAAAGACAAGCTGTGTGTGCGGCATCCTTTATCCCCCATTGCCTAAGGGCGGGTGACCTCATCCCCTGAGGTCTCCCTTGGTGTCTGCCAGCAAATCAAGGTCTCAGGGACCACTCTAGACCTTCCCTGGAGTGGCGTTTTCTCGGTAAACTAATTGTTTTGCATTGTGAGCTCTCAGTATCATTAGGATGGTGACCCAAGGGTGCTTCTGCTCTTCTACTGCAGGAGTTGGCCGTGGCTCCCTAACGGACACTGCTGAGGAGCTGGCCCTCCTCCTGGAAGGGCCCGGGGCTCCTGTGGTGCATACTTGGTTAACCCTCTGCAGGTGCCGGGCCTCTCCTTTTTCTCCAGTGTGCAGCTTGCTCTGTTTCCCACAGAAATACTCATCCACAGCCTGTGGGCTGAGAAGGGCCTTCAAGAGCATCTCAGCTGCTCAGGTAGAAGATGAAGAAATGACCTCAGAGCAGTGGAATTTCCTAAAGTGACAGAGCCAGGATTGGCCAAGGTCAGTGCTTAGGACCTGATGCCTGTCCTTGAGGTCACTCACAGGGTGACCCCCCCCTCTCAGAAGGTCTCTCTAGTTTTCAGCATCATCCCACCTGGGGGATTCTGTCTTTCAACGACTCTGGTGTAAGAATCTGGTCTTTTCCTAGTGCCTCTGGTTCACCTGTCAGTATTGCTCAGGCTGAATCTGTAGCTCACCTGCTGGAACTTCTGGTGGCTCCTGAAGCCCCAGCTGAAGAACCCAAGTTTGGCCCACGCTGGCCCTGACACGGCTCCCGGGGAACACATGTCCCCTCCCTGCTGCTGTAGTCGTGGTACTCAGAGCCCAACCCGACCTGCAGAACCTTCCGTATAGTCGCAGATTTGTAGGTTTTAACCTTCAGAATGGCTTCCTCTCCCCCGGAGCCTTGGTCTTCTCTGGCATGTTCTTCCTGCTGGAAGGGAGGGGTAGGTCCCAGGCTCCAGGTCTGGCTTCTCCCACCCAGGCCCCAGGCAGTCCACTAAGACTGTGGCGTCACTTCCTGTTTACTGTGAATCGGGAGAATGTCACCTCCAGGCCAACTGCGACCTTCCTGGGTGTGGACAGCATCTGCCCAGGTGCAGCTTGCTCCTCACTGGTACCTCACAGGCTGCTGGAGCTACACACACACGTCCATGAAGAGGTGACGGGTGGAGACCTTCCCCAGGGGACCTTTCCTGATTACTCAAGACAGAAATCCTCACCCTGTCGTCCATGAGCCCTATGCTTCATGTGTAACCTGTGTGGTTCTTACAAAGGGCACCCTTAAGCCATGATGTTCATAGTAATGGACAGTTGTCACGATTGTCACGACCATGGGTTGGCACCCCTCTTTCCACTGGACACTGTCCTTGAGCTTCAAGAAGCAGTGCTGAGCCTCCCCACACCTGACCCCGTGCATCAGCTGGGCCTCCTGGGGGGCTGCACACACTCCTGAGACAAGTCACTGTCCCAAGGGAAGTGATGAGGAACCCTGTCCATCATTCTGTGATGAAATGCAGGGAAATATAGGGGCAGCGAGGAAGAGGCCACTGGGGGCTTCCAGGGAGGGTGTTGGAGCTCATACTAAGATTGGGAAAGATGAAGGAGAACAAGAGAGCACACTCCAACCAAGGACCAATGGACAGACACAGGATCTCGGGAGGGCACAGGGTGAAATGAGGACAGGGCCAGAGGCTGAGCTACCCTCCTCTCCTTCCGCCCGCAGCTGGTGTAGGATCTGACTTCTTGTCCACCTGAGATCTGGGGATGTGGGAGCTGCGTCTTGCTAATTAAAGTCAGTGACATGTTTCTGGAAAGAATTCTTATTGTCCAAAGAAAACAAACCCTAGTCGGTTCTCCAACTCAGCTTCCTTTTTATTTCTGCAGAAAAGCAATGAGGTGCCGCAGTCTGGCTGGGCACAATCAGGAGCCACTTGTCAAAAGAAACTAACTTTATTTTTAGAACCACACACGCCAAACAAAACAGCCTCTCAGGAAAAACCCTCAGAGCCTCAACTGCCACCACCGGCTTTCCACAAGCCTCTCTCTCCCACACAAGCTTCTCTCCACCTCCCACAATCCTCCTGCTCTTGAGGCCGATTGGCTGGGTCACGTGGGCGGAGCCAAAAAAGTCCCCCAATGAGCAGCTCCGTGGTCTGAAAGGGCAGGGAAACAGCCCAATGAGCATCACCGCAGAGGAGCCAATCAGCTAGATGTTGCTGGGGCCGCTGTGAGCCAATCATCAGCCGGCAGCTGGAAGTTTGCAGGGGCCCCTTCGGCTGTGGCTCTCAACAATGAGGCTTGCATTTTAAATATATTTTAAATGATTTCCCTGCTCTTCAGGTCTATTTTTTTTCTGTAGTTTTGCTTTCTTTGGGCTCACTGATCTGTCTGTTTTTCTTTCCTGATCCCAGCTCTCAGGCATGCCTGTCTGCCCGAGCCCTCCTGCCCAGGCCAGGTCACCTGCAACCTCGAGGTTTTCACACCAGCCTGAGACAGTTTCCTCCCCACTTCAGGCCCAGAGTGAGATTTATCTCAAAACCCTCAGCATGGCCACTGAATTTTCTCTTTTTATTTGAAGTAAAAAATGCAGAAGTTTCCAACTTTGGTGACCTATTTGAGTTTTGTGTCTGGCTTGGTTATTTAGGGACCAGGGGTTTATAAAGAGTCTGGTCAAAGCATCCTGGGGGTACCTGCCCGGGGCCCCATGGCAGGGGTGGGTGAGGCAGAGAGCTCAGGAGCCTTCCTCTGTGTTGAGTATTTTTCTGTCTGGTGACCTGCCCCCGATCACCACTGCTTGCTCTGAAGGCCTGTTGGGCCTGCAGCCACAAAGGGTGCTTCTTGGGTGGCAGAAATCAAGGGATGAATGTCAGAATATGAAAAGAGGTGACCCCTTCCATGCATCCCAGGAGTCTTTAGGGACACTGAGCAGAGATGTCAGTGTCCCAGGTTCTGATCCCAGCAGCATCTTCAAGGAAATGGGGCCTTCTTGACTCCCCTAGGCCTTTGGCTATGGCTGGGCACAAGCTTTTTCCTGTAACCAGAAGGGTGAGTCAGACAGTCCCCTGCTCAGCTGCAGCCTGGCCTAGCCCAGGTGAACATGGCTTTCCAGTATCTGGGGAACCAGAGAGGGCGTGCATGGTAAGTGGACCTTCCCAGGACAAGCACATATCCCCCAGTGTCCACAGAGCCAGAATCTTACAGAAGCCTGTCCCCAGATACCTTCTCAGGATTCCAGAACTTTCCTGAGTCCATTTCCCAAGAAGCAGGGTGGTTTATTGAAAAGTGGTTTGCACTCAACAAAACAACTAGTTTTGAAAATCGAGGAGAGACAAAGCAAGGCATTCACAGCTCAGGAAGGGGAGGGTAAAAAGCTAGAGGCCGAGACATTTGCAGGGTTTATAAGCCAAGGCATGGAGAGCCACTCTGCTTCCCAACCTCCTGTTTCATCTGCAGTGATAAGCCAGCCTGGAGGCCTGGGACTTACCCCTCTCTCACCCACTTTGGACACAGCAGTTGCCACGTCCTGCCACACCCACTCTCCTCTTAGGCTCGCCCTCACAGTGTGGGTCACGCCTGTGGGCTCAGTCGTGAACAGAGGTCAGTTCCCCTCCAGTCCTCACGGGTATTTGCAGTGGGGCATTGCAAGGTCCTGAACCTATTTCTGTTTTCTCATAAGTCAAGTCAAAGACAGAGATAAAAGCTGCACAAAGTGAAAGAATGTCAGAAAAGAGTGTGGCACATGGAGGCAGGGAGGAACTGGAGAGCCTTGGTACTTATCATGGAAGCGTTGACCTATGAAGGTCAAGTAGAAGTGGGAGCCACCACGGGGCCGGGAAGAGCTGGAGGTGGCACTTAATGGTACTGCAGTCTTGGCCAAGGTGTTGCCCAGCTTCCTAATGAAACTCAAAGCTGTTGGTGAACATGCAGCTATTCATGCGCTTCTTGAGGGTGCCTCTCAGGACCAGCCCCGAACCTGCTCCCCACTGAATGATAGAAAACCAGCCAGTGTGGGGTCTCTGGCCCCAGCTCCTCTTCTAGGAATGATGTGAGGAAGTCCACTAGGGAGTCTTTGTAAGCTGAGAAGAATACCATGAAGACCCAGGAAATACCAAAATGGCCTTCCTTGCTGTCATTGTGATCTTGGCTAACCTTAGCCTCATTATTATCGCCTATATTCAACACCATTAAATTTGTCACACACCTTGCTTTATAAGAAGGGAAAGATGCTCAGGTAGGTGGAGTACTTGCCAAGGATGGAAAGTCCTGGATCCTAACTCCTTATTGCACCATGCCATCCTAGGGTCCAATGGGTCCACCAGGATTGTCACCAACACACAGAAGCACAGCTTGGATTTTGCACATTCAGTTCATCCCTGTCGTGATACAAAGTCAGAGGTTTTATATGTGAACACACCATTAAATAATCAAGATGGGTGGAAAGGTGCACTGTTCTTGGAGTCTACATCATCTCTGCACATTCTGCAACAGCCCAACCAAACAAGAGTTCACCCCTGTGCCTCTGATAACTGGAAGCTTTCAGAGCTGGGCCAAAAACAAGTGACGGAGGAGAAGTTGTTCTTCCCATACGTCTGGTGAGAGAACTGTTTTGGGTCAAAACCTGCCCATCTCTTTGAAGGAAAGAAGTCTGCTGAGCACAAAGAGTGGCTGCCAGAGTCAGGTGAGCCCTTGCAGTTGTCTGTCTGTCATGAGGCACGCCATGCAGTGTAATAGTGTGCACTCTTTCTGGGACTTCACTGCCCCCTGAAGTCCTAGGAGTTGGGCCATGGTCTGAATGCTAAGAGCACTCTAAAGACCACAGAGTGCAGCCATGATGGGGAGCCTGCTTGGTCCAGCCTGAAGGCCGCCATGGTCCTTCGACACCCAGTGACAAAGCCAAAGACCCAGCCACGTGGGTAAGAGTAGTGCAGGTCCTTAAGGTCTCCAGTGTGCAATGACTGTTGGGAGTAGAGGCAGAAGGACGTGGACATGCAGGGGGAGGTGGGAGGCCATGCAGCCGTCTGCTCTAAGCACAGACCATCAGGAGGGGACACTCCTGACAAGTTGGGGCAGAAAATCCTCCGGGCAACTCATTTTTAACAAACTACTTCCAAAGCTGTTTTAAATCATTTACCTGCTTCAATATCCCAGCCGCCCGTGTATTTTTCATCTGTTCCCATCCCTACAGGCTGTCCCCCCCAAACCCGTAAATCCTACTCGTCATCACTCAGATACGTTTTCAGGCTCCGAACAGCTATTTTTTATATAAACCAAATGGGATTAACTTCCATCAAGTGTTTAACTGAAATCAAGACATGTTCATAAACAATGTAAATGTATTTGCTGTATTCCTTCACAAGACAAGCGCCCACGACCATCCAGCAAAGCAGGGTGGGGGCAAGCCTTCCGGATGCTTTATGAGACTATTAATAAGTATGGATTGCTATGTCTCCTTGACTTTGCCTTGGTTTGAGGGGACCTTGTTTTCCTGGGGATTTAGGTTAGCTCCCAGATGGTAAAACTCAGGATCGACCTTCTGTGGAGTAAAATATCACTCTCACTTCCATTCTTGCCATTTCTCTTTTAGGTCCTCATTTCCCACTACCTCGCTCAAAATAACTGCCGGGGATTTGTGGAATGTGTTTGCTAATTCCCTCAGTCCCAAAAGGTACTTGTTGGTGACGTGCAATAAACTTGACCAGCTCAGATTTCCTGAGTTATCTTGAATGGTCACCTGATGTTTCTGGGTGATTTGAACCATTTCTGAGTTCTCTCAAATTTACACGGGCATGTGTGTGTGTGTGTGTGTGTGTGTGTACGTGTAAAACAGTGTGGTATTTTAGAGAGTTAAGGAGACCCTGTGTTTGAGTACTTTCTTTTATGACTTGGGCTCTAATTGTTCGTATTTGCATAGTGCTCTCCATTTATCAGGCTCTGTCCTAGGCATTGGGCTCCATCAATGGACAAGACAGACAACCCTTCCCAGCTTCCTTCCAGATGCTTATATGATTGAGAACTTGTAGAAGGTGGTGTGGGTGGAGACAAGCATGGAAAGAGCAGAGTGATAGCTGCTGGAGGGAGCCTTGCCAGGCTCTGGGGTGGGATTGCAAGTGGACCAGGGTCTCACTTAGGCTCAGCCAAAAGCACCCGGTGCCCCTTCTGCTCACCCCGTCCTGACTGCTGACTCCTGCCTGTTCCCACCTGCACCCCCTCCCAGCTTCTCTCTTCCCTGAACCTTTCTCTTGCCCCTAACTGCACAGCACTGTTCCCTTTGGTTGTCTGTCTCGGGATACCCTCTGAGGTCCTTTCTGTCACTACTCTCTGCCTGGGTGGCCTCTCGGGTTTCAGTCTCTCTTTTGTCCAACAAGTTGAGTTTCAGGCATCTTCTGGAGGAAGCCTTCAGCCCTGCCCTGCTTTCTACCCTCGTGAGAAAAGTTCATTTTCAATGCAGCAGAAGAGTGGATGTTGGAATGAAACCTTTGGAAAAATCAGAAACAGTGGGTTCCAGAAATGGATGTGCAAGTCAGAAATTTAAACAGTTGGTGTCAAGATACGTGAGATATCATCTTGGTCAAAATGGTTGTGCCTTAGTTTGCAGACTTTCACAGACTAAGTGTGAAAATTATGGAAACACTTTCCTGTGTGCAAAGAAAGGTACATTTCCTCGGGACTTGATCAACATTTTGAAATTGATTTTTTAAGACGTGTTGCAAGATATTTCTCGACACTCTGCAGCCAGATTGAAAAGTACATTTTGGTGGCGAATCCATTCCATCTGACCTGCCTTTCTTGGCTGCTGTCTGTAACGGCTCCCAGTTTTCTCTGTGTTTCTGCTGCCTCCCCACGATCCTTCCCTGCCCCCACCCCGCCTCCCCGTCTTTACGCCCCATGAATCCCGGGCATCCTGCCATCCTATTACAGCCTCCTTCCGCTCTCCCCCTCCTAGCTCCACAGCCTCCCCCTTCCTCTGACCTCTCAGGCAGTTCCTGGCGCCCCTCCAAGACCCCCTACCTTTGGCTGTTAGAGTTTCGGTGCACAGCAGCTGGGGCCGCTTCTCAGCTGGGCCCTGACACCGAGCTTCATGGAAACTCATACACCCTGGCTCTCAGTGCACAGGAAGCCCCACGTGCTGACCGTGCTGACCGTGTGCGCCTGGGAGCCAGTGTGGGGAACCCCCGGGAGGCTGTCCTTAAACAGGACACCCTGGAAGGCTGCACCAAAGACGCTCCACAGATCTCAACTGCCCCCGGACCAGGGTTCCTCGCAGTTAGGAAGGTCAAGTGTGTCTCCGCTTGTCACTCTTCCTTCCGGTTAACTTTCACCAAGTTGTAACCTTGAAGCAAAGGACGTGCAGAAGACTCACTGCTCCGGACAGGCGCTGTTGAGGTCCGGGTTAGCTCATCTCTGAACCCTGACCGAGGGAGGGAAAAAGGGAAGAGATGGAAAAGCCATCAGGGCTCTATTGTTCCAGTTTCACTTTAAGGTAAAAGAACCTAAAGAAAACAACTGTCTGCTGATGTAATGATCCAGCCGTCCAGCTAAGGCCGCCGGGAAACTCAGTGAGCTGCAAACATCCTCACAGGGAAACTGGGCAGAAGTGGACCCCGGGTCACAGGACCCTGCAAGTTCTGGGAAGCCTTTGACGAATTAGAGACCCACCACCTCCCCAGCCCTGAAATTAAATCCTCCACTTTGCCCGCTCCCTCCCGGGCAGAGCGAGATGGTCTTAGGGGTCTTCAAACTTTTTTTCTGGCCTGAACTTTGTAATTCTTCTCCTTCAATTTTTTTTTTTTTAATAAAGCAAAGGGGGAGTGAGGACTGAGCAATATGATCTTCCCAGAGATAGGAAGCTGGGAGACAAGGGTTCTTTGTTTCCATCCCCGAAGCCCTGGGACCTCTGTCAAAGCCAGCAGGCCAGGCTGAAAGCGACACAGGCATATTCTGCCTCATTTACATCTGAGCCTGCCTGCCTCTGACCTGTGTAGAGGAATGCGCAAGGACGCAGAAGATACACACAGAGAAACAGAAATGCAGACCCATTAGAAAGCGGAACCATGCATGCTACTCTAGGACTTCCCCAGTGGGACGCTCGGGAGGTCCAGCTACGTTCCAGCAAATTCCCAGCCTCGGCTCACTGTCTCCGGTAACCTGAGTCACTGCCTCCGTGGAGCTTCTTTCTCTTCCCAAATTAGTAGGTCAACCTACACATCCAGAAAACACAAACTTCCACCAGGGGCAGGACATGGGCCTCAGCAGTGCCAATAAGAGTGTGGAGTCCTGCCGTCGAGGGCAGAGAGCTGTTTGCTGGTCTGGTGACTTTCAGTCCAGCAGCGAGTGACACCAGTGCCAGGCCCTTTCTCTTCCCCTGAGGTCACAGCACTTGAAGCTGGAAGTGCCCTCAGCAACAGAGTTGATGGAGAGGTCTTACCAATGAAGAAGTGGATTTTCCAGTGCCTTTCAAGGAGTCCTTGGCTTGAGGCTGTCTACTTCTCAATTTATTTCTTGCCATGCTTTTACCAGAGATTTACTTTGAAAAAAAAAACAAAACAAAACATGTTTTTCCTCTCTTATTTGATTGTTTTTATTATAAAATTATCCTGTTATGTTAAGCATTCTTTTAGCTACATTTTATGTAAGTTTCTTACTTTACAGCATCATGGATTTCCCCACCTTTCAAGCATATATCATCCAATTTTGTATGCAAAGCTACAAGGAAACAGACCACCTTAAGCAGAAATCCAAGTTACATAAACCTCAGAAATGTTCAGTGTCTTAGCATATGTGGCACCTGACTCCAGACACACATGTGGTTAGAGACATTAGATAAAAGGAATGTTCTTGAATATTTTGGAAGTCTTGAAATGATGGGACATAGAGAGCTGCTGGGATCCATTCAGGCTGTTGCAAGCACACACCAGGCTCTCTGAACCTCAGCGACACTTCCTGAATGAGTGGGGGCCTTGGTGGGCACTCAGTTGTAGCCCTGCTGGAAAATAGTGCCAGCAATGCCTGTATTCTACACTAGCTTACTTACGTGTGACCTGGAAGACGTTCAGAGAATCTGGGCTGGTAAGAGAGCTGAACCGAGTTAAAAACTAAACAACAAAATGACTGGTTTGGGGAATGTGACTGTCCAGCCACCAACCCCTCCACTCCACACCCCTGTGGGAAGGGTTGGGTCTTGAACTTGTTGTGAAATCTTCAAACACATAATAAGAATTAATCACCATTAGTTTTTTATTTTAACAGCTGCTGACTGCCTCCCTCATCCACTGCAGCTGCGGACCTCTCTTCCCTCGATGACATCATAATCCCATTACAGCTGGAAACTTGCACACATAAAATGCAGATTTAAGCTTATTTTGAAAAAACTTATACTTGTTAATTGCTCCAATCTATATCACAAGCATGAAATCGCAGCTCTCATCTGGCAGCCCTGTCCTTGAGCCAGAGGCAGGAGCGTCCCCCTTCTTTATCTGGGTCAACACTGGACCCAAATGCACAGCCAGACCTGGCAGCCTATGAGTCATTGACACATTGTGGACAGAATTCATGCAGAAGCGGCATCCGTCCATCTGCTCCTTGCTCATCTCTCTCCTCAGATGGCCCCCATGGGTGGCTGAGAAAATGCACTGGAACCAGGTAAGACTCAAAAGGTGCTGCCCATGCCCATGGCCTCTCTGAACTAGCTAGTTCTTGTTCAGGGAGGAAATCCCCATGCACTGCCTCCCCAACTTGTAAGACCGGTGGGAGACACTGATCTCCTGGTTTGGTTTGTGCAAGTTCAGCACGACATTTGCTTCTGATTCCACTCTACCCCTTCTCTATGTGCCTTGCTTCCCATGAGCTTGGGCATGGGCTGAATCTTGACCACGACTTTCTTCAGACTGCATTGGTGCATGTTTCAGATCTAATAGCCTATCTGCTATTAAAGCATTTGTGTGCATGAACGTATGTGTGCCTGAGTATAGCCATAGGGAAAGAGCATGCTTTGTCTCTGTTCTGACATATTGGTGGGTGGAACTGCTGTGATTAAATTAATAACAATTATTTTATCTTCTAGAAAATTGTGCTGGAGGAAAACAGGATGTGAAGTATTTGAAAATCTTCTATGTTAAAAAATAAGTTAGTTTTAACTCCTGAACATAGCTCAAGCATAAAACAGATTGACTGACATCATAAGCCACAAGAAGAGCCCTATTCATGTTTGGAAAATGTTCTGGATGAATTGGTGCTTGGGTTGCAAGGTTCCTCTCTTCCCTTGGTCCTAATCTGGTGGCTTTTGCAGCCCCACCTGCTGTTCATTCATGGAAGTATCTTGTAAAGTGTTTGCAAAGGTCTGTGTTTTTTCCCTTACTGGCCCAGTAGCATTTTAGATTTTTTAATACAAATTGTCACACCTACAGAAATGAGTCACCATGTTTCCAGGTGCCTCGGCTATGGGCAAACATAGAGAAATGGCTGCTGAGTAGGATAACCGGGAGCCACTAGCCTGCCCAGTGGGTTGCGCTGCTCAACAAGAATTTGAACCCTTGCTGGTGAAAGCTTCGGATCCTGGAGCAGAGGATTCTCCATTCTGCAATGCAGCAGCAGAATGAATTTCTGAGCCCAGGAAGATGTCCTTGTTCTAGGTCATCGTAGAGGTCATTTGGATAGCAGTTAGTGCTTGCCTTCCCCCTGCAAAGGCAGGTTTGGGGGCCCACTTTGAGGGGGTTGTAGACCACTCCCCAGGGTGAGGACACTCCAAACATGAGCCCCCCAAGGCCTCTTGGACCCCCCATGCTTTGGCACCATTCACCACCGCCTGCTGCTGTCACCCACGGGTTCTTCCTCATTGTGAAGAACTGCCAGCCTGTCAGGCCTCTGATCAAAGAATATGGCACCCCATTTGGCCAGCAAAGGAGTCAGGATTATTCAGCCTGAAGTGCCAAGCGTTGCTTCCTCTGGCAATATTTAAATGGACTTGGGTTTAGATTGGCATCCCTTGGACAGCTTCTGCCTGGGCGTCCTGCTCCCAGCCACTCTCATCCTGTTCGCAGAATAGAGTTGCAGTCCAGGTTGATAATGTTCCCAGCACACGATAGACCTTGAAGACTTTGCTTTCTGCAAAGCTGTGATCCCGAGTGTAAAATTCTCCAGCGGCACGACAGTGATTCCTGAGCCACTCTCCACCACAGCCAAGAGGTCTTTTGGTCTCCCAGAAGAAGAACACTGTGCCCAGTGTGCTTGTCCCTCTCAGGTGGACACCATCAAAGTCTTAATGCCAGACCAGAGCCGCCCTAGCTCAGACTCTGACTCTGACTGTGTCTTAGGTGGGATTATTTGAGCCATACTCTTCATGCTCAAAGTGGAAATAACTTGGGTCATTGTATTGGGGTTGGCAGTCAGAGCTGGGAGTGCTAGAGCACAGGGTAGGGGTTCTTCTTCGTGTTTTCATTCAGTATCAATTGATCACTAAAGAAGGATAGTGAATTTTGTCTTCACACACACATACAACCTACATTTTTATATATCTTAATCAATACTAAGCCTTGCTAGATGTGCCCTATATGAAACTAAGGCAAAACTTGCACCTATCCCCAAGCTGTTCAGGCAGTTAGGAAACCTAGTAATAAATTTGTTTTCTTTTCTCAATTGAATGTCCTCTTGAGTATCCAGACTGAATTTTCCTTTGAAAAATCAGGTCTTTCCCCACAGGTAACTGCAAAGGAAGGTGTGTCCCTGACCTTGCCTGGGTGGACTGCACAGGCGGGTGCAGGAGCAGGTGGAGCTCTGGGCGGCTGGGTGCCCGCTTTGGCTGGAGCCCAGGGTAGATTATTAGGTGGCTTGGTTCCTCTTGATCCCAGGCCTCTACAGTTTTTTGGAGACTGCAGAAAAAGTTCAGGGTAACCTGATCCTTGGAATCCTGCACGTGGCCCATTCGCCGTGGTTTGAATGTTACTCCTGTCCCGTGGATTTCCCAGGTTGCTCTCAGGCCTGTGTTCCTAACCCTGCAGCGTGTTCTTTCATCCAGTGGGTAAACACGCAGTCCCTCCGGCTCCTGCACAAATGCCAGTGCATGGATTGGCCATTAAGGAAGCCTGTTAGGGGAGCTGCTGCCTGTCTTCCGGGAAGGAAGACATCTCCAGTATGATGTCCTCTGCTCCCCATCCAGGGCTGGGCTAGCGCATACCTGAGACAAGGCCTTTTGACTTCTCTAGCCTGTGCTATGGGCTGCATCCGTTTGTGTTCAGTGACTTGTCTTGAAATGTCCATTAGTGTCTCTGATTTCATTTCACACTTAAGCAGACTGGACTCATTAGTGGACCCACAGAACGAAGAGGGTGCACGGTGGGACTGTCAAGCCTTGGTAACTGGGGTGGCCTTGGAGGTGAGGCAGGGTGGTCCTGAGCACTCCTGGCTGCCCAGAGCTGCTCTGGGTAGCTCTGAGAACACAGGACTCGGTAGCCCTCTGTGACATGTGTACTGCCCAGCCCAGCTGGGACCCTGCAGGACCACATTTGGATACTAAGTTTCTGGAAAGAGTTGTATGGCTACCAGGATCCCCCTGGGCAAAAGGACAGATGCTGGTTCTCTCTACATGGCTGAAACTCCTTGTGAGAGTCCTTCATGCAAAAAGAATCAGATTCCCCCAACGAAGCCGGCCAAGTCACACCTTCTAAGAAGAAGGATGAGGTACGATTAAACTTAAAGAAGACAACTCCAGATCTGGATTTGAGAATTAAAAAGAGAGGAAAGAAGGAAGAAAGGAGAGAAGGAAAGAATAAAGAAATAAAAACAAAGTAGGAAGGAAGAGAGCTCAGAGAGGAGGAGGAGGAGGGAAGGAAGAAGGATAAACAAACTTAGGGAACTAAATTAAGAATTTTGTATTTTATTTTTTCTCTGCATACCATTTAAAAAAATAATAGTTATTATTTCCTGGCTTTGAAATTCTGCCTTAATAAAGTTTGCATGAAATAGTTTAAGTCATGAAATAGCTTCTGCTGTCTGAATGATCCTATATGGCCCTCATGTTGTAGGCAGTGATGTCCACACAGATTTGAGGAGATGGGAGTGACCATGACGGCTTCCAAACCATAACATCAGAAGGTCTCTGTGCCTCAGGCCCCAGAGAGTCAATATGCCAGGTACATGCCATGGACAATCTTCCAGGGGGGGGTCCCTGAGCACCCAGACCACCACCAGTATCCTCGGGGAGGCTGTGTAGGATACACAGGCCTCTGGGAACCTATGGGTTGTTGTAAATGTGGCCTCTTGTGACTATACTTTAGGTAAGGTACAGTCTTGGTAAGTCCCTGGGATTTTGAATCTCAGTTTCCTCATCTGCAAATGATAGCATATAAAGTGCCTAAGAAATAATTTCTCTTTGAACGCCCATTATCATATGAAAATCTGCTCTTCAATCTTACCCTGAGTTACTCACAGGTGGTTTTCAATTAGCTTTCACTGGCATTATTTTTATGTGGGATACAATTAAGGAGTCTATTTCAATAATAATCTAATAATCTCCTAAAATCAGGTTCAGTGAAATTTGATGCAAGTCCAAGATTGTAGAAAATTGCAGTTAGCATAGAAAATTGCTGTTTTATTTAAGAACACATAAATAAAGACATGAGTTTATTTACTTCTAATTCTTCATGAAACAAACAATGCAATCAAAATGATCACCGGTCATAACTGGGTTAACATTTTGCTCTATCCTTCCAACAAAAGTAGTATGAATCAAAAGCAAAGACAAACTCTCTAACATGGTAACAGAAGAGCTCATCTGTTGTACAGTGAGAGAATCCACGGCAGTAGCTATGATTCATGCCTTTAGGTGTACATCCCGGGTGAGAGGGCCCAGGGTCCACCACTGGCTCCAGCCCAGGTATCTTGTAGGGGGAAGGACTGCAGCTCATGGCTCCCATCCCAGGACCCCTCGACACTTGGCTTTGGCCACTTCATTTTGGCCGTGGCTTTTTAGGCTCTTTATGAGACACACTGAAAAGCTGAGTCGTGAGTTTCCATTTCATGTCAGAAAACAGCCAAGACCATAACTCCTCTCAGGCCTGCTACAGTGCCTCCCACACAGAGGAAAGGGACACCTGACACTACTTCCCCTGGTGCCCTGGGAGGCATTCAGGAGCTGGGAACCCCACAATGAACACGAAGACAGCTACCCCACTTTCATGGAGCTATTGGTTGGAATTTTGTTGACTTGAATTTTAAATATAAAAATTTGTTAATTTTATATAATTTTATATAATTAAAATTATAGTCTTTATATAATCTCCTTGTTTTCCTTCTAATAGTGAAAGGGTTGATAATAAAGTGACTGATGATAGGTAAACTTGTATAAAGTCCAGAAAGCACATCCCATGATCAAATAATCTGCCTAACATAGCATCAGCATCTCCACTGTAGGGGACTGCAATTAATACTGAAAACTGGCATGAATATCAGTGTCCAGGAAGGAGCGGATAAAGTACAAATGGCTTCGTGCACATTTGGAGTCAACCCGGCTATGTGTACCTTGTTACCAGACGGGCACAGGTCTTGCATCAGAGAGTTGAATCCCACAGGCGTGGCCTACTGCCTGAGCTCAGGTTCATGGTACTCTGGGCTGCAATTGACCACATGGAAGCGCAGGAACCCTCAGTCCCTGCTCCATAAAGACAGTTAGCATTTCTCTTAAGTACCAGGTCAGGGCTATGTGCCTTCCTTGTTCTTGGGCAAATTAGCAAAGACATTCCTGAGGCTCCATCAGCACCGCAGGCCGTCAACTTAGGATTGGGATGTGGGCTGGTCCAGGCGTTCGCTGGCTGGTCCTCCAGCTGCTATGTCTGGCTTCTGGTTACCCAGGAGTTTCCATCAGACACATGTCACGCAAGCAAGCTTCCGGGAGTTCTCCTTGAAAAGCTGAGGAAACTGCCTCTGCAGCCCAGTGTCTTTGGAAGGGGAGACACTCAAGACTTCCTTGGGTTTTGTCATCTATTACATGTCCTGTCACTCTTTCCACATTGACTGAGTTGAAATGGACCATCATCTGGGACCCAGCTGCTCAGAGATCTGGGGGAAAGTCCTTGAGCAAATGTGGTCAGCAGGTGGATGTGTTAGCAATTGACTTTCTTTGTTACTGGTGACTCAAGGTAGGAGCTCCAGTCAACATTGCCTCAGGCTTCCGGAGACTGCACTTTGGAGGAAAATCAGGTGACAGTCAACTGGCGTCTCTTATTCAGCAATGATTTCTGATGTTTATAGGTTAAACAACTCTACTTTGGGAACTTCTTTAACCTTTTCCCAAACTGGCCACTAAGCCTCTCCAGAGGCTAAGGACCAGAGTTTCTCCAGTGGTCCCTTGTTCCACAAGACTCCACAAGACTCAGAATCTTGCTAAGCTGACACCTGGAGGTACATCACACCTTCTATCTATACATCTATGTATCATTGTCTATTTAGGTCTCTATATTCCTCTATCGATACAGATCTCTCTCTCTCACACACACACACACACACACACACACACACACACACACGGTGCTTGAGGAGCCCATCTAAATGGATTTACTTTCTTTTTAATATTTTTGAAGGCTGCTTTATGATCCTGTTGACCTGCTATTAGTGGAAGCTTAGCTTTCAGCAAAGGTAATTAAATTATAAAATCACTGCTGCAATCGTCAAACTACTCATAAAATAAGAAATGAAAAAAAAAAAAAAACCGAAATAAAAATCTTGCAGGCTTCTCTTGTAATATTGCTCCCTGATGTTAATTACATCTAAATGGGTGAGTACTATTTTGGTATCATTCATACGCCTCCAAAAGTACTTTCCAGTTTATCATACCTGTCAACCTCCGTGCATCACAGGCTAATACTTTATTAAGAAAAAAATCATTAGGGAGCCGCTGATCCCATTTAAGTACATTGGGCAGAATGTAAGACTAATTAAAAAGCATATTTTTACATTATTAATTTCTGAGTTTCACACTTAATGAATGTGAAATGACAGGGCTACTATTTTTACATTCCGGCACTCTGGGCTTTCCAGTCGGGGGAATTAAATTCTGGGAATTTTTGCAAGGCTGTTGCTTGGGAGATTTGTTTTCAAGGAAAGCTAAGTTTTTAGCTGTGTCTTTTCCTAGGAAATTGTACTAAAGCACATAACAGCCACTTAAAAAGAGTAGTTAAATAGATGTTATTTTTTTCATCATACAGCTATAAAAGTATTTTAGATGAGGTATAAAATATGGTTTTTAAATGATATTATGATTTGCAAACACTAAAAAATAATTGCAGTGCAGTTGAGAGAGAGAAAACATCTAATCTTTATTGTGTAAGACAATGTGATAAAATATTTTACAGCCAAAAGCTCATTTTGCATCTGGAAAATTGTATAAACTGATGGGGGAAAAAATCTCATTAAAACTAAAGGTTATTTTTTTAATATTCTCAGAACAAAGCAACGCATTACAACTGCATTTTTCTTTTTTCATATTTATTAAATCAGACAGTCATACAAGTGCCTAACATTCGATATAAATAAAAGCGTAAAATGACAAGCCCGTACAGATGGACAAAGATGAATTATGCCAGGATGCAAAAGATCCATGTTAAGAACAACCGTGGGTGTTCTGCCGGCTCCTCGGCTCTACTCGGTTGCAGGGATACATTATTAAGTATTAGGTGTTACATTACTTAAAACTTCGCGGGCTGAATGCAGTTCCCCTTCCTGAGTCTGCACACACAGCCCATTTTTATAGGACCGTGCAAGGAGAGGAGAGTAAAAAAATCCTTTCTTTTTTCCTTTCTTTTTCAAATGTGCTTACAATTACCTCTCTGTATTTTTATTGTCTTTTTACAAACCACAAAACTCACACTGGCGGCGAAGCTTAACTGTGAGGCTTTCCTCATGTAAATATTAGGAAATTACATTTGTACAAACTGCGGGGCTTTGTCGATGGGCGCTGGACAGCCTCCAACACAAATTAATCAGGATAAAGTTGCTCTATGTTGAACACGACCATAGTTTATTTTCTTAAAGTATTAATTTGTCAACAGCTTTCCCGCCTCGGTGTGGCTCATTTGGCTGCAGAGAAGGAAGACACAGATGTGGCTGCCCTCGCCGCCTTTTCACTTTGTGGTTTTAGGAACAGATTGCAGTCAATCAAAACAAAAGTGTGCTTAATTTTTCAGTATGAATGTTCACATAAACCTTTAATATCACCTGACAGAAATGTGAATATCTACGTAGGTGCTTCAAAAAGGCTTGTTTTTTGGGGAAAAGAAGAAACTGGTTGAGTCTAATGCTGAATAATTGATGTTATGTTGCGTTTTTAAGGATTTCCAAAAGAAAAGCTTTCCGAGTCTGCGCCTCCAATTTTCTGTTCTTTTTAAAACCCACCCCAGGCCCCAGAGCGCTGCAGTCTGAGAGTTACACACACGGTCTCACGCCTTCTCAGGCCCTAAAACGCTGGTGTATTTTTAATTATAATCTCGGTTTTCTTAAAATATTTGCTCCTTGTTACGTTTCTGGAATGCAGAAGTATGTGTAATGACCTCTATTTCTCAGATTTGCCAAAACAAATTAAGGAAAATGTTCCACTCTCCCCTGGCCAAATGTTTAATGCTGTTCCATGAAAGCAAATCTTATTTGTAATGTGTATTAAACCTGAAGTAAATAATGCAGCCTGTCAGAGGCAAATGCTATTTTGCAACTATGAACAGTTACCAATTTTGCTTTTGATAAAAATAGATCAGATGAAGGATTTCATCATTTAAGGAGCACATACCTCTGGTGCTTATGCACAGTCTGCGCATGACCTTCTGGTGCCTATCAGCACGCAATACCCAAGTACTGTGAACTCAGGTCTTAGTCAAACACCGACTGATCCACTGCTTCTTGGGAAAACCTTAAGCATTCTCTGACCAGATCTCAGAGCTAATGCAATTGAATGCTCTAAATTCCCACTTTAATATTCCCCACCTAGGATTAAGGTATTTTAACGATGGACTAATTTCACGAGTGATTCTCTTTCTCCTCCCCATCCGCCCACTCTCTGCTCCTAGCTGAAGTGCAGGAGCAACAGGCCCTGCCTTGCAGCAGCTGGCCTGGCTGGGTTGAGGGGCAGAGGTCTCCCCACTGACCTGTGGGAAGGACCCAGCCAGACCAAGCCTCATTTTCCCCACGTCACTGCGCCTCTGAAGAGTGAAGATCAACTTCAACATGGTTAATAAGAGACCATGCGTGCATCTGGAGTAACTGGCTTTCCCAGCCTCTCAGGTCTTCCTAGGTTGTTTATATTAACATACATCTTCAAACATTATTGACACACTCCTTGTCTTATTAGTTTGCATTTACCTTGTTCACCATTTTATTATTCAAGATTTCCATTGTTGCCAAGTATTAATCAATGTATTATGCTGCTCGGTTGGGAAGCTGTATGGAGCAGAGTGCCCCTAGGGTTACCACAGCCAAGAAGGAGAAAAGTGTTTTAGACATGTACATAACATGTGGTTTACTATTATCATTAAATGAGGTGAACTGGGACTCTATACATATGGATTTTGAATTGCATAAATTTTGATTGATATCATTTGAAGACTGAGGCTCTGAAAGGCTAGATTTTGTGAAAGACGATACACAGACCAGCTATTACCACATACAATCGTACCAGGAAAAGTATGTGAAATGAGCAAGGCAGCTGGCTTTTAAATAGCTAAAACATAACATCAATACTTATTTTGAATAATGGAAAAAAGAGGTAAAAGATGTTGACCCCTGCCTGACAGGAACATGTTCCAAAAGTAGAACTGGCCCCCTGGGGGCAGCCCCCACTCCACGGTAGCCGCCAAGCCTTGCTCTCTTCCCCTCCTTCTCAGTACCCCCCTTTTCCCTCTTTTCTTTTTCTTAAAAAAAATAAAAAGGTAAATATTTTTTTGAGCATTAAACCACTATGGACAAGCGGCTAGAAAAAGAATTTTCACAAATTCAGGAAAACACTTGAGAGGTAAAACCAACATCCTGAGACAGAAGACAGGCCAGCTTTTGACACCAGGTTGGACCTGAGAGGCTGAAACCCTCCAGCCAGGAAGTGATTGCCGGGGGTCAGGGCTCCAGGGCCCGCACTAGGCAGGAGAGCGCCGAAGTTTCCATGCACCACCGAAACCAACAGGCCTCTTCATGGGAAATGGGCTGAAAATGTGCTGACCGGCATAAAACTTTTATTAGAATCCCAGAGCACCAGGCTGAACTTCCAGGGAAAGCCGGGCCTGGCCGGCTGCAAGGGGTAGCCAGGTCCGGGGCGGGGCGCTCCTCTCAGCCGCGCAGCTACCCCTTCTGGCTGGACTCTGCGCCCTGGCTCGCGCCCGCGAGGCCGGCAGTGCGCAAGGCCGGGATCGCGGCGAGTCATCCGCACCCCAGAATCGCGCGGGCCTGG
>NW_026000206.1:9678143-9746654 GCF_001458135.2 Marmota marmota marmota
CCGCTCCCACCCCCGCCGAGCTCCCCAGGGGGGCAGACCTTCTGAAAGGGGAAAGGGACATAAATCAGGAAATAAAAAAAATAGTTTCTGCACATTTTCAAAACCCACGTTGCTCTCTCTGAGGTCCTTTTCATTTTAACCAAATCAGGGGGAACTTGTCCTCACCGCGGCGAGGCAGATGGAACGATAAATCACAGGCGCCGTTGACTGCCTGCAGTGCGCTCTCCACAGCTGTCACTTTTTTGTCTCTTTGGTTTTAGCTGACATGGTTTGAGGTCCACTGTGAACCAATCTGGACTTTTTTTTTTTTTTTTTTTTTTACAGTCATATCCATCAAAACGACCAGTGGCCATCAGCCCACTGCGGCCATCGATCTGGAGGCTCCTGCCCCGTGCAGGCCAGAGCAACCCAGCTCCTAGGTGAGGCTGGGGGGAAGCACCTCGTTTTCTCGGATTTTTTCCTTTTTTTTTTCCGCCTCCAGCTACAGCTGTGATTTTCCGAGCAGTCTTGGCTAACGTTATTAAAGTTGCATCAGGATAGATACGGAGCAAAGCAGATAACAGGCACCGCGCACAGGAGCTGGAAAGACGGCGGCCTCGGGTTCCTGTGGTTGTTTTTTAAGTGCACAGAGGCGCCTGCGAAGCTCGGAGTTTCCAACTCGTTGCTTATTTTGCAAAGTAAACAAGCAAATGTTATGTGCATAACCTTAGCTGTCTCGCTAAAGGTCAGCGCGCCCCTGCTCATTTCCCGGGCTGCCTTTTGGGGGCACTCTGATGCCGGGGATTTCCTCCTCGGGTGTTGGGGAAACAAGATGTGCTCTTGCCTAACAAAGACTCAATCTACAAAGGCTGCAAAACAAAAACATTGATTACATTTGAACCGGAGTGCGGAAGTTTGCTTGGGTGTATGAAATACATATAGGCTCTAAATAGCCAGTAGCTGGGGGCCAGGGCCACCCGAAGCCAAGAGATAGGCAGGGGGTACTTCTTGAAGAAGATTACCCTTGGCTTGCCCTACAATAATCCATCAGGACAGGAGCACACCAAAAAATCAGGAGATCCGAGCCTAGGTTAAAATGTGCTCTTTAAAGTTTCCCTTTGAACTGTATTTTCTTCTAAAGCTCCTTCTTATTTCAGTGCCTTTGAAGCACTTTCATATGAGGGCAGATAATTTCACATATGTACACAAGTTTGAACTAAGAAAGAACCCAGCAAGAAAAAAACATTTATATGTGAGAATAGGGAGCTCACAGATACACAATTTAAAAAAAAACGACTGCCTAAAAATCCCCCCTTAGGTCAGGTTAAATTTATTATATTCTTTTATAGTTGAACTCTATGGTTTTGACTTGAGGTGACAGCTGAAATGCACCAGAAACCTTTGGAATTTCAGTACTATATATTACTATGAGGAAGAAAATAAAGTTCTGCCATTAGAAGGTAGGTCCTTGCCTTAAAATGTTTGAGGAAAAAAAATGTTATTTTTTTTTTCTTTCTTGGAGTTTTTTCTTGAAGTAATGCAGAGGCAGAACAGCCAGCTAAACAAAACATAAACAAGGCTGTGAAGCATCTATCCTGCTCTGTTAGAAATTTTCAAATTGCCACAGTGTAATAGGGAAGGACCGTTGTTCATATTTTTAAGTGAAAATGCATAATTTGCTTAATGTGTAGCTTTATCCTTCAGAAGAGTATTTTCTGGGCATGATTTTGAGCCAGGTATATTTGTGCGGAGCTCTATTGACCATTGGTAAAATCCACCAGGACTGAGCATGAATCTTTTTATGCAAGGCTGCCAAGGGCTGTCCCAAGTTCAATTCCAAATGCAATGCAACAGGGACAACTTTTTCCAGAAAAATTCCTCCATGTTGAGAGCCATCCATTCATACAGTTCCTTTTTTAGTTTTCCTATTAAACTCACCTCTGACTTTAGAAAATAGATTAAATATGGAATCCATTCTGGAAATAGTGTCTGTGCCCAGCAGCAGATGTCTTGCTCTGTGTCAGGTGTTTGTAACCCTCCTTACCTTCCAGCAATCACAATAAAGAGTGCCCCTTAAAGCCCTGCCCAGGCCCTTTGCAAATGCCCAAATTACTTCTGAGTGGGCCTGGGCTGAGAAGTGCTCTCTGCTGTATTGTCACTGTTGTCATGTCCTGGAAATATGCCTTGTGGCTGCTGTCACTCTGCAGGTCAGAGGTACCATTCTCTGTGCCATTTCAGGAGTTTTGCCTTCCAAAGAGTCTGTCAGCTTCTGGCCAAACTGCCTGTGTGGTTTGAGGGTAAAGCAGTTTATTTGCACACCAATAGAGACATGGCAACACAAGCTGAAACAAACAAATGAACAAAATACAACCAACAAAAACTAAATGCAAGGCTTAATAAACGAAAGCCACATGTCCGTGTGCTCCCTAGTTCGTATTTAATGGAAATCTGGCAGAAGTTTTCAAAATCCAGAGGCAGAGTCTTGAAGGGCAGATGTCTAGAGCTGCAATATGTACATACGTAAATGCAAAATATTAATTTCCTATTCCTGGGAAAGGCATGATAACAGGTGCTGTTTTCTTTTTCCCCTACTCTCAGAGTAATTTGGCATAAAGTGCTGAAGAAAAGGAGACAGTCTCAAATTCTACCCTAACCATGGAGCCACAGAACCTTCCAGCTGTACGCGCAGCCCATGGGCTGTCCTCCACCAGGACGGTTCAGGAATCTGCTCTTTAGACTGCATGGTGCATTTTTCAAATCATGCAAATTCTTCGAAAAGAAGCAAAACACCTTTGCTGTTTTATTGTTGTGCTGTGTTTGCCTCCTCCCTTCATCTGCATTCCAGGAGCTAAAGAACTGGGGTTGTCGGCTCCAGATGAGGTTGTGTATTTCACTGTGACCAGAAAATATACCCTGATGATATCGGTGAGGGATAAATCCTCCTGTGGTTGTGCTGCTGTTTTATTTCTATTTTGCACTTGACTCCAACCTCTTGTGCAAAAGTGCCAGGGCAACCGAGAGTCACTGGGGTTTGATTTTCCTTGCATTTGTCATCCTGGGGTTGGAACTCCAGCTCAGCTCACTCCTTTAACCAGACCCTTTAGGGCTGCAGCAGGGCTGGAGAGTCTTTCCTTGGAGGGGAGTCTGCTGATCTACAGCACATGCCCCTCTTAGACACTCAATTGGATTTTGCAGAATCCCATCTTTAGATTGGTCGGATTTTGCCTTTATTTTATATGCTAAATTTGCAACAGGAAAAAAAAAGACATCATTTAAATGACTACACTTCTGTCTGACAAGACAAAAGACCTAAAGAGGGACACAGTTTTCCTATTTTAGGTCTTCAAAGGAGTTAAAAAAAAGGGGGGGGATAACATGGATAATATATGTCCTGAAGCTTTTTATCTCATGTCACCTAAATCACTCACATTTATTAGGTATGAATCCTGTAGTGGTGCTTCCAAGCGTGGCACCCAGAAATGGGTGAGTGGTGGTGGGGTTACAGGTAAGTGTTGTCCAGTGTCCAGGATGGGAGGTCAGGGCTGACTGCCGTGCAAGCTGGATTATGCTGATGTGTTGTGGGTGACATCCCCAGTTAACCAGCCACTTGAGCAACCTGTCCAGGTCCAGGAACCACTGCCAGCTCTGCCAATGCTATGGGTGACAGGTGGTGGCCTTTTAAATGTTATTCACAGTGCATCCTCTATTTCCTTTAAAACAGCACCGACAGCTGTGGTCAGTGATTGCATGTCTTTGTTCCAAAGGTTTTCTAAAGAGCACATCAACAGGGTGAGCATGAATTTGCTGAGTGTTTTTCTTCCAGTCTACACAGGTAAGTCACACAACCGGAGAAGCCCTCTTGGTCTGCAAACACTTCTCCTTCCCCAGAATGTTCAAGATCTGTACTTGTGAAGGGAAAGAGCAGGGCACGGGGGCAGCTGGACTCTGAGCAGCATTTGAATATCTTAAGTAGAGAGGGGCTGTGAGCAAAATGAAAGCATGTCATGTGCCCAGGTGACATTTTGTAGCAAACAAGGAAATCGCAATCCAGGAAGTGGTGTATTTTATGCCAACAACAACCTGACAGTTTTCTCTGTAAAGAAAACATGACACTTTTCCAAATATCAGAGGAGGCGTCCACTGCTCCTGGGATCCCTGTCCTGTCACTGAACTGGAAGGTCGCAGTCTGGCTTCATGATTTCTGTGGCTGCACAGTGCAGTGGAGGAGGGTTTGCACGCTAAATGCTGTAGGCTAAGGGAAATCTTTCCCTTCATCTCTGAAAAAAGTGACAGGAGGAAAAAGGTCCTGTGTTGACAGCAGTAACCTCTAGGTTTAAAGGCTCTGCCCTAAGCACCAGCAAGGAAAATCGTCCATGTTAATGCATTGCCGGGTTGTCTCCAATATGCAAGGGACGGGGGTGCCAAGCATGCCCACCCAACCCTGGGGTTCCACTGTGAACCAGGACAGGAGGGAGTCTTATTATGATTGAGAAAAAACATGCTTCATAACAGCCTGGGTCCCCGTGTATCTCCACCTGTACTTGGTGCTGGGGTCGTAATGCCCTCTCTATGCTGTGTCGTCCCCGTGGGAGGAGTAAGCCCAAAAGGGTCATATGCTGACATTCAAGGGAACTTGCTTTCAGGAAACCTTCTCTGTAGAATGGCTTTGAGGTGTCCTGAAGTGCTCGTGGTCATTTTGTCGTTTCCAAAATATGCACACCAGGACACAAACTCCTAGGCACACGCGAGTGGCACACGCCTCCGGATGGGGCAGGTGTGCTTGTCGCCTCGAGAACCTCACATGTCCTAGGAGGACATGGAGAACAAGGGAGGCAGCATTAATAAGGATATGAGCAGACGACGAGGACGCAGTGTGCTTCCCGTTCACAGTGAGGAGATGTGACTTTGAACCCTGATAAATGTTGATGCCTGTTTTTATCTGGTCTCAGCTGTGCTGCTGCAATAAAAAATTCTTTCAACCAATTTCTTTTAAGAGTGGGGTTCCATTTTAATTAGTAGAAAGGCAAAAATGTCACTTGCCATGTCAATACATAATTCTTTGAGCTAAAGTAAAACAGTCTGCTTCCTACAACAAGGAAAAAATAATAAAATCCCAGCTTGAAAGCAGAGAGCATGATTGAAACGGATTTGCTCCCCACACCCCCGACACACCCCTTCCCGGGGTCCCAGGTCCTCCACAGCCTTCCCACACCTTGGACTGTAGCTTATATACTTCCTGTTGCCCCTTTTATAAGCAATAAGAATTTAATAACTGAGGGCAACTCTATAGCAATATTTATATGGGTCAAGTGGCTTAAAAGTATGCAATAAATGTAAAGTTATGAACCACATTGCCCCTTTTTAAATAATGCAATGAGCATGGAGATATTATGTTTCATATTCTGGAAAAAGGTGTTTTGGGCTAAGCGTTTGCGTGCAGCAGACATGAAAAGTTATACCGAGCCTGTAACCAAGTCACTGCTTGCTCAATATGGTGTATTATGTCGAGCTCCTTGTCCTAATCTCAGCCCACAGCAAGAGGGTCCCAGATGGTATCAACAGAACCTTAGCGTTCTCATTAGCAATCAGCAAATTCTCCTGGTGTCTGCTAGTTTCAAATCAAGGCAAGTGCCTCCACTCCTAGTGTGAAGCCCAGTAGGATAATAGAAATAATGTTGCCTAATCAGTGGCGAACACTTGAGATCCCACATCCACTCGGGCTGGAGTAAATTTGGTGAATTTGCAGCTTTAACAAGTACCAGGGGCCCTAGGAACCCCGGGGGCAGGATGGTGGCAAGAGGCAAAAGCTGAGGCCACACGTCTGTGACACAGGAGGCCCCGACTCGCCCGGAAGCCCTCTAGGGCAATCAGGGGAGGTGGTTTCTTCACTGTGGGGAAACTGTGGGAAGCTGGTTTCCTGAGCAAGTCTGAACATAGCCGGGTGCCTGGTGGGGCGTCCTTGTGGGCTCAAGTGGTGGCTTTGTGTTGGCTCTGTGTGGAGTTGGAGGTGTTCCCTAGGTCACCAGCTGGATGGTACTGCCCATGCTCTGGGAGGGAGCCGCTGATGTTCAGGGCGGTCAGCCCTGGAAGCAGCCTGCTCTCCTGTGTGCATTTCAAGGGCAGCTCCAGCACGGGCTCCCGTCTTCCTCCTCACTCTGCCTGTCCTGCGGCCTGCAGAGCCCTATCCCCACTCTCTAATCCATGAGTGGACGCTGCCTGACATGGGCCACACACCCTACGCACAGGCCCTGCAGGATGGATGCCCAGGACTCCCACATTGAGGTGCACTCACTACCAAGAAGTGGGTGTCGTCCCTTGGTTCCCAGCCACTTCTGTCAGTCGCTGCAGGTCACCTGGCCCACCTATGCACTGTACCAAAACTCCACGTACCTGGATCTTATCTCAAGTTGACACCTAGGGAACCAAGATCTCAGGAGCCTCGCACTCCAGCTCAATGAGGGCAGTGTCTGCAATGAAGGAAAGTGTCCCTTTCACTGAAGGAGAAACGATGTGTGACAGGCAGCTTTACAAGGACTGGCTCACAACAGGCAGCTCCAGTGCACAGGCCTTTCCAGAACTGGCTGATAGGCCACCCCCAACCAGCAGGTTCCAGGCACAAGAGGCCTTTCCCAGCACCTCACACCAGCCAGGGAGCAAGTCTGAGAAGAGGTCCAGGAGGGAGGCGAGTTCTCTGAGGGCCATTCATGTCCCCCAGGGGTAAGCAGGTGGCCAACAAGGAGCGTGTGCCTGGCGCCACCTCAATGGGGCCTCAATGTCCTTGCTGCAAGAGGACAACCCAGGTTGCAGGCTTGGGTTTTGAAATGGACATTGACCCCTGGCCTGAGGCCATACTGTGCGTCATCTCCGTGTCAACAAAGGGGACTGTCTATGAGCAGACCAGACACTTGGTAAATGATAAGTGAAGACACTATTAATTCCCCATCTGACCCCTTCTAATAGTCAGCCCTCGGGCAGCCACCCGGCCTCTGTGCCAGAGGAAAAAGCACTAATTTGAGAAGCAGTCTGAGCCTGGCAGAGTCACGGGCTGAGTGTCCAGGTCCCCTACACTCTCCATTTTATTACCCTCCTTATTGCTGGATCACCTGAGGCCAGTACTTCTCCCAGGCAAAGAGGGGTCTCCACTCTGTACAGCATATGATCTGTCTTACTGCCAACTTCTTAACCTGGGCAGGAGGGCAGGAGGGCAAGGGGGCAGGAGAGCAGGAGGGAGGGCCGAACAAAAGGAGGGAAGAGGAATTTAGCTCTTTATCAAAGTTTTTTTTTTTTTTTCCAAGTAGTTTGGATTTGTTTGTTCTGAAGCCACAGCCCTGTCTCAGACTATTATTTTTTATGAGAATTTTCAATACAGTCTTATGGTTAATTTTTAAAAGTTTCATATTTTCTTTTAGTAGGAAAGGCAGGAAATGCTTTATTTGAACTCAACCTACTTCTTCAGGCAGAAACGCCCTGCGAGCTGCTTGTCCATCTGCCGGCAGAGCAGAGAGGGTTGTAATTAGATGATGGGCCCTGGGTACCTCCCCTCGCCTCCCATCATGGCCCTCGCTAGTGAGGGTCCCTGAGTGTGGGGGACTTCTGCAATGTTTCACAGACTGCACTTCTGAAATACCACCCTTCAAGGAGCAAGGCCAGCCCAGTCTGCTCTGGCCCTCCACCCTTGCCATGTGAGAGGCCTTTCAGGGACAGCACCCCCCACCCCCACTTCTGTTAACTGCAATAAGTTCCTCCCCCACTTCACTGGGCGCTCCTTCAAGGCAGGGGTCACAGCACCTCGCCAGCCAACCTGTGTTCAGCAAATGGTGTGCAAATCAGCAGAGGCCCACAATGTACTGCCTACACACAGCGTGGATTTTCTGGGTGTCAGGAGTGACGCTTTCTGTCTTGCTGTTGTCTCCTCGAGCCTCCAGTGTAGTTCCTCCATGGAGTATGGGACTGTGAGGTCCAGCCATCATACTTGATTCTGGAGGGTGGCTTGGTGGAGGCCAGCTGGAGGAGCATGGGAGCTTCCCGCTGCAGGAGCGGCTAAGCTGAGGGGCCCTGCAGGAGGAGGGCTCCTGTCCTCAGCATGGCCAGCTGAAGCTGCCTCCAGCTGCACAGACAGGGCTGGGGAAGCACTCGGCCTGGTCCCTCTCCTGCTCTGCTGCCCACTCCCCAGTGGAACCTGGGCAAGTCATGCCTTTTCTCAGAACCTCAGTATCCCGTGTAGGATGTGGACCAGGACCCTGAAGGGTTACTAGAAAGATGGACTGAGCCAAGATGTGCAGAGGACTCACTCAGATCGTGGCTGGTGGCCGTGTGAATGCTGCTCCTGGTTTGTCACTCCTCACCAGTGTCAGCAGTCTCTCCTTAGAGGGCTGGTGGTGAGTGTTTTCATCTTTGCGCTCCATTTGTCTCTGCTGCAACTACTCACCTCTGCCACGGTAGCCACAGACAATAGGCAAATGAAGGTTTATAGCTGTGTTTCAATAAAACTTTATTTACAAAAGCAGGCAGTGGGTTGGAGTTGGCCAGTAGGCTGCTGTTTGCTGGGCCCTGGTTCAGTAAGCTCTCGCTGCTATTATCCCCACCCCTTGACAGAAATCTGCAAGCTCTTTTGCCAGTGATCCTCTCCTGGTTCTGGCCAGCATAAATCCTGCTGCCGGGGGATTTTAAGTTGTCCCCAGGGACCAGGGTCCCATTGATCTTAAACATTTTCACTTTTTATCTTCCTCAATCCACTCTCATAAGCACCATTGTGAAAGCAGAGAGTCTTGTTACTACTGATGATATTACTAGTGATACAATAATGTCACTGCCATTCAAGGAGCTAAGCCAAGCTCTTTGCAGGATCTCATTTAAGTCCTTTTTGACCCTGCTTGTCATGCATACAATGAAGGAAAAAGCCGTGTTTAAAGAAGGAATTGATATAGCTGATAATTTTCAGGTCATTCTCAGAGTATAATCTGCCTAACAGCTATCACATATTTTGTTTATTCTTTGAAAATGTCCTTAATAGAGCAAGCCCTGTGCCTTCAGGGTGGATGGGCAGGCACCAAGGGAAGCTTGCTGCGTCCTGACGAGTCGTTGCACACATCTCCAGCCCAGAGGTTTCAGTGAACTGGTTGTGGTTGCTTTATTTTTAAGCAAACACAACGAGAGAAGGTCAATGTTCAGGGAAGCCTACACTGAGGGTAACAGATGACAACATGCTGTCCTGTCCTCAGGGGAGAGCCTGCCATGAGACAGGGCTGCCACAGGGGGCAGCCCAGAGTCCCAGAGAGGGCTCAGAAGCAGCAGTTTGATTTGACAGAAGCTGGGGACTCTGGGTGGACAGTATGGTGGCCAGTCTGACTTCCAGGGACCACACCTGGTTTTGGCAGTGGCTATGGTGTGGGGTGTGCTGAAGGTTACCGGGACAAGGGGGGCACCCCACCCTGTATAACACTTTTAACACCTGTACACAGCCACAGTCTGGGTAAGGAGCTGTGATAAGCATGTGAGTCCTTCTAGGAGGAAGGAGGTGGTAAGGAGGTCGGGGTTGAAGGAATGGCTTATGCAAAGCCAGGGGAATTTGGTTCTTTGGTGTGTTCATAAACTCATCCCTGTGGAGAATGCAAAGCGAGGGGCCTCAGAGGAAGAGAAATGCTGAGATGGGAGACCACCAAAGGAACTGGCTTCACACTGGAGGCAGTGGTCCTCCAGATGGGGAGTGGAGGACTGCGGGGCAGGAAAACTGGTGGCAACTCAGGGCTGGCTCAAGGGCAGGTCTGAGAGGGCGGCTCAGGCAATAGCACTGGCACGAAGGTGGCCAGAACCTGCCCATTTCCCTCTCAGCCCCAGGCTGCCTGCACGAGTCCATTCTTGCAAGAGTTGCCCGCTGCGTCAGTGTCGTGCACTGAGTAGGTGCTAGTCCTTGAGGGCATGGAATTGGACAATGCCCGGTCACGAGGGGCTCAGAGCCTGTAGAGGAGGGGAGATGCATGTCTGCTTGTTCATTCAACAGCACATCTTCACTGCACACCCACCACCAGGTGCCCGTAGGTACCGGGAAACCAGCTGCAGAAGTCCAAGTCCGATACCTGCGCGCCCAGCTTCTTACCTGGCACACTGGGTCAATCTTCATCGTGATCAGTGGGTTTCACAGCTCTCCCTGAACCTCCAGCCATCACTGTGCCGGGGCCTGGGCTCCTGTCCCTGTGGCTTTGGCAGACGGCCGCCCCTGCTCGCCCACCACATGGGCTCCAGGGCTTCTCCGTTTGCTCTAGAACCCTGGAGGGTCCTTCGGCAAACCCAGCATGGCTTACTCCTCCACATCCCCTCAGCCTCTCCCCCACCACAGCCCAGCTCCCTAAGGCCCTGGCCTGGTTTCTCCCAATTCTCTTGGTGGAGGAAACACAGTCAGAAGGGTTGAAATTACCCCAAACTGAGGGCCTGAAGCCCCGGATCCAGTTTTTCAGATGACTCTGGAGTCTGCCCCCCACTCCGCCAAGCCTCTGCATCTTGGAGCCACCCTCGCCAGCTAATGAGGGCTGAGCACTGCCACGCCCCAGGCAGCACCCACTGGCTCTCTTCTTCCTGTGGAGACTGAGAACCAGCTACTTGGCCCAAGATGGAAGGTGTGTCCTCAGGGCTGGCTCCTTGCTCTGAACAGCTCAGGAGATCCACTCGCACCCAGAATTGGGCATAGAGTGGGGATCTGGAGACCTGTCTCTGCTGGGTTGCACTAGATATGGTCATCCAGGCCTGATTTCATGCAGCAGATGCTGGAGTAAACCCAGAGTCAGAAGTAGACACGGAGGCAAAGTCACATTTCCTGACTCAGGTCACATGTGGCTGAGCTCAGGCTCAAAACTAGTGTTGTGACTTCAGACTCACCTGAGACCACCTCAACCCGTGCTCTGCTGAGTCATCACAGAACATTGCTATCCAGTCCGCAGTACCACCTCTGGTTCTGGGAAGACCTGACTTCTCCTAGATCTTCTGCTTAGATTGGGTGTGGCATGTCTTGGAACTGTGGCCAGACTTCCCCGACTCAGGGGTGGGCCAGCTGGGAAGAGGCATCCACTCTGACTGTCCACCCAGGACAGAACTGCTGAGGTGGGTGGATGGGGCTCTTCAATGCAGGGTGACAGGGTGTGCAGGCAATAAGGACAAGTGACAGGTAAGGATCCTGGTGACGCTGTGAGGGATGGTCTGGAGTGCTGTCTCACGATAGCCGTCCCCTTCTTAATCACCAGGGATTTGCTCATGGGTAGGCTGGTGGAGCTCAGCAGAGCCCGGGCAGCAGAACTCCTCCTTCGCCCGAGAGCTCCGCTTGTCAGGATCACGCAGAGCAGAGCCTGGTTGGTGAATGAGCTTTACCCTGAAGGCCAGGCTCATGCACTTTAAAATGGTTTCCACTCTGGTCCTAGAAAACACCTAGACTGTGCGGAACAGTCATGCTGTCATTTACTATCTGTGACTTTTCTACCCGTCTGTTATTATGATTTTTTTGTCTTAATGATGGACAATGAAATTGGCTCATCTTCTTCAAATAATAAAAGTGGTGTTTCCTCCAGGCTGTCCTTGAAGCCGTGCTGCCTTTTACCCCAAGGTGCAAAGGGCCAAGGGCACGAAGCTGGCCCTTCCCCCTGGCTTACTTCATACTCTGCCATCATCAGCTGACAAATGTGGGCCTGGCGCCTCCTGAGCAACAGAGGAATGAACTGACCACACCTCATCTCCCTGAGCCTCGGTCATATCTCCCCAAACACAGAAAATGCCATCTGTTTAGAGGTAGGCAGGGGATTGTCCCCAAAGGTTTGGGGACACTTTTCTAGCTGTGATTCTACATGTGCAATACCTGCCAGACCCTCCCTTAATCAAATCTAGTGAACTCATTCAACTTTCTCCTCTTAAAACCATGGTTATCATTCCCATGGAAGAAAAACTGTGTATTTGATCTCTCTCTTAAAGGGTCCCACGGATGCCAGGGTAAGTTGAGAGCAAATCTTGAGGAGGAGAATCTGGACTGTTGAGGATTTGTGCCCTGGAGAGAAGGGGAGCAGTCACTGGTCATGAAAGAGAAGGTGTGGTCGCGAGCTTGGCAGGTGGCAGGGGCTCCTGTGCCCTGCAGGATGCTGGAGGGGCCTGGACTGCCTGGCCAGAGGTTCCTTCAGAACCATGTCAACCAGAGGAGACCATTAGGAAGAGTGGGCCCCAAACTGAGGTGACCTCAGCCCTGGTTACCTTTCCTCTTCGAGGAAAGAAAGATGGGTGGGAAGAGGTCAGCAAGGCAGAGAGCCACCCCAGCCACGGGGGTGCCTTTGCTCTCGGGTCCGTGGGAAGCACGGAGAATAAGACCAGCTTCACAAGTGGGTGAAGATGGAGCCCAAACCCACTGAGGGCTCACATCCACCAATTGCACAACTCCTGAGCTGGTACGGACAATTTGACAAAATAGTAATGCAGCTCAGGGTTAAGATGTCGAAGTTATGCTCCTGCCGCCTCAGATCCCTACTCCAAAAAGGCCCTTCACCTGCAACTTGATCTTTAACTTCCCTGTCAAGCCTGAGATCTGGTGCTCCATAGTGCACTGAGGTGCTCTGAACTTGCTCTCCCTCACAGGACTCCTTCCCAACTCCTCAGGAAAAACTGCCCCAAAGATTTTTCTTTACTTGATTTCTTAAGATCTCACTTTTGTCCAAAAGGCTTTCAAACACTGAATGGGAGAGCGAAGCCAATCCAGCTTCCATGCCTGCCTTTCTGGCTGATTCAGGCACCCCTGAGAGCATCACTAAGTGGGGGCTCCTGGTGGAGAGGGGCTGAGCCCGGACCAGGCATCACCAGGGGCAGCTGCCCAAGCCAGGAGCAGTTGCTCTGGTGCCCTATGGGCAACTCTCCCCGTCCTCCTCCTCCCAGAGTGCTGTCCTGTCAGCTGGATGGTGGTGACTCCTACACATCAAGCACAGGCATCAGGCTGCAGGGGATCAGGGTGGGCTGCTCAGCTGCAGTGGACACAGAGAAAGCCCCATAGGTGGGACATGCTCAGTGCCTCCCAGGAATGGGGGACAGTGACACACCAGCAGAGACCTTTGAAGCCAGTGGAGGCTCACCTTTCAGTCCCTCAAGAGCTCTGAGCAAGTGGAACCATCTCCTGCAGCAGTGGGATGCAGGGAGGGGCCTGTCCTTCATTTTGTGCAGTTAGGTGGCCAGAGCTCAGAGGTCTGTACACCCCTCCATTTCTGACCATCACAGATCTTGCAGCAGAAGGACACAGCACCAGGACTGGGCAGCTATGCCAGCTTCCTCCTGCAGTGCTGAGACTAATCAGTGCAGTCTGGGTGATGTGCTCCTGAAGGAAACACACAGTCCTAGGTGCAATGACGTGGTGACAAAGTCCCCAAATAAAATTGCAAAGGCGCCTCATTACGTGGGCCTGAAGTGCCAGCTGTCATTCTCTGCCCGGCCTGAGTCTTAAAACCAACCTTCCTGTCACCTCTGTCTGTCCCCCTCACTCGTCCTATTATGCAGAACCAAGCTGAGTCATAGTTTCAGGCAGGGGTGACATGTTAATAGCTTAATAATAATATAATCTCACAAATAATAATATGCTGTCACCCCGTCTGAAGCCCAGTGTTTACAGGAGACGTGGTAATGTATGATGACAGTAATTTGAATAAAAATGAATTTACTGCTCTTGTCTCATTTGCAGTAAATTTTCACATCTTTCATGCACAACTGGTGCTCTCTGACCTCCCTCATCCCAGTGCGCGGCGGCTTCAAAGCGAGAGGCAGGCGAATCCAGAGGCCTGAAGCTCACAGTCCATCTCCAGAAAGGAGTTCTCCTGCAGCTTCTGGAAAAATCTCTCCTCATTTGTTTACCAAAATGAGGCAGCACAGGCTGGGCTGCTCAATTACCAGGAGCAGGGGTGTCTGTGGGGATGGCCAGGACTCAGGATGTGGACTGGCCACTACCGAGTCGGGGTCCCTGAAACCTGTGGGGAGTTGCCTGGAGTAGGAGCCACCTTGCTGAGGTGCTAGGTGGGCTGGTGTCAGGTGCCCTCCCCAGAGACCCCCAGATTAGATCTCTCCGTGCATGTTGGCTCCCAGGGCCTCTCGGCCTCCCTGGAGGCTACGGCTTCCCACAGGCACACTGTGGGTGCTCCCTCCACCCTCAAAACGCAGGGAAGGCCAATCTAAGAGTGGTGTGAGGGGTTGTGCTGCAGCTCTGGTCACTGCGGGTTTGTGCTCCAGGACACCTTTGCAAAGACTTCCACGGGAGGCCTCGGGGCTGCCCGGGATTGCTACGTTCTTCGTGGTGAAAAATTAATATGTGAGTAATTGGTCTCAATGAAGCTGTGAGAAAATTAGGTTAAGCGCACGGAGGAGGAAGCTCCGACCCAGCCCACAGACTGGGGCTCCATAGCAGCTGATGGAATGAGGACAACAAATTGGAATTTGCTGGCACTTTAGCAGTGACCACAAAGTGTTTCCAAAAACATTCCAAGCTTTAGACATGCACGGGTGGGGGGTAGGGGTGGCAAGGATGGGAAGCTGCTGGGCTGGGTGGGCCTGGGGGCCACACCTGGGTGTCCTGGGCTCGCCTAAGGATCACAGCTGCCCAGCTCCCAGCAGTGGGAGACCCCGAGGTGCCCCGCAGAGGGCATTGCCTGAGCCAGTTACCTAAGGAAGGCAGAGAATCCACGCATGTTCCAAAGGGCCATCGAAGGCCGTGCTCCGTGAGGGTCTGGGCAGAGTGAGTGCACAGAAGGACCCATGTCACATAAAACCTTCAGGGTGTGTGAGCCGCACATCTAAGAGCTGTTTGCAAATCTGAAAAGGTGCAAATTTCTTGCAGTTAAAGCTGAAGAGCAGAGAGACAACTTACTAACAATTTCACCTGACAGGAGCCTGGGAGCTTCTCAAAAGCTACCTGGACGTGCAGCAGTGCTGTGTCCTGTCCCTGGCATCTCCCAACGCCGGGTGACCCAGTCAGAACAGGACTGCCTGCAGGCTTCTCAGGCTCTCATTGTCCCCCCACAGCCCCCTTCCCTGGTCCTGCCCTTGATCAGCAGGTGTGGGCGTGTGGTTTCCAGCGTAAACAGACCCTCTGCTCTGGCCCCATCCTCTAGGTAAGAGTGGACCCCCTGCTCTGGTGCCCTCCTCTAGAGAAAGTGGTGGCTGCTTTCAAGGAAGCATCCAGTGCCGTGAGCTTGCGGATCATGGGACATTAGGGGCACATTTAGCAGCAGTGGCCTCGACTCTGGGATTGCAGTAGTTTCCAGTTACCTCTTTCCACTGGAAATTTGGTGGACTCAACTGGGACCCTCTTTTTGAAATAAGAGAAAGATCAACAGACGAAGCTGTACTTGGCCCCTCATTGCAGTGGGCGAGGTGCAGGTTCCGTCTTACAATTTGCAAACCGGGTGCTACAAAAACCATGCACCCCAACTCCTGAAAGACCAAGAACCTCAGAAAACTGCCGGGTTCACGGCCCCTCGGACTCCCTCCGCTTGATGTGACGTTTGCCGCTGTGACGTTGGAGAGCGCCCTGTCCTCACTTGTGGGCACTGTCCTCCCTCCTCCTCTCTGGGAGTCTTGTTCTCCTTCCTGTTGGCTCCTCTTGGTGCCAAGGGCACCCGTTCCTGCGGCCGTCTCCTGCGGCCCTGAGCTCCTCCAGCTCTGCCTCCTCGGGCATCCCTCTCTGTCTACACCCAGGCCTGCACCCCTGTCCTGTCACACCTGCTTCTCCTGCCACCTGTGCTAAGGGTGACCTTTTGGGTGAAGGCTCTCTAGATCTGCATCCCTGCTTTACTTGCCAGGCAGGGGGCCTCTGCAGGGTTTGAGGAAGGAAGGGTCAGGCTGTTGGAGACCTGGGCAACAGGGCAGCGTTCCTCTCTCTTCTCCCTGTCTGGCCTCTCATCTTTGCTGCATGGGCATGGCCCTCCATCTAAAGTCCCCACTGTCCCTTGAAGGGCACTGTCCTTCCCTCTATCTCTCATGTGCTCCCCTCATCCATGAACCTCCTCAGGCTTGACCCCGAATGTCAGAGCCTCCTCCTGTGCTGGGTGATTCGGAGTCTTTCCGAGTGCGCCCCGGCCCCTCAGAGCTGCTCACACAGAGCTGTCCAGCCACCGTTCCGCGGGAGCCTCCCGGAGGCCCTGGCACAGTGCGGCTGCTCATGCAGTGGGCAGAGGCCTTGCCACCTCTGCCTCCCTGTGCCCTTTTGCTTTTTGTGCTTCCTGACATTAAAAAAAAAAAATCCGGTAGCTTAATTCCTTTATGAAAAGGAATTTTGTCTTATTTTCTCATTGCAGGGGTAAAATATGTTTTCAGGAAATATAGAAAAATCACTACAATTTTGACTGACAGATGAGAACATGTTTTCCTTATTCTTTAAAGGCTAAATTAAAGAAACCCAGATAAAATTTTATATACAGTATGAATTTAGTAAGTTTTAAAATCTAAGGTTGTAATTTTCTTTTTAAACAAGCATTAGAATTTTCTCACATCATAAACTCTTTGTAAACGTTGGTCTTTGGTGGTTTCCTATCATTCCACTGAGTAGATACACTGAATTTATGAGTTCATTTCCCATATTCGACCAGTTAGGCTGATTCCGAACTTTCGCTTTTATTAATAACTCTGCTAGGAATATATTTGGACATAGTCCTTTTTCTGGATTTCAGATTATTTCCATAGGACAGTTTCCCAGAAATGGAATTATAGGGTCAAAAGGGGGAAAAAAAACTATTCTAAGTCTCAAGATGTATCCTGCCAAAGGGCTTCTGAGAAAGGGTGCCGTCACAGCCCCAGTCCCACGGGTGCTGGAAGAAAGCCTCTGCCCTGGTCTCTCCTGCCTGAGCCGTGCCCTGGCCCTCTGTGTCTGGGAGGGCAGTGTGTTTTGCCTATTTTTGAGGGGTTAGCTAACAGTCTACTTTCATCACCTAGATGCCAAACATTTCACAATTTTTTTTTGGTTTTTATTTTAAAACAACTTCAAACGTAAAAAACATGCAAGAAGAGCTCTCAGAACTCCCCTACCTTCCCCCAGACACCCTAGTCCAGCTGCTCCTTCTGTGGGCCCTTCAGGATGCCAGGACCTGGGGTCAGGCCTGTGGAGGCTCCATCGGCCTTAAGCAAGTTCTTGGTCTTCGATGTCACCGACAGTCCTGGTGGCAGGGACTCCGTGTCCTTCAGCATTTGCTTAGAGACCCGTGTTCTGTATTTCTGAACATCCCGGAGGTGGTGGGGTGTCCCTGGGGCACAATGTGAGTGGACCATCTCCGGTGGGTTCCCTTGGGCCGGGGTCAGGTCTCTCTTGCTGCCAGGTCTCTTCCTTATCCTGGATAAGCATGGTGGCAGGCTATACTCTGGGGCTGTGTGAGACACCTGTCCTGGGCCACTTTCCACCCACTGGTTCCAGCACTCACTGACTTTCTGGCATGTGTAATTACTAGCATCAAGTTTGCCAAATGGCGAACGCCCACACCCATCATCTCTGGTGATATATCAGTTTTCTATGCTCCCTACTTGTTCATGTCAGTGTCCCTATTTCATTCCTTGACTCCTAATCCTGAGTCCCTATGTCCCCTCATAGATTGTAATCCATTACTTTTGTTGTTCCTTTTGCTGCTCAGATTGTGCCTGAACTGGCCTGTGACCTCTGGACAGTCCTCCTCGCTCCCGAGTCCTCCCTTGCTCTCCAGCACTAACAGACCCCAGGACCACTTCGCTCTCTTCCCGACCAGACAGCTCTCCAAGGAGAGCGGTTCCGCTCAGGAGCGAATGGTGTTGGAAACCAAGCTCCTGCTGTGGCTGTGCGGTCCACCTGGGTGCTGCTGCAGCTGGGTCTCCACAGACCAGGTGGGCAGCCAGAGGGGGACCCGCGGGACACCAGCCTGTGGGGGTGTCTGTGAACCATCTGTGAGGTCAGTGCTCCCCCTACCCCTTTGCAACCTGCCTCCAGGTCACTCCAGCTTCCACCTGTCCCTCATCCCTCCCTGTTTACACGGGAAGCCCCGCTCCCGTCCTGTGGCGTGTCCTCTCTCCATGGCAGCAATGCTCTGGCCTGGCTGTGCTGCTGTACCACGGGACTCCCTCCTGGACGGGCCCAGCTGACCTGCCACTTCACCCCAGGAGGAAAAGACAGCTGGAAGGGAGGGAGGGAGAAAGGAGGAGAGCAGAGGAAGGGGGTTAGGGAGAAGGTGGACTGCAGGAATGTGCCCACAGGTGCCGTGTTATTGCTGTTGGCTCAGGTTCTAGGTCACCGTGCTCTGGGCCTGCTTTTGTGTCTTCATGGGTTCACTTGCAAACACATCATTAGCAGCATCTTAGACACTAAATACCAAGATGAATAAGTCTTTAAGTGCATGTGGCTAAAATTATCCTAATTCCTTAACTTTAGTGATAGGGAAGAGTGTCAAGGAATGAAGAGCTTGCCTTGGAGCCCAGTCCTCTAGCTTCAAAGCCCTGCTGCTTACATCTGTGTGACTCTGGGCAAGTCACTTCACTTCTCTGTGCTACCATTTCTTCATTTGTGAAATGGGAACAATGATACTACTTCCCTCACTCAGTGGTTGACTCACTAAATCAGTTAATGTAAGCAAAGCACTTAGAACAATGCCCATCACAGAGCACACTCAGTAAATATTTCTTGTCCATGATGAGCTTTGCTGACAGTACAAGGGTTGTGCCATCTCACTCTTGGTCAAAGGCAGAACAGGGCTGAGTTTGCACAAGGGCTTTGGAGCGCCCCATGAAGAGCAGTTCAGATGGGCTTCCTGGTGCCTGTGCCCTCTCACCAGCAGCACTAAATCCCTGTGTGACCACAGTCTCCAGTCACTCCCTCCTGTCCCCACCCATCACAACATAGGGCAAGTGTCACCTGGGGCTCGATCCTGAAGTCACCTGAGCTTACCAGCTTCCTCCAGATTAGAGCCACTATTTTTGACAGAGAAGGCTTGTGAGTTGGGGTCCTTCTGGGCATCTGTGAAGGACAGGCAACAAAACACAGGGTGGGTGTCCCCAGGGCCTGGTTGTGGGCCCTCAGGAGGTGACTGTATTTAGAGAGGGCTCGGAGAGCTCACTGTGGTTCCAGGAGGTCATTAGGTGGTCCTGGCTAATGTGACTGGTGTCCTTAGAGGAAAAGGAGAGGAGGACAGTGACACACGCCCAGGGAGACAGTGTGAGGACCCAGGACGTGGCCAGCTGCATGCACACAGGGAGGCCTCAGGGGAACTCAGCCAAGCGCACAGCCTGACCTTGGGAACCAAGCCTCTCGAACCCCAGGAAGGACATAGGTCGCTCAAGTCGCCTCCTGAGGTACTTGGCCATGGCCGCCTGAGCTAGCTCACACACCTTCCCACCATGGTGTGAACCTGACCCCCCACTCCACACCTCCGAGCCCAGAAGCTTTGTCTATTCAGCAAGGCACCCAGGTCCTTCTGACTATCCCACCTTAGGTCTCTGCAGGGCCATCCCACACGGCACATGACATCCTTTCCAACCCAGGCTGTGCACACGCTACAGCAGGGCTCTACCCAGAGCACACCCCAGGCCTGAAGCCCCTTTCTAATAATGATCCCAGGGAAATGAGAGAGTGGCTGACCTCAGACCAAAGGCACCAAGAGCCCGTGACTGTGCCGCATGCGTCCCTAAGCTGAGTTGCAGGGTGACTCCCAGCAGTGGAAGAGTGCAAGGCGGCACAGCCGTGAGCTCTCATTAACACACGTCCGTCCACATCTAGTTCTAAAACCCTGGTGCTCCCACTCCAGGTATTGCTGCCCACTCTTTCATTTCCAGCTGGTGATGGCCTAGGCTGACATCAAGTGTGTCTGCCCCAGTCTGCACAGCATGGACACTTTGGGCACAGGACCATGATGGGGTGCTGTTGGGGTCGTGGGGTGATTGGGTACTCGGTGCTAGTTAGCGCTCACTCTGATCTCCTTGTTCTCTAAAGGAAGTAGACAGTGAGCAAGAACCATCTGGTAATGCATTCTGTACTTCTTAATTACAATGTTTTGAGTGGCACCTAAATAAATTTCATTTACAAGCACATGACTGCTTGTCAAAAGTCTGTTGATAATTTTATTATTGTAATATACTTTCTTCCTTAATTATTTAGTTCCAGTAAAGTCAGGAATATTAATTTTTATGGAGATTACCTGCACCAACAGACCTAAGCCACAAGTCTGCTGTTTATTACGTATGTATGTATTTTGAAATGAATTTTAATAAACCTACCTAGGAACACTCAGAGTGACCACACAGGCCATTCACAACTTCTGCACATCTTGATTTTGATTTTTTTTTTTCTTTTTGTTGTTGGTGGTGGGGATTGAACCCAGGGCCTTGTGCACCATCTTGATTTTTTAAGCATAAAGCAGTATGGATTTGAGTGCTTCTAAATAATTCCAGAGTTTGCCAGAGCAGACCCGTCACGCTGGCCTCTGTGGACTTGAGGTCTTCACAGGAACCTCTTTGGCAGATGGGGTGGCCGTGTAGCACGGAGTCGCACCCACGAGCATTCTGGTTGTGCTGAGGACAGCGGCATTGAGCGTGGACTCACGGATGAATGGAGCTCTTGGGCCCAGCAGCCCAGTGGTTTAGATCTCTGTGCCAGCTTCACCTCTGACCGCTCCTGCTTATTCAGTCTATTTGATCATAAACAAATGTGAGTGCTGTGGTTGCAGCCTGGCCTTGGGGGATATTTATCCAGGCTATAAAATGCCACAAAATTAATACTATTGCTCTCCTGGAGTGGCATCCAGTCCGAGATGCTCTGGGCAGCCTGGAACAACCCTGGTCTCCCCCACACCGGTGGCACCTGGCTCTGGGGGGAGATGTTGTCCACTCTTGCGGTAGCTGCATGTTACCGAAGCCTGATGGAGTGGGGCTCGGCTGCAAGCAAAGTAGAGCCTGTCTTCTGGCCCCGCAGAA
This sequence comes from Marmota marmota marmota, assembly GCF_001458135.2. Taxonomy (NCBI): domain Eukaryota; kingdom Metazoa; phylum Chordata; class Mammalia; order Rodentia; family Sciuridae; genus Marmota; species Marmota marmota. The sequence goes on from NW_026000206.1 coordinate 9,699,042, forward strand.
GCCGGGCTGGGAGCGCGTGCGGCAGCAGGCTCATCCTAGAAGTGCCTTGGAGCCCGAGTGTGCCCTTACCTCACCTCTGCCATTCACATGGTTCTGGGTCCCTCCTGCATGCTGAGGCTGGATAGATGGAAGGACAAGGAGGAACGTCACCTGAGCCATGCAGCAAAGGGGAAGAAAAATCACCTGAGCTGCCCAGGGCATGGAGAGACTGTGCCTATCACCTGGCCGCCTAGTGGGGCATCAGCCCCTGCCACCTCCTCAATCCCTCTCCCCACTTCCAGGACTGTATGGGCTGCTTCCAGGATGGGGCCACGGAAAAATGGAGAGAGCTGGCCGGAAGCGCGGCCCAGAAGGATCTTGTATGGAATTGCACAGTGAAGCTGGGCAGCTGCTGGAGGCCCTGGGGACCCCAGTCCATCAGAGCGACCCCTTGGGGCTCTGTGCGGGGGTGTCCGGGCACTGCTGGCCAGAAATGCCAGAGCAGTGAGAACTGCCGCGCGCCCTTGAAGGCGAGACTTGCCCAGGGCCCGGCTTTGCCGCCAAGATTAAAGGCAAATTCCTACTTTAAAAATAAAGCCAAGCTGTGTTTTGCACCTTTTGACACTTATTAACTCAGGTCATTAAAAAGGAGGCTAATTAAAAATGAAGTAAAACAAAAGAGCCATTTGTCTAGTGTGAAGCTGGCTCTTCCCGGCTTGCTCCCCGCCCTGGGGATGGAGCAGCCCTCCCCTGTCTGCTCCTGAGGCGTGGGCTGCCTCATTATGCACCTCGTAAAGGAGAGAAATCATCATCCTCAAAATTAGCCCAAGCTGGAATTTACATTCCCTGGAAATTTTGGTTTCCTCCTTGTCCTTGGAGACTTTTACCGGCTGCAGTTAAAGTAAGTGAAGTTGGATAAATGCTTAGTACTTCATTAAGACGTTTCTGAGCAAACCCGGACCCTCTAAGTGATATTTTGCAGTCACTGCTGCAGGTCATCCAGGCCTGATTTGCAACAGCCCCACCCTGAGAAAGGCCAGAGGGGCAGAATGGCCTGTAGGGGGACAGCACCCACCCTGAGCTGAGGATGGGTGTCGGTGTGGAAGCCCCTCCTCCTCTCAGGCTCCAGCTTGGCCAAGGATCTCCGAGCACAGAGCCTTCTGCTCTGACCTTGGCAGCTTGGCCATTTTCTGAGACAGGGAGAGATGGTATTTCTGGGCCTCTTGGAAATTCTGAGATCCTGTCCACTTGCTGTCCCAAGAAGCCACCTGTCCTGTGATGACTGTGTTGCGGGTGGCCCACATGGTCCCCAGGCTCTGGAGGAGTAGCCCTTGCCCCCACGTTATGCCATGCCATCTGAAGGTGTCAGTCTGGCCTCTCTCTGGCCCTACTGGTGTCTTTCTAGCAAGTGCTGCCAGGTTGGGAGGGTTCCAGGCCTGGCTGGTGTCCCCCACTCCCTCATTTAGAGGTGTGTCCGATGCAATTTGCAGGTCTGGGGAGGCGCCTCCTGACTACACTTGGCACTTTTCTAACTGTGCTCCTGGCTAACAGGGGAGAGAGGCTGATTTTGATAAAGACTCCCTGGGAAGTAAAATATTAGATGTATTACGAAATCCACTTGAAGCATGTGTTGCTACATTAAAAATAAACCATAGTGACCCAACAGTGCCAGGGAGCAACACGGTAGGTGAGAAGGGGAGAGCCCAGGCCTGGCCAGAGAAGGAGCTATGGCCTTCAGCCAGGGGCTGGGCATCGTGTGCCCTGGTGCCCACAAGCTCAGGGCTTGTGGACGGCTCGAGAGGGGCAGATGGAGCAGCCAGGCTGTCCCCCAGCTTGCCGCCTCTACCCCGAGAGCACTGTGTGCTGTGGAGGGAAGAGTTAATGCTGGCTGCCCACGGTGCCGCTGTGGTTGGAGTCTTTCGTTTTGTGCTGGAATCTGACAGCTACCAGTGTCCTGCAGGAATCGACCACGTCCAACAACACATTGTTCCTGGGTTCAGGAATATAATGAACACATCAGGTCAGGCTCTGTCCTGCCAGGGGCATGTTTATGACATCGTCACTTCCCAGGCTGTGGTGGCCCATGCAGTAGATGGGTGTCAAGGACGTCCTTGCCAAAGCAGCTCTTTTAAACAGTGGCACTTTATACCTGTTTGCGAAGACTCATGTCCGTGGCGGATAATAACGGTATTATTGTCGTTGGACTCTTCGGGGACGGGGGCTGCCAGCCAGCGACGACTTACAGAGGACCCGCTGAGCCCCTTCCTCCAGGACAGCGCTCTGGAAGAGCTCCACAGATGTCGAGGCCACGTTTTGTTTTCTCCGCATGTGTGTTTTCTCTGAAGCCATAAATGTGCGACAATGAAACCTTCCTTGCAGAGATCCCCATTATGCGTCGGTCCCCTGAAGCTGTAAGATGACGCCACCTCTTACAGGTGGCACAGAGAACGCGGCAAAGCCCCGAAGTCTCAAGTCACAGCAATCATCTTCAACTCCCAAATTGTCCTGGAAGGAGAATGGCATCGGATTTGTCTTAGGCTGTTTGGCCAAACTGGGGCACAGATGGGATAATGACTTTTACAAACAGCATTTTGATGAGAGGAGAGGAGAAGGAATCATATGTAAAATGCACAAAGGCTGCATAAACACACTGATGCCTGCAGCTGGAACAAACTAAAAAGATGTTTAATAATTTAGAACCAAGCAGGCAGCGCCTGTGCAGCTGTTGTGTGCAGGGGACCATGAAAGTCTTCCATTTGACAGCTGGCCCCATCTTTCCCCAGTTGCTACGTGAAGAAGAGAATGCAGATCTGGGATTAGCCAATCCCTGTTACCCTTGCCCATCTGCCACCAAGACCCCCAGCTCTGCCTCCCTCGCAGAGAGGCGCACACATAAAGAAGGCCAGCCTTCCCAAGCATATGCGTGCGTCGCTATTAGCCGTCAGGGCCGCAGCTCCCAGGATCTGTTGACATGCCGCCAGTACATGGCTGCTGTCGTTTTTGCTGGAGGGCACATTTTGCATTTCACACATTTGCAGAAATACAAAATGCTGTTGGATGCAAACAATTCAGGGCCTAATTGGCTGAATTACCTCAATGCTACCTTGTGTCCCCCACCTGATTACCATAGCTCAGCTGGGAGGGCTGGGGAAGGAGGAGGAGAGAGGGATTTGGAGGGCAGGTGAAGCTGTGTTTGCCCAGGAAAGCGAGATCCTTAGTGAAGTCCCAGCTGAGCACGGCCCGTGCCAAGCAGATAGCTGAGTGCGGGCGGGGTGCGTGGCTGCATTCTTGCACAGGAAGCCTGGGGAGGGCACTTGCTCCAGGAACAGAAATACTTCAGGGCACAGAGGAGGCAGACTGTTGGGGAGGAGCGGGGGCAGTGTCCCTTTTGTGAGATGTCCAGGGTTGTGCCACTTCACTGTCCCCCAGGTAGGCACAGCACAAGGAAGCCAGCCGGGCCCGCTGGCGCCAGTGGCAGGCGCGTGTTGCAGGCACAAAGCCGCGGCTGACAAAGCCGCCCGCCTGGCTTCGCCGCCACCTTTTCTCCTTCCCGTCTCCCCTGCAGTCTGAATACCTTGCTTTGATTGAAAATAAATTTTCCTCAAATTTATTTGGCTTATTTAAAAATTGAAAACCCTGCTAATCCCAATCCCACATTCATATCAGAGGGACAAAACACACAGAAGAGTTAATGAACATTATTAGAGAATATTCTGCAATTGCAATTGATTATTATTAATGAGGCAGATTAACATTTTTTTTTTTTGTATTTAAGAGAATTTGGGGAGTTTGGGAAGGATGTAAAAATAATGAAGCTGAAATAGATCTATTTTTTTTCCCAAAGATAAACATTCTAAACTGAATAATCGTGTTTGCATTCTTTTCAATAAATTATCTTATATCTTGGAATTTTCCCAGCCACGTAATTGTGGGGAAGTACTGCTGCTGATCAAACTGCCCATTAAGCATGCTCTTTTTGAGGAGAGAGGCTTTGAGGAAATGGAATGAAGCTATTTTCCATCTATTTTTAAGTCCCCTTTCTAATGAACATAAGCATCTGAGCCACATTTTACCCACATCCTAACCTGATGCTCCCTGGGAGCCACCCAGTTTTTCTGGAAAGAACCCTGTTGTTGCTGCCTTGGCCACTTTCCCTGGACTCGGGGGGCCTGGCCAGAGCTGCACATGCCTGCCTGCCCCTGCCAGGAGCTCTCAGGCAGCCGATGGTGTTCCTTGCTTCCAGTCTGTGCGCTGTTAGCCGCAAGTCTAGACAAACCCCAAGAATTTTACACTTGTGAAGGAGCCCTAAGGATCCACGCTCTCAATGCCTCCTTTGGTCTTCCTGGAGGAATTCCTTCCTTGCAGCTCGGAGCGTGTCCATGTGGAGGTGAATGGTCCACAGCAGGACTGAGCTGCCACCTCAAAGCCAATGACATGGGAGATCAGGTAGGCACCCTGTCAAGGGAAGTCAGCTTGCCTGTGGCAGTTGTACCCCTCCAGCCAATGCTACCGTTTCAGAAGGCAGGTGAGGGATGCCCAGTGCACCCTGCTGAGCAAAGCCTGTGGGAAGCCGTGCACTGTGTAGATGGGAGATGGGGCACCTGAGGATGTGAGGAGACAAGACCTCCTCCATTGCAGGGTCCTTCAGAGCCAGGAACACACAGAGCACATGCTAACCTTATCAAAGAAGGGGAGGAATGGCAGGTAGACACTTCAGAAGCGCTGGTTGTGTGCTCACAAAGGAAGGTCTCAGAACTAGGATGTGGTACTCGCTAGAATGAGTGACAAAGAATGATCTAGAAGGCGAGCACCAGGCTCGGTCCATTCCTGGGCATACAGCAATGTGGCTGCATTTGTTCTATGTGGTTTTGTCATTGGTTTACACTCATCTCTGTCTCTGCTTACCTCCCAGCCTCACCTGTGTAGGACTGAGTTAGTTCATCTGTTGGCATGAAAGTCATGTTCTTCATGTAATCAGACGTCAGGGACCTTGGGCACCCCTTCTTCTCTGGGTCAGGTGGGTTCAGGATTTCTGTGGGTAATTCTTTTGCTTGATCATGGGAAGCATCATGTTTAGTAGCACACAGGAATATTTTCACCCTTTGGGAGGATCTAAAGGATGGAAATATCCTGCTGCAGCCTTGGACTTGTGCTGCATGGCCCTCGTGGGTTGACAGGTCAAGCTGGAAAGGTCAGTCTCAGGGATGGGTCCCGCCAGCCCCTCTGAAACAGGCGCCTGCCCCCGTCCCTGCCTCCTGACTGCTGGTTGGGTTCTAAGGTTGGTTCCTGCTCTCAGCTGAACCTCCCTGGATTTACAGTGAACTTCCAGAAGCAGCACTCCTTGAGGAGACCAAAGAGGGGGATCTCCAACGAAGGCCAGGTTCCACTCATCGCCTGCCAGCTGGAGGCGCTAGGTTGCTGCTTTTGCTCTCCCAGGTAAACCAAAGAAGGGGCATTACTTCTCTGTGCAGGGGTCCCATGATGAAGCAGGCACCAAGGAGGGTGCCTCCTCCCCCCTGAGGCTCCTCCATACCTCCAAACCCACAGAGCATCCCTCTGGGAAGAATCCAGCCTGCACTGCTTTCCCTCTGTGAAAACATCACGGGCTTATAATAAAACATCTAGGCAAGTTCCAAGGAGAAGTTCGAGGGAAGAGAAGAAGGAAAGGGAGCAAATGAGAGTTTGCATGTGTCATGTGTGTAGAAAAAATAACGCAAAGTAGGGAAACTCATCTAATCCAGTCTGGCAGTGTTACAGGGATGTGTACATTCATTCACTCAAGAAATACTGATTTAGCATCTTATGTATGCCAAATATTTATAATATGTGTGTGTGTGTACCATACACACACAACACATATATGTATATGTAAATACATACATATATAATCTCTCTCCCCCTCTCTTACTGCATGTTTCGGGTTCTCAGTTAGCAAATGTCATGGTGATGTGCAGACATGGCTTATTTCCCCAATCTATCATTATTGGGCACCAACAGAAGAGTGCCTGTTTGGCATCATTGCCAATAAATCTCAACTTTCTTTTAAAAAGTCCCAAATATCTCACGTGTGATAACCACCGTTCACTGGGCCCTTTTGATTGCTTCAAGCCTGGGGAAGTGGCTTCCTAGTGTTTCTCTCTTGCCTGTAGGAGGCTCTTGAGAAGGCCAGGGACAGAACTGCGGACATACCCACCCTTCAGGACTTGCACAGTGCCACCTCAGAGCCACCTTGGAGGCTGGACTTCTCCATGGGGTAGGTGAGGTCCTGCCCTGTGGCCCCATGAGTGGTCAGAGCTTCCAAGGGCAGGTGTCCTGCTGGTCTCAGGATGGGGTGGGACATCCCACCATGTAATGGGAGGTGGCATGTGGGGTGAAGGCCAGCAGCATCAATGCAGGTGTGACAGCACAGGAGGGGACCAGCTCCTCTCCTCCTTTGCAGTGGGGTTGATCACACTGCTTGACCCCTTCCCAGGCCTAGGTGAGCATCCACCTCTAGGTGATGTGCCACCTCTTTCCTGTGTCCATTTCTGTGCTGCTCAACAACAAAGGGGGTGGTGTAGACACTTGCAAATGAAGTGGTTTTCCAGAGAGCTGGCCACTGGTCGAAGTGGACAATGGCCTTTCAGGGCGAGGGTGAGAGCCCAGGTGCTGGCTTACTCCATCCTGTGGACCCCTGCCCCCCATCACCTGGGCTTCTGGTCAGGCTTGCTTCTCCTAACTGTGGTCTGAGCATGCAGACAGACAGCCTGGCTGGCACTGGGAAGGGCTCTGTCACAAGAGCTTCCTCTGAGGACATCCCTTGGATTGCCATCTGTCTCTGCAATGGGGCAAGGTCAGGGGTTTCGGGGTTTGCCCCACAGCTGAGCCCAGAGCCCAGGCAGCCCCTGGGCCTGAGCTGTGGCCTGGGCCAGTACTGCGTGGGGGCTTCCTTGTTCCCACCTGAGCAGACAGCAGGGCTGGTGGCTGCACTGGGTCCCCTGACTTCCCCATCTCAGGAGGACTTGGAGCCTGGGACCCTGCTGGTTAATGGAAACAGGTTTTTTTAAGCCATGGTGCAAGAAAGAGGGAGGAAAACAGCAGCATTTTCTAAGGAAATATGAAATGAGAAGGGGAATTAATGAGGTGGAGACACAGGAAGGCGGTTCCAGATGGCTGGAGAGGCGTCTGTGCCTCAGAGGTGAGGGGCGGTGGAGCTGGGCAGCAGCAGGGACAGCGGCCTGGCAGGGCTCTGCTGTGGCCAGAGAAGTCGCTTCCTCCCCGAGGAGAAGGGCCACAGCTCAGGAAGCAGGGGCTGTGGCTGGCTTGCTGCGTGGGCCTCGCTCACTGCGTTCTAACACAGGAAAGCCCTCCAGCCAGCAGGCCAACGCACAGACTGGCCGGGCACCATGCCGAGCACCTTGGGGCTTGGACACGAAGATTCAGGGAATGGCTGGAAGTCCAGGAAAACCCGACACAGATCCAGGCTTCCTCCAGCACTCTGTCTATAGCTGGACAAGGAGAATCACTGCTGTGTCTATTACAGCGGCATTCAGAGATACCCGTGGAATCTGTGACAAAGGGAAGAGTGTCATTATCTGGCTGGGTCAATTTTCTGTCCATCTGGGTTTGCATGAGAAATATTGAAATGCAAACAGTAACTGAGGATTCCTGAATGCTGAGTGTCTGAGACTTCCGACGGCAGTTCAGTTGTGTCCCCCTGCAGCCAGGGGACCTCCTGAACCCCTCTGAACCTCAGAACACACATGGCTTCCCTTGTCTGCTGTCGGAGAACATTCCAGAGTCCAGCTGGAGCTCCGACTAAGTCAGCGTGCCTCTCTTTTGGGAGAGTGGTCTCTACAGTATTTGGAAGTGGACATTCACAGCAGAGCTCAGGGCTCGTGTTCTGGGCAGAGTGCATATTTCACTGCCTTCCGGCTCAGAGATGGTGAGGGACTTGCCAGGAGCCTGAGACAGGAGCGTGGGCTTCTGGCAGACTCACCTCCTCACCACTCCCTTGCTTATCGCTGCTAATCATCTTCCCAACAACAGAGGCTCCCCTGGGCTTCATGCATCTACATAAAATGCATGGAGAGAAGCCAGGGAGAGCCAGGGGCTCCTGTTTTAGTTATCCAAGTGAGTTGAATGATGAATTCTTTTCTTGTGCTATAGAAGATTAAAAAGAGAAGAAAAAAGGGAAGAGTCAGTCTTTTAAATTTTCAAAACGAGTTTCTTCCCCCTGTGCAATTATGTTTACTTATAAATAAAATAACACGATTATGAGTATGTGTATTCATATACTGTATGTAAATATATTTTACATGCATGTGCGTAAATATATATAAAGAACAAGGAAATGAGCAAGTGCTAGGGGTGTATTAAAAAAAATCCCAAATGCTTCCTGCATGTCATGTATAACAGTTACATTTTTTCCCAGGGTTTGGAGGGGGGAAAAAAGTGAGAGAAAATGAAATCCAGATTTGTAATTCCTAACAGGAGAAACGTGATCCTTTTCAATGTTTAAGTAATATTTCCTGTAAAACATACGAGGCCATCTGCAAAGCCGTTTCCAGACACATTTTGAAGTGGCGGGGGCAACTGCAGGAGACAGAGCCCAGCCCACCTCGGGGCGCGGGTGGCAAAGGCTGTGGAAAGCCAGTGCTGCAATTTGGCAAAATGTCTCAGCTTCTGCGTGGTTCATAATTTGTTTAATTTACCTCTGCTTCACATACAAGGAGGGGGTCTGAAAAATTTAGCACAAAAATTAAGAACGCGACACCCTATGTGGAAAGTGAGACAGAGCTGCATCCTCAGGAGATGGCCAAGGACAGGCAGGCAGCTCCCGGAAACCGTACAACCAGAGGCACTCTGCTCAGCTCCACAGAATGCACGAGGAAGCTTTTTGGCTATTTAAAACTGTTATAAAATTTTGATTTTTTTTTTCGTTGATCTCCAGGGACACCTTATGAATTCGTGGTGGTAGAATGATCTGGTCCTTGTATAATAATCACTTTGTGAAGGGTCCTGTTTTTACAAATTCCCATCTTGTCGGAAATCTCCAGGAAATACATCTATCCTCTAGGAATTTCCATTCAGTTTTTATATAACCAATAATCAGTCCCAATTTTAATACTAGCATTGATTAATTTTTTTCCTACAAAGTTAAAATTTCATGTTGGTGCAATATGACTTTAAGTAAATATTATATATTCTACAGAATCATACCAATGCACAAGCAAGTCCACCCTGCCCCAAGGTCTCATGTAAAGTTTTGCCAGATCTGATGTGGGTACCAATCAGCAGCTGGCTGTGGTTTATTTTTTAATGAACCACAGGGTATTATTTGGATTGCACATTTAAAATTTTAAAATAGAACCTTAGCCATTGTGCTTGAAAATATTCTCCCAAGTGGACACAGCCATGAAAAAAAATTTGTATACTTCCTCACTTGAAAATGGCGTTTGTTTTATAAGTGACATGACTTGTCAGGTCAGTAGCTGTTCTTGAAGCCAGCATGGAGCTCTTTTCCTGGGGCACCCACTTCCCTCTTTTATTGCTCCCCTTCCTTTTGGCATTTTTTCTAGGTCTCCTCTGCTCACCAGAAAAAAGGTGAGTCACCGCTAAGTCTAAGTGAAACTTGGGAATAATTTACTCCAGAATCGGGGAGGTGCCCTCCTTCCCAACGCGCTCCTTTGCCCACCCAGTGATGCATGCAGGCCAGTGGGGGCACCCAGGGTTGCATTCCTATGTCTGTATCATAGTTCAGCTTCTGCCACACAGCACAACTTTAACAGCAGAGAAGTGTGAAAACCAGAAGGCTCAGAGCCGATAGTAACCAAGTGCAAATTTCCTGAAAGGCCCACACTGGCTAGTCAAGCTGTTTGACACTTTCTGGCAAAATAAATATGTGACACTTCACTGCTCAGAGGAGCGCCCTCTGCCATTTTCCCAAGTGGGCGCCCCATTCCGACATCCAGGAGGACAGCCTGCTCTCTCAGGGTCCAGCTCAGCATGTGGTATGAGAGTGTGGTCAGCAATATCATGCCCAGCTCTGCTTTAGAGATGCACAGAGCACAGGAGCTGAGGCGCCCAGGAAGGGAGGGACTGGCAGCCTTTCACCACGTTGCATTTTCAGGTTGGTTAGAAAATCTCTGGCACCCTCCCACCTCAAAAAAAAAAAAAAAAAAAGGAAAGAAAAGAAAAGGAAAAAAAAAAAAGAAAAGAAAAGTGGCCCTTTCTTGCCCGGAGCAGCTGCTGCTGTTGCACTTTTGCATGGGGGAGGGATGGATCAGCATTTTTTCAGATGGGAGAACTGCAGCTCAGGGAGTCTAGAAGCAGGATGCCATCTATTCACACGGCTATGGTCAGTGTGGCTGGAGATGGTCAATTTCAATGAGAGGCCTGCTCTAATTGTGAAAGGCAAACCCAGCCCAGGGGCCGCTTCTCCCTGAGAGGGTGCAGACTGCGATCTGGATCTGCCCGGAACGACTAATGGAACAGGTACTTTCAGACTGGGCACAGAGAAATCCAAGATGGTTTGGTTTTGTCATTAAAAGAATGTTTCTTTCAAGACAAGAGGGAGATTTTACTGCTGCGGATGGGTGGACTTTGCCTCCCTTGTCAGGGAGATGTTCCATGGCCGTCCGGTGACCTGGTCTTAGGAGACTGGGGCAGGTTTCTGACAGGGTGGAGTGGTGGGTGGACCCTGCCCTCTTGAACAAGGGTGCCTTCCTCTGAACAAAGCTCTCTTGGGGTAGTCTTCAGAGAAACCACCCAGGAGAATTAAAATTCATGGGTTAATTTCTTTAAACAAATTGTGGAGAAGCTTAGAATGCTTATTCTCATTTGATTTTTTTCAATCTTTTTGCTTTGGGTTGCTCTTAGAAAAATAAAGCAGCACTCTGACTGCGGTTTCCTGGACTTGTTCCATCGGTCCTTGGGAAATAAGTCAAAGGTGACATTTGCTCTGACATGCACTAGGAGGACCCTGTCTTCCCTCCCAATCAGACTGCGGGGGGGTCTTGGAGAGTGGGGTGGGGCAATCAGCTGGCGTCCTGAGCGTCACTGTGTGAGCCAAGGCCATCTCAACATGTGCCAGACAGGGTCAAGCAACAGTTTTAAGACAGGTGAAGAATAAACAAATGTAAATGTTAAATATGGTGATTTACGGCTGACTTTCATTAAGTTCTTCCTTAGGAGGAGAGCATTTTACGGGGCACCAGGGACCCTTAGAATGGGTCAGATGTAGTTCTAAAACAAGACATAGTCGTTTTCTCACACATCCAGCTTCACGATACAGAGCCCAATAGAAAAGTCTACTTTGCTTGGAAATTGTCACCTAATTACATAGGCAGCACTTCCCGGGCAGGAGGGGTCAGGTGCTTATAAGACTAAGCAAGGGCATGCAGGTGCTGGGCTGGACGTGGACCCTGGTGGCCTTTGGCACTTGCCTGCTAGACTGTAAATGTGAACTTGATGGAAATTAATTAATTTATTCTGTCTTCCCTGGGAAACTTTCTTCATTTGCTTTCAGAGCCCGTGGTTGGCTGAGCAGAGTTCATTGCATCTCCTTGACAGATTGCAGGACAGAGCCCATTGAACAAGTGCCAAAGGGCCAGGAGCTCTGGAGCCTAGCCTTCCAGACCCCAGTGGGTGCAGCCCCTTACCCTAGGTCCACACCAGACTTTGCCACCACCACCAGCAATCCTGGAGGTTCCTACTCATGGACTTAGCAAGAGGGAAATGTCTTGGCATTGCCTCTTCTCCACCCCTTTAGAACTCAGTCACCTTCCTCCCCAGCTTGGCTTTTGCAACTGGAAAACTTCAACTGTCTTTCTGCCCTATGCCAGTCCTGGATAGTCCCTTGCTCCAGGGCCCTGTAACCTCCTGCATACTGGTACCCATTTTTCACCCTCAGAGTGGAAAGGCAATCACTCTACTCCCTTCCCTCCATCTCCTCGACAGTCACACTACAGAAGAGGGAAAGGGGTATCAAGACTGTGCTTGGAGGTATCAGATACAGAACTGGGCCTTGGAGGGTGCCCAGGGCTGGGGGCAGGGACTACAGAGCTATTCCTTAGTGGGGTCATTTCCTGCTTGAAACAATGGGGAGGTTTTGGAAATAGATAGGTGATGGTTGAACAACATGTGAGTTTAATGACAACAAACCATATGCTTAAAATGTATGCAAATATATATATATATATATATATATATATATATATATATATATATATATATATATATTATATATATACACACACACATATATATGTTATATATTTTAATAATGAATAAAATTAAAAAAAAATACAGGTTCAGAGTGAATTCCAAGGTCCTGGCTATTCAGGTCCTGACTTTGTGGAAGTGCCCCAACCTGAGATTCCCACTCATCCTGGGGAAGCTCCTGCTAGGGTCACAACCTCCCCTCCCCCTATCCAGATCTCAGAGCAAGCCAGGTCTCCTCCCAGTCCCCCAGTCTATCCATCCAGGGACTTGTCAGGCCTTAGGCCCATCAGCAGGGTGGGTCCGGCTGGTGCCTGTGAGGCCATCAGTGGGCACACATTATTGAACAGCTTCGAAGACAACCCATAGGGTGGGCAAGCCCTGGGCTGCCAGGGGTCTTATCCATGCAGGTGCAGGTGGATGCTGCCTCAAGAGTAAGATGAGACAAGTCCTGGCCCCAAATCAGTGTGCTGGGAATACCTTGGTGTTATCACTGCTTCCTTCAAGTTCGATCTCATTGTCCTGAAGGGTAAGATGGGGAGAACTGGCACAGCCCTGGAAGGGCTTGGCAGGATGGCTTCCTCTGGAGCCTCAGGAAATGTGCCTTTGCAGACATGAGCTCTGCAGTGAGTGGGAGCAGCCTCCAAACCTCCAGGGCTCTGGTCACTCATGCTTTGTTCCCTCCATTCTTCTGGCCTGGTGTTTTGCTTCCAGTGTACCCCGCTGCACATTTATTAAAGGCTGCGTTGGTGGGACTGAGGCTGAATCTGTCCCAGGTAGGCTTATGAGTAGCATATTGCAAAATCCTAAGAAATGCAAATTTTCACTTCCATTTCCCAACAGTGGAGCAAAGTAGGAGGGGGAAAAAAAAGGTTACAGAATATTTGAATAAAAAAATCTGACTTAACCAGTAACCAAGCAGACTCAGAAAATGTGGCATGAGATTAGGTCTCCTTAATTAGAATGACTAACAGGTACCAAAATGACTTAAATTTAGCAATACCTTAAAAAAATTTTTAATACTTTGCCTTCCAGATTCCTGGTATAGAAGCTTGTTTTAGGAATTGTTTTGGGTCCCACAAGTCAGCTAACCTCTCAAATGAGATTAAAATCTTTGGGTTTGGTAAAGTTTGCATGAATATTTTACATGGATCCATCTTTAATTAGGTTATAACATTAGAAAGTGCCGTGCCGCACTCTCTTTCCACAAATTAGACCCGAGCCCCACAAACAAATTAATTTGCGTCTCAGGGTTTCGACTGGGCCCCTTGGCTCCCCCAGCCTTCTCACAAGTACAACTGACCCTCTGGATTTCAAATGCCTGAGGGTAAAAAGCAATTATAAAAACATGACTCTCCCAGATCAGCTTTCGCCTCTGCCTTGTCTCTGTTTTATTGATGGGAGATTGAAGGAAGATTCAAATCAGCCATCCTTCAATTCTTCACCAGCAGCAAAATGCAGAAATCATTAGCTTTTCCTGTGTAAAAGACTTTGTCCTGCCTTATTATTCAAAACTGCTTGCTTGTATGAGTCAAAAAGGGCATGTTGAATATTTATTTCTAATTTTCAGCACTGGTAAATATTATATCGCTTTGTTCCCAATGTTCTTTTTATTTTGCAAATTTTATAGCAATTAATTAATGCAGCACCGTTATTAGCAATGTCTCCCCAGTTTCCACTGCCTGCATTTAAGATGATGCCGCTCGTAAGGGCTTCTTTGGAGAGATTTCACAGCCAGGCTGTGCTGGAATTATGAGATCAGTTCTAGGTGAATAGGAACTTGTTCTCGGTGGGGAAGCCTTTTACTGCAACAAGATGGCTGTATTGCAAACCTCGCCTTGTGCATCACAGCTAATTTTATTTAATTACAGTCCCCTCCCAACAAAAAAAGAAGAAGAAGCTTGGTATACAAAGAGCTCGTTGTCTAGGTTGAAATAAAGTGAGAAATGAAAGTCACCAGTGCAGCAAGTTGAGGAGAAGGCTGGGGTCACTCACAGTGACCAGAGTCCACCCCCAAGGAGGGCAGAAGAGTACAGCCTGCTTTCAATATCTGGCAACACATTCCTATTTATTCACAAGGCTAATTTTAAATGCTGCTATTCCAATTTTATTGGTGATATAATTTTCTATCTCATAGAATCCTGAATTCTGTTGATCAATAAAAAATAATGAATATGTTGCTGTGAGTGGGAAAATATGATGTTCCTTTGGCCAATGCATTTGATCCATATCTGTAGCTAAACTCCATACTCGAGGCAAAAAATATGTCTTGTTTTAAGAAAGAGCCTTAAACTCATCTTAATTCTCCTATATCCATCCAGCATAAAAGGGATCCCTCTGCAAAGCAATTGTGGATGGCTTCTGAGGGCAGAATGCAGGTGACTTCAGGGCATCTGGAGGCGGTGGGTTGTAGGAGGCAGAGGCAACAGAGCACCTCCATGGGGCTCGGGGGTGAAGGAAAGAGAGGAGGCAAGATGGCAGCCTAAGGTTTACCTGGGCCAAAGGCAAGAGTTTGAGACTGGAGGAGACCCAGAAGTCCTCATAGGAAGAGAGGAAGGAGAGAGGAGTGACAGTTGACAGAGCAGGAAAGTCACACCTCTGCAGAGGTGACTTCAGGATGTTGGGGGAGGAGGAGGAGCCCAGAGCACTCCTGGAAGGACATGCCTACCTCCTGGCTGTACATGGCCTTCCTCTTTCAGGACCTAAAGCAGTTTGTAATAACTGGATTCACATCTGTGACTCCCTTGCCCCAGGGCTAGCACCTTGCACCTTGATAGGGTTCTCACTGCCACAGCTCCATGCAGTGCAGACTACTCCAGAGGATCCCCTGTGCTGAGGGTGGTAAGGCTCAGAGAGAGACAGCAGCCAAATTTCCCCCCAGTCCCCTGGCCAGCAGAGCTGGACCCCGCATTCAACCCCTCCTCTGCAATCTACAGGAGCCCAGTCCGGAGGCAGGGGTGCCCAAAGGGCCAATCTGCAAGAGGCAGTGAGGCTCTAGTAGGTGGTACACCACCACCAGAGGGTCTCTCAGACTTTGATAAAGGTTATCTCAGCTGGCTGGTCCCAGAGAGAGGAAGGGTAGGGACTAGCCCTGCAGAAGCTGTTCCTGCTGCCCCCAGGGTTTGATCTGGAGCAATTTTGTCAGGCTGCAATTTTAAATAGCCAGTGCTTTATTTTTGGAATCCCAGAATGTGAGCCGGGTTTAATGAACCTAAAGCTATAATGTTTTACTTCTCCTTTGATAAAAATTTGTATTTCATATTTTAAAAATTGCACTCATTCTGCCAGTTGGTGTTACCAGCCAAGCGTGACCCATCCGAGCAACATCCACAAACTGTACTTTTTCTTGGTCACAGCGTCTTTGTAATAGTCTAGCCATATGCTACAAAATCGGAGTGGAGTTGGAACCATGTCCAGGAGGCACTCTGGTGAATTAGAGGCAGAGGTCACTTTGAATTCCCGAGCACACCCAGAATCTTTCCTGCTCATTGTGAATTCGCCCACATATTCAGAATGTTGAACCCCAAAGCAGGCAATATTCACCAAAGTCAAAAATTCCTGAACTTGCTTTCTGAGTGATACAGAAAATAAAACGAGTGATGCTCTCTAGGCCTCAAAGCTATTTTCTTTAACACGTTGTTGAGGCTTAGATACTTGTGACCGATTTAGGGAGAAAATATTTGGTGCTCACTGAAACAAAATAAACACATTGCGTTTTTCTAAGATATACTTTCAGATTTTGCAAAGAGGAGATAACATTTTGTAGCTTCCATATGACATTTTTCTGGTGATAAGTTGTGACTCTGTAAGTAAGTAAGCCCATGTCTTTGCTCATCTAGGTGTCCTCTTGACCACAGTGTTTTTATTGCTAAGCGTATCCTTCTGAGGAATGTCCCAATTTAGCTAAATCCATGTGTGTTTATGCTTTTTTTCTTGGGGTACATTGTCACAATTAGAACAGCATTTGATCTTTCTTGCCAAAATGTCTTCCTAAAAGGCTGTATTGGCTTTTGTGCAGTGGACACGTATAAGCATGTTCTTTTCCTGAATCCTCATGCTTACCATCAACCATCTACCTGTTTCTCTATGTGTCTATCATCCCTCCCTCCATCCATCATGAACAGATAGATGCCAGTCTCTGAGATGACCTTGGGGGTTTTACTGCCTTTAAATGTGCATTCTTCTTTTAAACAATTTGTGTTTGTCTTGGTGAATGCTCTTTACCTGTGTCTCCAAGGAGGCTTTTATTTCCTGTCAATTTGTGAAAACTCTGCTTTTATATTTTAACATCTGATTTTCTCAATTGGTCATTTGTGTTTTGTTCTATCTCCATTATTTTTTGACCACCAGCAGTGTAACATCTTTTTATGGTACATTTACCAGTCTTTTCCATTATAGCCTTTGCTCTGCACATCACCCTCAGATAAGATCTCCTGTTATCAGATTGTACAGTTATTTTTATAATGCATTTTCTCTTGTCTTATGGTTTTATAATAAATTTAAGTCCCTCTGGGATGGATCTGGCTTAGATTTAATTTCCAAAATGGGTGGTAATCTCTCCCAATGCAACTCATTCGACATAGATGTGAATGGCGTGAATGCCAGGAGATGCCCTTGGCTCCGGTTGAAGGTGTTGTATTCCTCCGTATGCGTGCATCTCTCTCCATGCCATCCTTCCTACCTCTGAATCAGTGCTGTTAAATATGTCCTGATATCTACTTGGACAAGTTCTCCCCCTTCCTATTCTTTATCCTACTAAAATTATTTTTCAAATGAACTCTAGGATTATTTTATCATACAAAAGAATTTCTTATGGGAATTTCATTGGAATTATGCTGAATTTGTAGATTAATTAGAAAGGACTGACTACTTTAAAATTCTGGGTCTTTCATTTAAGGACATAGTTTGCACAGGTTTTATGGATTCCTTATTGATTCTTAGTTATTTTATATCTTGGGTAACGGTACCTGTTGACACTTTTCTTCAACCCATAGGATGAAAAATATTAACATTACTTTAGTTTTTTTTTCCATTTTTCTACCCATTTTTAGTTTCAGACTTGTGTATTCCAAGAATTATTCATATTATTGTTATTACATTATTTCACATTATTTATCTAAGATATTTTGAACTTTGTAATGTTTCTTTCTTTCTTTCTTTCTTTTTTTGTACTGTGGATTGAACCTGGGGCACTTTACCTCTGAGCTACATATCCAGCCTTTAGTATTATTATTATTTATTTTGTTTTGAGACAAGGTCTTGCTAAATTTCTTAGGGCCTCGCTAAGTGGCTGAGGCTGGCTTTGAATTCATGATCCTCCTGCCTCTCAGCCTCCTGAGTTGCTGTGTATGATCATGCCCAGCTGATTATCATGTTAAGCCTACTTAAACTCTAAAATTTTTGCAGTTTCTTACTATCCATTTTTTTTACACTATGAATTCCCACTTTCTGAAATGCACATTCTGGTTTATTTTTCAGCCAGCTCAAGTTGAATGTTGCGTTAGTTTCTTTGATATTGGAGGTGCAGGGTGACAATTCCTAAATCACAAAAGCAGTAGCTTGGTTGCCAGTATAATTTCCCTCAAAAATTTGTTGTTTTGATGTTTTTGATGATGTTCTGTGTTTGTTCTAGAATTCATATATTTGAGAACTAGTTTGATTTGTTATTATTCATAGTAGTATAAGTAGTCTTTCTTCTCCCAGCCTGGATGACAGGACTGAGAATGTGCCACCAGAATGTCTCTGTGGATCATGTTGTTGTAGGTGTTAGTATGTGGGGAGCTCATTTTCTGTAAAAACTTACTTTAAAGGGGAAGAGAAATTACTCAGCTAAGAAAACTTCTTTCACCAATGCTTGCCCCCTGCATGCCCATGGGTTCCTACTGTGTACACGGTGAGTTTCCTGGAACTTCTTCCACCTCTGCCAACTTCTTTCATCACATATGCGTCTCTACTCTTTAGCTTTAAAACCTGGGCAAATAAAAACAATGAAAAAATCAGAGACTGTTTTCTGCATTTTCCAATATGATTTTTGCTGGTGCTTTATTAAAAAAATAGCACTCACACCCCCACACACCCCCACACACTCACACCCACTCACACCCATGCACATTCACACCTACTCACACCCATACACATTCACACCTACTTACACCCATGCACACTCACCCACCACACCCACTCATACCCCACACACACCCACTCATACCCCACACACTCACACTCACTCATACCCACACCCACTCACACTCACTCACATCCATACACATTCACATCTACTCATACCCACACCACTCATACCCACTCACGCCCACACACATTCACACCCACTCACACCCCACACACTCACACCCACTCACACCCCCACACACTCACACCCACTCACACCCATGCACATTCACACCTACTCACACCCATACACATTCACACCTACTTACACCCATGCACACTCACCCACCACACCCACTCATACCCCACACACACCCACTCATACCCCACACACTCACACTCACTCATACCCACACCCACTCACACTCACTCACATCCATACACATNGCACACTCACCCACCACACCCACTCATACCCCACACACACCCACTCATACCCCACACACTCACACTCACTCATACCCACACCCACTCACACTCACTCACATCCATACACATTCACATCTACTCATACCCACACCACTCATACCCACTCACGCCCACACACATTCACACCCACTCACACCCCACACACTCACACCCACTCACACCCCCACACACTCACACCCACTCACACCCCCGCACATTCACACCCACTCATACCCACTCACACCCACACACATTCACACCCACTCACGCCCCCACACACTCACACCCACTCACGCCCCCACACACTGACACCCATGCACACTCACCCAGCACACCCACTCACACCCACTCACCCCCCCCCACACCACCCACTCACACCTACACACACACACTCACACATGCCATTCTTCTTATTTCCTTTTCCCAGATGGTGCCCTCTGTAGTGCTGAGAGCTGAGAGTCTGGCCTGTGGGAAGTGTGGGCCACCTGTGGGCAGCCTTGGGCCAACAGCTAGCAGGAAACCGAAGCACTCAGTTCAGCCACAAGGAAATTGTTTTTGTCAACAACATGAGACTCAGAAACAGATCCTCAGCCCATTGAGCCTACGGAGGAGAACGGTGTCGGACAGCCTCCTGAGCCCCTCAGCAGAGGGCACCTCAAAACTGTGCTCAGACCCTGACCCACAGAAACAGTGGGTTACAAAGCGTAGGCCACTTTAGGCCGCTAATTGTGGACAGTTTGTAACACAGCAATAGAAAATGAACAGGATCCTCAAAGTCCCTGCTGCCTCTTGAGTTTCCTGGGTGAACATTTGTTCTAATTTCTCTTGAAACGTGATCTTTCCAAATACCTGGTGTACTGCATGTTATTTCATGGAATGTTCTAGGGGTACTGGGCCCTGTGAAATAGTCTCGTCCCTGATAAACTGCAATGTGCACTTCTTGAGTTCAGTGTAGTTCAACTCTGAAGATGTGTGATCCAGAGGGAGCCTTGATCCCAGAATCCCTCCCCTCCTCCCCACCCTGTTCCCACGGACCTCCTTTTCCATGTTTTTGGGCTGCCAAAGTCACAATGAAAGAACAAAGCCACCCAGCTAACAGGCAGCATCAGCAACACCACGGCAGAGCCCAGCATTGACAGAGCCAGGCTCCTGGCTTGGGGGCCTTTCCAGTCTGTCCCCAGGGCTCTGTAGTCCCAGCAGGCAACAGCAGGGCCACTTCAGAGACAGAGGCTCGCCTCCTGCCTGCCCCTGCCTCTGACGGAGTTTGCGTCTCCCTGGCAGGGTCCTTGACTACAACATCTCCCTGCAGTCCTAGGAAAACCAGTTTAGGATGGGGCCTCTCTTACCTTGCATTTAAATGAGAATGCTGTCCCCTTCTGTGACTGTTCATTTTTGGTTTTCTCTTCCAGCAACCTTAGCCTTCCAAATTAAAGCCAGGATGAGGGTCTCCTGCTCATGGTCCTGAATACAGAAAAGTGTCTAGCTGCTGCCTTGGCAGAAGTGCAGCCGGCCTCCAGAACACCGTCTGGGACTGGGGGCAACCTGCAAACGCCTGGTTCTGGTCCACACAGAGGGGACAGCAGAGCAGAGGGCTAGGTTTGGAAACCTTTGTAACATCTGACTGGTAAGTTTTTCTTTTGAATTTAATAATCAAGCTGGTTCTATACATCTTATGTCTCAAATATTTCTAGTAATTCTTTGTTTTTGCATTTTACAAGAACTCCTTCCCCATAAGGAGCAAAAAACAAAAGCTGTCTGCCCACACTGTGGGGCTGGGGCCTGGCCAATTGCAATCAGGTTTGCTGAGTGTAGCACATAAAAATTAACCCAAACTTGAAACACCACTAAAACATATTCTATCAGCCAATCGGCCAGGGGTTGAGTTGAAAAGGAGGAGTGGTAGGAAAACCTTCTGTGACAATGCCACCTCCCCATAGTGACCATTTCCACGCCCTGGGCAGAGTGGTGGGAGCAGCAGAGCCCTGCTCACCCAGGCCACGGACACTCGGCACCCCCGATGGTTTTCCTCAAATTCCTCCTCACCCAAGCAGTGCCACTTACATTTCCACAACGTGTGTCTCTGAATCTTTGAATGATAAGGAACAAAATCAACAAGTACATAACTTGAAAAAGCTAATAGGTCTTAGCCAAATCAGATTTTTTTACAGCTTTAATCTCTAAAAAACTAAGACCACCCTCTCACAGATTATAAGCTTTAAAAATTGTTTTCTTAAGTTGTTAATCAAGAAAAAAATTTATAAAAATTGCAGTCTCATGGTTACTGTTTAGATTCCTGGTATTACTGGCAATTTTCAAGGGAACCCCTTGAACTGTTTTTCTTCACACATATTTATCTTTTTAAATTTTTGCTTTTGGTATTTCAGCTTGGGGCATGAGAATAATTAGGACAATTAGGAGTATATTGAAAATTTTAAAAGTAACAAAAACATGAAAACCAGTGGATATAAGTGGTATATATTACATAAACAGCAGTGGCTGTAAATGGTAGATTAAAGATACACAAGTATTAGGTGAGTTTTAAATGTTTTCAGTTTTGCCAATTAACAGTTGATGACTTGACATTGACTGATGCTCTACTATTTTTTAAAAAAGAAAATCTAGTTGCTACTTTCTTCTGCTTACATTTACCCCCCATTTAATCATTCACCTGGGTTGATTCCAAAAGGAGGTCATGACCTTAAGGCCTCGGTGGATTTTGCCAGCTGAGAGGAGGGTGTGTTGGAGCTTCCTACTGAAGAATGGTCTTGCTTCACCTTGGCCTTGACCTCGTGGGGTTTCTAGCAAGCTGCGCTCATCTCCCTGCACAGGGACAGCGTAACAAGTGATTCCTCTCTAGAGAGTGGGCCGCATCTCCAAGTCCACCCTGGAATCCCAGTCCCACTGGGGCTCTGCTGGGGATGGTCCCCTTCAGGCTGTAGATTGGAAGAAGGCAGCGGGCTGTCTGGGCAGAACGTGCTCATGACCCCTTGGAGAAAATAAGGAGAACAAGCCAACGCCCTGCTTCAGTTCAGCATTGGAAATCAGCTCAAATCCAGGGCTTCACTGCTGCACTTTGCTTGGGAGGGACAAAACTGAGCTTGTCATCACAAAACAGGGTGGGTGATTCTCAAGGGATTTTCCAAACTCCCAGGATCATCAGGAGCCCATTGGTATCTGCCTCTCTCCTGTTCGTTAGGAACACTTTTCTGCATTCTTATAGTGCTATCATTGAGCTCCACAGAGAAAAATTCAGCCGGTGTGCTGGTTGCTCAGCTGGTAGCTAGAAGAGGGAGAGGCCTTGGTGGACCCATGCTGCCAGTCCCTCTCAGCTCACTGAGGAATTGTGGATACATAGGTGGGATGGCTCTCATCCAGGAAGTCTCCAGTTAACCCACCAGGTCTGCATACCTTGTGTCTCCTACAGACAGGCATGGGAAGATGTCTTGTGTTGATTGACTTCAGGCTGTGGGCCCAACACCAGACAAACTCTGCTCAGGGTTAAGTGTTCAGGTGACACTGCAAGGGTTCATTGTGTGCGATAACAGAAAGAGCTTCCATACCCAGGTATTCATCAGGATAAAGGACTTAACCTTTAGCCAGAGAAGATGACGTTTTCATAGCCTGGACATTCTGGCACATTTACAGAGTCCAGTGATTTCAGATCCACTGAAATTTCCTTTTCCTTTCATGTCTGCTTGGGCAGGAGAGATACCAGTAGAAAGAAATTTTATCAGACTGCAAGTTAGTTACTTTCAGTTCCAATAATTGTGGATTTTAGAGTATCAATTTCTGGTGCTCTAAAGCATGTCCACCTTTTTGCTTCTACAAATTGATTAAGCTTTTTATTTGATATCACAGGAGCCTCCGGAGGGTTCTAACCTATATTTCAACCTTTGAAGAAATTCATGCCCAAGATATTGCTGCCGGACAATCTTCAAGGTCATTAATATAATGCTTAGAAATTTTCGGCTGAAAGTGGATTTAATAAGAGCCTTTTTCTATGTGTCTCCTCATAGCATGATTCAAAAATGTTTCTCCTTTCAAGTGCCTTAGGAAGTCAGATTTTATTATATTTGCTTTGCACCTTTAAATGCAGGCAGCCAAGGGGATTTTATGACAAAGTCTGATAAAATTGATGCAATAAAATAATAACATAAACTAACCAAAAAAAGTATAAATGCTGATGGGAAAATACTGAAGAATTATTCTTGAAGTTCTTTAGATGTCTCTATTTACAAATATAACACAGAACTTTTTTTTTTTTAACCCAGAACTTTTGGTGGGAATTTTAAAAATAGATATAAGGTGATGTACACACAGCCAGAGTGGGAAGATGGTGTGAGGAGAGAGGACGGCATCTCATGCTGGAAATTTAGCCACGAGACTGGTGATGACATCAGGGTCACTGGTATTGTTCAGGTCCTTTAAACAGCTCAGGCTTAGGTAATAAATAAGGTTGCCCACATTCCTGGATCTGCTCCTTAGTTACAAGTGACATGGGAAACAGAGAAGGATAAGGACTGAAATGAGTTTGGCAAGATGGAGACCATATTTTACCTTTTATGCTGTTCACATTTTGGAGAACAGAGCCTTGTACAAGACACTGGCCACCAACTGCTGGGGGTGGCTGGGGACCACAGGTCTGAGAAGAGTGGCTGCTTGGAGCGGCTTACGAATGCTCACTGGTTCCGCTCAGGGAATGACCCGAGGTGCTGCAGGTACCACAACATGTCTCCCTGATACTTCTTTGGACACCCAGATGGAAACCAGCAAAACCAAGGGGAAAATCGATCAGAAACCACATTATTTTTGATAGGCAAGTTTAGATTTTAACCTCATGGAATCTGCCAAAACCACAGCTCCTTCAAGTGACATGGTGAAGACGAGGTCGTATCTTTTGTATTTTATCAAGAAACCTGTGGTCTGTCCCCAGGAATCAGACTCCCCTTCTTCCCTGGTGGCACAGTCACATCTGAAGACGGTTCCTGAGAAAACAGTCTATCAGAACGAAGTAAAGGAAGCCTGGGTTTAGAGAACATAAATAAAGTGGTCCCTTCAAAATAAAAAGTAGGTAAAGGAAATTGGTGAGTCTAATGCTTGCTTTTCTCTGAATAGCAGGAATTCAGTGGCATGTGATCTCTGATTTGTCTATTTCCCCCTTCGCTTCTGCCGGTTCTACTCATGAATTTTGACTTGTCTGACCTCTTACTAGGTGCCACATAGTAAAGGTGTTTTTTGTTGGTTTGTTGGCTTGTTGTCTTCCAGATGGAGAAAAGAGCATGTACCCTTTTTTATGCAATGTCCCCCTTTATGTCTTCTAGTGTTCTTTGCCTTGAAATGGACTTAGATTCTAATATATCAGTTTTCTTGTGCTTATTATTAACATGATCTATAGTCTTCTTTTTTCTTTTAACTGACTCATCTTTATGTTTAAAATAGATTTCTCGTAAAGAATACATGATTGGGTCAGTCTTTTTAAATCCAGTCTGAAAAATCTCTTTCTTATAATTACAGGTGTTTGGTTCATTTACTTTTAGTGTAATTATTGATGAAGTTGGATTTGTTGACCATATTTCCTCATTTTCTATTTATTATTCTCTGGCTCCTTTTCTTCCATTTTGTTTTTACAACTCTTATTTCCTTTATTGGTTTCTTAGCTATACTTTTTTGAGTATTTTTAGTGTTGCTAAAATAGTGTGCATGCTTACTATTGACTTATAGAGTCAATGCACTTTCCTTCTTTATGTCACATTTTATCCTTAATATCTGATAGCTTCACATTTTTTACTTTCTACTTTTTTCTTTCCATTAGACATAAGACACTTCTAACTTCACTCTCATACTTTTACAGTACAAAAATGTCATAGCCACACAATAGCTGATTCTATTCCACTCTATATTACATGAAATCTTTTTCTTATCTTTTACTTATATGTACATTATAAGCCCTAACTTAGGTTTCATTCTAGTTACAAACATTCAGATTTCTTTTAAGCAAATTATAATAAGTTTAAAAAAATATAATTTAAAATTACTTACCAGCCTATTTGAATCTTTGGGCCCTCTTAGAGCTAAATTTCCTTCTGGATCCTTTTAGACAAAATAATATTCTTTAGCATTTATTGTAGATTGCTAATAATGAGTTTTCTCAGTTTTTATCTGAAAATTTCTTTATTTTAGTCTCATTTTTGAAGGACATTCAATAGATGTAGACAGAAGATTGTGGTGTTTTTCTGTCAGTATTTTAAACCACGTTATCCCATTGTCTTTCAACCTTTATCATTTTTTGTAAGAAATCAGTGATATTTCTTATTCTTGCTCTTCTGTGAATAATCTCTTTCCATCTCAGGTCACTTTCATTGTTTTCTTTATCTTTAATTGTGAGCAGTGTGACTCCAATTTGTCTTGTTATAGTTTTTTCTATAACAAATGGAGGCTGCATCAGATTAACTGAATTTGTTAAAATTGTGAATCAATTTTTTCACCAAATTTCTGATATGTCCAGTAATTATTTCTTCAAATAAAATTTTCTTCCTGTCTTTATTCTCTTTCTGATATTCTGAGACCATCTGATATTAACCCACAAAACTCCAAAGTTTTGACTGTTTTTCTGTAGTATGCTTTCTTTTTTTATTATTATTAAGGTTGGATAATTTCTACTAATTTGATCAAACATATTTAGATTCTTTTCTCTGCTATTTCCAATATTATTCTTAGGCATAGCCAGTGCCTAAGTGTTTCAATTATGTAATTTTCATGTCTATAATTTCTATATAGTTCCATCTATATCTCTCATTATTTGTGTATATTTATTATCTGTTCATTCATGAACAGATAATTAGTAGATCTTTAATTAGTAGATCTTATTTTTTGATTATTTGAATATATTTATACTAACTTTTTTTTATAGACTTTGTCCTATAAAATTAGAATCTAGACCATCTCAAGTTTAGTTTCTATTGGTTGGTTCAAATTCTCCTGTTTCTTTCCACACATAAATGCTGGACATTAAATTACTTGTTATAGCAACTTTAGGCTCTGTTATCTATCTCTGAAGACATTTGACTCTTGTTCTGGTAGTAAGCTCAGTTATTGGCTTGCTATGTTGCCTCGAGCAGCCTTAGGATATGCTTTGTTTGCACAGATATGTGGAAAACATAAGTTCCTCCCAAGTCCATCTAACTCATCAGGATTTAATACCCAAACACCGTCTCCCTGAAGATAATGCTGGAGCTTGGTCTGCAGATTTGCTAGGGTGATCTGGAATACTTTTTATTCTCGAATGAAGTCTGTGTTCAGAAGCTGAGGTCTTCGTGGTATCCTAGCTGAGGGTCCACAGGTTACAGATGTGTTTACGTGGTGTCTTCACTCAGGCCCGATCCCCTGTGCCCTCAGCATTGCTCTGCTCCCCTCACTGACCTCTGACTCCTCTGTGCTACACGTCGTCCTATTTCACTGGTCTATGTAAGCCTCAAATATTTTTATTTTGCAGATGCCCAGCCTCAGCCCTGCCCTCAGGCCCTGGCTTGCCGGGTGTCCCACCTGGATTCTCCATCTTTTCCTTGCACATCTCCTGACACACAGACCTGAGCAAACTGAGCTGCCAGGGACTCTGACCTGCACCCCCTAAACTTACTGGACTTGCTCTGGGTTGTGGTGGGTGACTGTCCCTTGGCAGGAAGCCAGGGTAATTATGGGGGTCGACTTGTGAGTCTCTGCCTCGCAGGGGTCCTCATCTGATGCTCCCCTCATTCATCGTCGGCCAGCCATCGCCTCCGATGTTCTTCTCAGCATCACTGTGGTTTATGGCTGCAGGGCTACTTCAGTACCGGTTACTCCAAAAGGGAGGGCAGCAAATTAGCTTCATTATCTTTTAACAAGTTCCTTAAATTATTATAAATGCACACTGAAATTTAAAAAGAATACAATTATAGATAAATCATGAAAGACAATTACAGTTACAGAAGTTATGATATTGAAAATATTGACAACTTGTACAAAACAATTTAATAAGATTCAAGAAGTTGAGATAAACAGAAATGGGAAAAAATGTAGTTTATTATAATATTCTGATTTTCCTGGCAATAAAACTCAATAGGTATCATCAAAAGTTAAATATTCAGAATTCAGATTGTATTGTTGTATTTATAAATGTGTCTTTTAGAAGAACTAGTGATGAGTAGCAAGAAAGGGCAGGTGGAGGTAAGGAGAGTAAACTCTGTCCTGATTTTACATAAGCCAGCAGATACTACATAATGGGAAAATCTAGAAATAAGAGTATAACTACATTATTTGGAGTGAAAGTGACCACTTCCAGAAGAACATAAATCATTGAAACTATTCAATGTGATGCTTCTGGGGAATGAGAGTAGGTTTAAACAAGAGAGATTCTTATCTTCATTCTGATCTCTTTCTATGCATTGAAATTTCACCTATGTCATTACTATTTACCTCCTATTTATTAATATGTAGTGCTGTGTATTTACCCCTTTCCTTATGTACTTTACTATAGAGCATACAGCTTTATAGATTCATGTTCTATACATTTTACTTTAAAACACAATTAGAACAATCAAATGCAGGCTGGGCCAGCCCTCAGCACATGTGAGAGGCATTCCAGTAATTCAAACATCCTCTCCCAGGCCCCTGTCTGCACATCTCCCAGGCCCCTGTCTGCACATCTCCCAGGCTATATCCTTGTGTTTCAGATTACTGTCATGTCAACCCGACTTCACATATCTGAAGGAAACCGACAAGCCAGAGAGGCACCCAGACACATTTACTAGAGGATGTCAAACATTTAGATTCCAGGAAATATAAAAAAATATTAACTGAATCCATCACTTTTCAACTGCAAGACACGGACAGGGCGTGCATACCTAATTGCATCTTAGCGCCTTCTCTTTCTTCTTTCCTGTACATCTCCTGATTTCTTGCTCTTCCTAGAGTTTCTGAAATAATAATACAAGAGGAATGAAGAATCAATTAAGAACACCTTTGACTGTGTGTCTGTCCTTGGCAGGGTGACACGCCACTCTGTGCTGAACCGAGGCGTTAGAGAGGCCATGCTAGTTTCCAGGCTGAATTAAACGTTCTGAGCAGTTCATTCTCTGGCAGCGTGTCCAGCGACTTTGCCTTTAAGATGGCATCAACCTTTATGGTTGGGAACTGGGCTGGAAGTATAGGTTGTCATTGAAATAAAATAGGAGCTTCCTCGGCTTTATTAGGGAGTTTTAGGGTTTGCCATTCGTTTCACCTTGACATTTATGCTAAAATTTAGAGTGCTTGATCTTTCCTACTCTAGTTCCCTTTTCAATAAATGGGGAAAACCGTAAAACCCTGTGAGCACTGTGAAAGAAAAAGGCAGCTCAGAGCTGCTTCCCAATAGCCCCTTGCAGGGGGACTGCAATTTTAGGCAACAGAAAAATCCTTTTGGCATGCAGAGGAATAACACTGGAGAACGCAACTCCCCCAATTTTGATAATGAAATTGAAATTTGTTCTCCACACATTTTAAACCAAACCCACGTCCAAATTTTCTTTATTCTAATGAAGAATAGGTACAAAAACTACCTTTCTCTGGGAGAAAATAGTTGCATTTGTAGGTGTTTCAGACCCAACACCATCTGGTTTTCCAGAGAGTGAGCTTAACTAGTGCTCTTCCTGAACCTGGTCCTATCTGGGGCTGCCAGACTAGAGAGCCCTGGGTCACCAGAAGGTTTGTTGCTGCAGGCAGAAGCCTGGCAGGAAAAGCAGGGCAAACTGCCGCAGAGGTAGCTGCGGGTTCGCTTTCAGAAGGACCAAACTGAGGATAGACTTGGGACTTTATAACAAATAGAAATATCTATGATCAAATGGACTCGAGAGATAGCAACCTTCTCTAGAGGGTGGCCAGACATGAGTGACAACCTCTAAGTTCACTTTGAAGAAGATAAGAATATAGAATTCAAAACAAACAAACAAAAATCGTAAACCATTAATACAGAGCCCCAGGTGTGATGAGATCCATCTAGCTTGTTTCTAGATGTTCTAATTGCAGAGCCCTTGGGTTCACCCCCTGAAGAGATCTCTTGGTCTCTCTCGTTCTCTCTGTCTGTGTACCCCAGTATATATTTGTCTGAATGTTGGGTGAGACAGCAGCATCTACGGGTTAATGTCAACAAAGTGGAGGCAGAAATGGTAAGGTGAGATCAGATGTTTCCCAGAAACAGTCGGTTTCTGGAGACACTGATAAGCATCCAGAGACAGCGAGAGGATATTCTGCAGGTGAGTGTCCCGGTGCAGCCTCCGTGCCTTGCTGTCGGCCTCTGTGGACGGGCCCGTATCACCAGAGGATCAGGAAATGGAATATAATCTATTGCAGGGTGCTCGGAAGGAAGCATGCAGAATGTCCACTTCAAGCTTCAGAGAGATAAAGAAAGACATTTGAGAAAAGAATCAGAGCTGAACAGGAAATGCTAAAAGGTCAGGGAAAAAAGTGTGCTTTTAATTAGAGAAACGGCATCCCCAAGATGATTGTTAGGGCTTTAATAAATCTACCTCTTCAAAATTCTAAGGCTTCTAGTTTGAGAAATGCTTCATGACTAACGTACGCTGTAACAGAAATACATGAACTTGGCTAAAAAGTCAACCTGAAGCAAAAATATTAAATAAAGACTCCTGTCTTGATAGCTCTAGGCCCACTCTGCAGATTTAATGGCTGTTTACTCATAGTTCTATTTTTTAGGTAAATTCCCAGGAAATTTATTTTCTCTACCCCCCCCCCCCCCCCCTTTCTCCCTCCCTCCCCATCCCCTGCTCTCTGTCTTTGGTCCTTTTTGGAGAAATAAAATCATCTGATGAAACCACAGTCTCATTTGAAAGCTGCTCATTTCACCTGACACCAGGACGCAGGGCATCATGGAACACAGTGTCCACGTCTGCCACGTGCCCCAGAGTCTGGCTTTTTCTAGTCTTTGGCCTTTCTAAACAATGCAACTGTGAACATCCACGTGTCTGTCTTCTTGGACTTTAGCTGTAGAATAAACTCCTCTGAGAGGAACTGATGAGTTAATTGCATTTGGTAACCACAATCCTATTTTTATGAATCATTTAATCCTGTCAACCTTGACCACTGGAGAGAGCCTAGTTCTCAATCCCCTGGCCTTGATAAGTAACAATTACTTTCTAAGTATTGTTTTAATTTGCATTTCTTTAATTATACATTAAGTTGAAAGTCTTACATTTCATTTACAGTGTGTGTTTACTTTTCTATTTATAGAAAATGCTGATTTTTCTAATGGATTGTTGTCTTTTTTCTAATAATTGTGTACCACTTCACCACACCCACATTAAAAAGCTCTTCTCAATCATTGTTTCCTCAAATTGTACTTTTTAAATTTTAACTCTGATACAACATTTCAAATTCTACATCATAAAATACAGATGAAGTTGATCAAACTTGTCCTTTGTGCTTCTAGCTTTTGTGTTTTGCCACGAAGGCCTTACCAGCTTCAAGATAATACTAAAAATAAAAATTCTATGATTTTGCTGTTACTTTTGTACTTTTATTTTTACAGTTAAATGCTTGATTTATCTGGAAGTAATTTTAGTGGAAAAAAAAGAGCAGTGGGATTTCCAAATGCCTGCGCTTGAACTTTTCCTCCTGGGTTTGAAATGCCACCTTCACCACGGTTAAGATTCCCACAGGAATCCTGTGTTGTTCTGGGCCTTGGGAAACCTCTCCTCCTATCTGTCTATTCCACGTCCACACTTAACAGCTGGCTTTTGCAATGTTCAAATGCTATTAACTTCTCTTATGCTAGTGGGTGCTAGTTTATTTTACCAGTTTATCTTTCGAGCATTTCCCTGCCTTTCTTGTACTTTGATTTTTTCTCTATAAAATTTGGAATAGCTCATCCTCTTTCCTCGAAAACCTCATTGGTGTCTTGATAGAGATTGTGAGGCATATCTCAAAGTTGGAGAAAACTGGTGTATTTATGAAGTTTTTTTAGTCAATTACAAAGTGTGTGTTTAAATACATCCAGGATTATCTTTTGGGTCTCTCAGTAGAAGTTTGTTTTGTTGTTGTTAACTTCTTGATAATATTTGAGGGTCTTATTTTCCCTATTGATTTATTTCCTAAGGGGACCCAGGCATGCAGGACTGTGGCAGGACAGTGGCAGGTGCTCAGTACAAACAAGTAGTGGCACTGTGGTTGCTCCCACGGACAGTGGTGGCATTGATTTGCGAATTGTGCACTGAGTGCGTGCCACCTCTGGGCCAGAAGAGGGTCATGCATGTGGGAACATTAGCTCTTTGTTGCCCTGCTTGCCACTAAGAACAACCTAATGGCTCATGTTCTGTTGTTCTGGAAATACCAACCCAGCGGATGGCGAGCTAAAGACAAAAATCAAAACGGAAGGGGCAAAGTTTCTGCTAACTGCTGCTGATGATATACACCCCAAATTGCCAAGAGCAGCAACCTTCAAAACCAACTGAAACAAAAGTTAGTGCAATTAGTAAGAAAACTTAGTAGAATGGCCAGGAAAATATTGATACGTAAAATCAACAACTTTCCTATACATGAAAAAGGAACAGGAAGTAAAATAATAGAGGAAACAAAATTCTTAAATATTATCAAGAAAAATGGCCAGCAACAAAGAAAACAGATTTCTACTGGGAGATTTAGAGTAGACAAAAAATTCACAAAGACAAGTCATGAGAAGACTGAGGAGGGAGTGGCACAGCCGTCATCAAGGAGCACCAGGGTCAGCAGAGGTGGTGGAGGTGGGATCCTCTACAGACACCTGGGTTTGGAGCACCTGGTCTCCAGAACCTCGAGGTTCCTGTTGTTTCCACCCATGTGGTCTTGGTTAAAGTGGCCCCAGAAAACCAACATAATAATATAGATAATTCCCAAAGGATCAGTGTCCAGAATATATTATGAAACCCTACAAATCAATAAAACAATGCAAACTACCCAACTTAAAAATGGGCAAGGTATATAAGTTGCAAACTAACCAATGCATACAGTTGTCTGGTACTAGGTGACTATTTTATAATCAATTCATTTCAATCACTGTAATCCACGAGACAGGGAAAGGAGACGTGGTGTAATGGTAATGATGATAATTTGTATTTTAATAATAGTTTAATTATATTAATGCATTAATAATAACTTGAAAATCTGCGTTAATAGGTTTGTTTGAGTCCCAACCTGTATTTTGTCCTGCTGAGGTCCATGTGGCTTGGTGGGAGATGATGAAGTGGTCTTTGTGGCCTCTGTGTGCTTCCCCGCAGGTGCCTGGTCAAGTTGGGAGCTGGCCGAGGACCACACAGGAGCTCCCCTGCAGGTAGAGTTGGAGTGGAATTCTCCACCACTGGGCGCAGGGGCCCTGGCCCCTCCAGGCTGGGCTGCCTGCCTCACATGGCCATGCCACTGCTCCCAGAGAATAGAGCCCAAGTCCAGGGTTCCCATCATCAGAGGCCGGGTGTCACCATTAGGTACCCAGATCTACAATGGTCCTACATTT
Source organism: Marmota marmota marmota (assembly GCF_001458135.2). Lineage (NCBI taxonomy): Eukaryota > Metazoa > Chordata > Mammalia > Rodentia > Sciuridae > Marmota > Marmota marmota. Next base: position 9,731,311 of record NW_026000206.1, read on the forward strand.
TCAGTGGGGCTCTTGAGCCCTGATCCCTGACTTCTACTGAGCCAGCTTCATCCTACCTCAGAGCTGTCACCCCATCCACACACCTTATGCTTTGGGTGTCACGGACACATCTGCAAAGGGGCACAGGCCTGGAGGGCTGTCCTGGCAAACGTGGACCTCAGCCCTGCAGGAGACTGGTGGGACAGAAGCCAGTGTCCTCCTGCTTCTCTCATCCCTCTGTTCTCCACGTTCTTGGTGCCTTTCTTCCACAGAGCAACCAAACGGAAGAGGGCCCTTTGCCTTGAGACCAGCTTCAGGGAGTGGCCACGGGTCAACCATCAGCTTCATTTGAGTTCGCTGTGTGCAGTGGGGCAAGGCCACCTACAGGCAGCTCCCTGGTTGCCCCCGCAGGCAGTCATGAGCTCCCACCAACAGCTGGAACAGAAGAGCCACAGCAAAAGCTGCTGCAGCTGCTGCTTGGAGAGGCGCGGATACCCGGAGGACCCGGCGGGAGGCTGGAGGCTGCATCTGTCTCCTGTGTTCACAAAACACTCGCTCTTCTCATCTGTATGAGACGGGCTCGGCCTCTGCTAAGTGCACAATTTCGTGATTAAGTGTGCAAAGTCTAGCGGGGCAAGGATGCAGCCTGCGCCTCGCCAGTCTTGGTCTTAGGTAATTTCCCACTTTTTCTGTGCATTTCAAAGTCTCTTTGAAGCTTCTAATGGGCCAATGTTCAAAGGGTATTTTCGATAATTTATGTCTAGCTTTCAGGGGGAAGCGACAAGCCTGGAATCGAGATGCTGGCTCACAGTTCATTGAGACATTTTTCCCTGGCAAAGGTGGTCTTTGACGTGGATTCAACAGTGCAAGATGCTCTCCGACAGGGAGACCTGCCCTCGCTTCCTGCCTGTCACGGAGGAGCCCGCTGCCACAGAAGAGGGGGGAAACACAAGAGGAGACTTTTCCACTTATTTCCTTCCCTTTAGCTCTTAGTGGTATTTTTATTTTTTTGCTCAAAAAGCAAACTTTCCTCAAAAATTTGAGTCCTAGTACTATTAAGTTCTATGTAATAATCAACCATTTTATTTTTATCAGTTAAACTTATCCCTCAAATGTAGATTCTCACCTCAGGCGGCCCTTTTGATTCTTCCAGAAGATTGCTAGTTCAGCCAAGTGCCGCGTGCGTATCCATTCCCCTAATTACCTGGCTGATGTGCTGCTTCCAGCCCCTTCCGGACCTGGTTGGCGAGACGTCTGTTCTCCTGGGTTTCAAGAAGTGAGGATAAAACTTCATTCAGTGTGAAGCTGTTGGTTAGGACCACGTCCTCAGGGCTGTGGGGTTTGTTAAGTGTCTTCTGGATTCTTCTTTGTGTTTGGTGAGGCTCAGGTGCATGCCCCCACCACGGGGCCTGTCTTGTTTGGAGGTTCCATTGGAGTCAGATGTGGGCCTTGGAGAGCGTGTATCCTGGGATTCTGGTCCATTCTGGGCCACTTCAGGAGGCAGTCCTGATTCTGAGGGGATTACTCTTCCCCTGACTTAGCCCTGGGCTGAGGTTATACCTGACCCAAATCTACTACCAGGAGGACAGATGACCAGCTCAGCCCCTGTCCTGACCACACATCTGAGGTTGTAGTTTGGGGGTGGGAAATGAGATACCTTTAAGGTCAGAAAATGTTCCTAGATGGAGAGAGGGTTCTGGGCAGGGTCCATCATGGGAGAGGCCACTGTGGGACCAGGGGTGGGCTGGGCATTCTTCCGTGTTCCACTCATGGACTCTTGCTCCCGTGCAGGGTTCCCCGTCCTCCTAAGTCTGTGGTGAAAGCCCAAGGGGTCTGTTTTCATCCTCCTTCCCCTCCCCACCCCTAGCATTGCCCATGTGCTCTGCAAACGAGGCTTGGCCTCCCACCTGCCCTTCCTGTACCAGGGGGATGCAGCCCCTCATGTTTCCCAAGCTTCGATTTCTGATTCTCATTTCTGAAGGGGCCTTGCCAGGTGCCAAGTCTGTAGTGGGCTCAGGAGGGACACACAGGTCTGGGTCTTTATCCCCTCTGAATGTGACCCAAAGGCTCCATACCTGGCTTGGGCTGGAATAAAGGTCCCTGTCGCTGGGCAGCTGCTGCCAGCCAGGCTTTGCATGCAGAGCTTCTCACGCATTCCCCCACGGGTGAGGTTTCCTTTCTGTCTCACAAACAGGGAAACTGAGGCAGAAGGACAGTGACTCTCTGGAAGCACCCACAGCACTCAGCCCCTGGGCGGGAACCCAGTGTGGCCTTGCTCCATGTGCTCCACGGGGCGCCTTGGCTGAGCTCAGCTGTGATAACTGAGCCCCAGGAGGAAGTGGAGGCCTGAGGGGGATGGAGTCATGTCCTGGTTGCCGCGGGGGCCTCTCCCTTGCTGTGGGCTCTGTTTGGAGGCCCATGTGCTGCGGGCCCTGCTGGGAGTTGGTGGAGACTTCAGGAGGTGGGAAGGAAGGCAGGCAATTGGGGCCCCCGTCCCACCATTCCTCTCTCTCTCCTTCCCACGAGTGACAGCTTCCTTGCCATGCTCTTGCCACAGTATACTGTCTCACCATCTGTGGACGGAAACCTCCAAAACTGTGAGCCTAAAAGAAGCTTTTTTCTTTATAAGTTGAGTATCTCACGCATTTCGCTGCAGTAACAGAAGGATGACTAACACTTATGCCTTCTATGTTCCTTTCATATGGGGACTTGTAAGGCCACTGTCCCTAGCCTGACTCCCACCAGGGGTCCTCAAGGACCTTGCCTCATTTGTTGACTCTGACTGTGTGTCACAGCGGGGGCAGAGGCTTGGAGAATGCCAGGTTCACATGAATCCCAGCAGGGGCCAGGCATCAGGCAGGGGAGACAGGCTCCACGACCAACCACTCTCTTCCGTTCCTCAAAGGAAGCTCACCAGTGGTCACCTGTTTTCCTTCCTTCCTTCCTTCTTCCTCCCTCCCTCCCTTCCTTCCTTGGTCCTGGACATGGAGCCTGGGCCTTCACACAGGCTAGGCAATGAGTCACACCACGGTCCAATCAGCGATCACGTTTCTTAGCAGCACAATAGCTTTGGACATCAGTGACCAGGCTGATAACATTCAAAGGACAGGCCACCCGGGAGGTGTTTGGTCTGTGTGGGCACAGCTGAAGTCCCCAGAGAACAGTGGGGAGGTGGTGTGGGGTGACGAGCCTGTGCCTGGTACATGTGCACACATATACACACCCAGGAGCTCAAGCACACACCGCACCCCTGCACACACGCTGGTTGGTGTCTCCCCGTATGTACACAGGAACACACATCTAGGCACACCTGAGTGCCAAGGGGCAGCTCCTCATCAACAAACCTGAAGGCGCATTTGGGGAGAAGCAGGGATCCTATTTAGAACTACGTCAGATGGCAGACAAGAGCAGGAGTGGGCAGCGAGCACACGTCTGGGCTCAGAGCTCCTCTGAGAGAGTCAAATGGACTTTGTCTTAGGTCCAAGTAGCTGGCGGTCAGGGCCCTTCCTCCTTGCACATCCTTCTCCTTCCGCCGTGACCCTGATCTGGACCCTCCCTTTATAAATGCACAGTCTGAGACCTGGACAGGGAAAAGGGGGATAACCTGGAAATCAGTGCTTCGGAAAGGCCAGGCGAGCCAGCGCCTGCCCCAGTGCACTGTGCGGCCAGCCTGGCACCATGGTGCCCGCCACTGGCACCATTCTCCCTTCCTTCCTCCCCTGCGTGTGCTTGGGGCACCTCCTCCTGCTGCATGTGCTGGATCAATTTGTCCTCAGGGAAAATCAGCCTATGCTGTTTTAACATACAAACAGTGGCTCCAAACGAGATTTCCCAGTTGCTGCTGAAAATGTAATAAAACAATTCTTCGTGCTGACAGCTCCCGTGTAGACCATTGGAAGACATCAAAGGATGAATGTTAAGTGTTCACTCCTGGTGCCCAGTGTGCAGAGTGTGCCCCGGGATACTCGGCTTTGCCTCTTGCAAAACTTACTTTCAGCACCGCCAGCGCGCGTGGGAGGAACGGACAGTGGTGTTGGAGGAGCTTCCACAGGGTGCTTGTGACGTCCAGAGCCAATCTGGGAAGATCACAGAGCTCTGTTCCTCTAGATGGACCACTGCAGGCTCCAACCTGAGGCTCCTGTCCCCCAGGAGGAGTCCAGGATCAGTGGAGGTACAGCCCGCCTGCCTCGGTGGCTGGGGAAATCCAGCCCGGGGAGCCTGCCGATCATTCCCCCATTCCCCTTTGCCAGGCACTTTGGGTGGGGCTATCCTTTCCCTTTTCACTGTGAGAATTAGCACCCTCAGTTGGCCTGACTAACATTCGGATATGAACCCAGGCAGATTTTAAAAGGCAGAGTTCCCTTCCAAGCCACTGGCACTCAACTGGAGCTCCCTTGCAGTCCTTCTATTCACTGTCCCCATCCTTCCTTTTTTGATTGGGTGCCAGCCTGAAGACGTGGGCTTCCCCTCCCCCTGCAGCAGGGTCTGGAGCCTGAGTTGGAAGCCACCCCGCCCTTGTCCTCCCACAGGTCCCAGCTCTGCAGGCAAATCTAGGCCGGTGGCTGAACTTCCGACTGCACCTCGAGATCCCTGGCAATTAGACCTGCATTTCTTGGGAAAGCTGAGATTAGAGGAGTGTTACCCAAGTGAACAGCAGGAGGCAGTTGGGGGGCACAAAGGAATGTGGCAATAATGGGTCGTGGAGGGGCTCCAGCTCCAGTGGGAAGACAGATCTTCAAAGCCAGTTTCCCTGGGCTAATGTCAAGCGTCGACAGGGCTGAGTCCTTCCAGAGGCTCGGGAGTCGTGGGGTGAATCCTTTCCTTTTCTGGGCCAGCTTCCTGGAGCACCTGCACTCCTGAGCACAGGTCCCCATCACTCTGTGTCTGAGCCTCCTTTCTCCCTCTTAGCATGACCCTTGTGAGGGTATGGCATCCCTCTGCATCATCGGAATAATCCCCCATCTCAAAATCCTCTGCTCAGTCTCCTCTGCAAAGGCCTTTCTGCCACATAAAAGAACAGATTCGAGGGATAGGACGTGCACACCTTTGGGGACCATTGCTGTCTACCAAAGACAGAAAATAGGAAGGCAAAGCGGAAGGAGAGAGGGACATGTTGCCAAGGGGCAGAGAGGTCCCCTTCCTGGGCATCCGGTGGTCAGCAGGGCTGGGCAGGGCGCCAGCCTCTGGCATGGTGCTGTTGCCCTGGCCTTCCCCACCTGCCTCTTCCTCTGCTTTGTTAATTCCCTTTGTTTTTCATCCCAAAGTTTGAATCCTCCGACACACATGCACACTCACACACGTACACACAGACCCACACGCAGAGGGACACTGAGGAGCATGCTATTTCTTTCTTCTTCTTTTTCTTTCTTTTTAATTTGGCATTTATTGAAGCTGATGGAGTGAACTGGATAAGAACACCCCAGAGTAACTGATGTGCCACTTAAAATATTGAACAGCCATTTAGAAAAAAAATGTACTGAACATTCGGTGCCACCACGGCCCACGTGGCCCTGCCCCCTGCACTCTGGGGTCTCAGTCAGAGAGCAAATTCCCCCAACCCCAGCCTTGGAGCGTGGGGCCCGTCTCTGCACTGGAGAAATGGTGAGTCCCAGAGAACAAGGTCATTAAGCAAAGTTAGTGACAACCAGAGCAAAGGGGAAGTGACAGCAACCTCGGGTCCCAGGGAGAGGCGGCCTCTTAGAGAGCAGCACGTGGGCCCTTCTGGGCTCCCCGATGCCCACAGCAAGCCCCGTGTGAGCTGCGGCTCTGCCGCCTCCAGGACTCCAAGGCCTGCGACTGCGGTTGTCTGCTCTTCCATTAGCATTGGCGGGATTTGAAGCGTGCTGTGTAACTTTGAGACCCAGAGAAGGTTGCACAAGTGTTTGATTTTTTATCGCAGGGAAGCAGCAGCCTTTCAGGGAAAGCTGAAGCAGGCCCTCCCGGTCACAGACGCAGTTCCGACTCTTCTAAGACTGTTTTACACCTTTATTTTTGATACTTAGAATAAAGCCAGGACCTGTCACTTTCTGAAATGCCTGGCAAATACACCGATAGGGGAAAGGGTGGCCTCAGGATTTGGGGATTGACCTGGGGTTTTCTAACTGCTGCTGACTCGGATGCTGTCGGGGAATGCATCTAAATCCTTGGAAGTCGGGCTTAGGACTTGAATTTCATAGTGCATAAAAACGGGTTTCTGGCGAAGAATCTGATATTTCCTTCGCTGGCCCGGCTGGAAGCATTTCAAAGGCAGGCTTCCAGGCGCTGGTGTGTTGCTCACATTTCCAGCTATAACCGAGAAACGCAGACCTTCCACAATGAATCGGGCCAGCAGAACAGGAAGGTGGGGTTGGGCCCGGAAGGACAAACTGGAGCAGGAGCCCTGCGTGGAGAAACCTGCCGTGGCTCCCGTCTCATCAGAAGGAGTTTTCCTGTGGCCGCAGCAGATGCAGGTCGATGATGCAGACTCAGGAGTTGCTTTTCTCTAACGTTCGTTTGGTTGTGTTGGGCTGGAACCTGGCAGGCTGGGAAGCCAAGGGGCTGCTGGTGCTGGCCGGGACACCTCTCCTCTGCCAGGAGAGCTAGGCAGAGGCCCTTGGGACTTCTCCTGACCCACTGGTCTTGGTCGGAGTTGAGCTCTGAGTGCAGGGTCCAGGCTGTCTGGAGCGGCTGTAAGACCGTCAGGTGACGAGGGTCTTCACACTTCAGTATTCCGTTGGACTCATGATTTTCGTCATTTGTTACCTGACACATGCTGATGCCCACTGGAATCATGTCATCTTGGCAGATTTAAATCATCATTAATAAAATATTAATGTACTGACTTATTTGGAAAGTCAATCGATGGCATCCTTCATCATAGAGGAAGCCTGTAATGAGTTCTGCAATTAACCTCTTGAGGGAGTAGTCCGTGACCCCTGCAAAGCCACATGAGATGGGAGCGGGTCCTGTTGAGCCTGCGGGAACTCTGCCCGTGCCATGGAGAAGGCTCCCCTGGGGTCATCGTCTTCATATCTGGTCTCAGGGCTGCCTGCCACCGCACCTGTGGGTCTGCCGTGTCCGCGCTCGGACTCTGCTTCCCACTGAGTGCGCCTCTGGTGGCTTGCACCCTGTGGGTTGTTTAATCTGGCACTCGGGGGTCAGGCTGACAGCATTTCATCCTCGCTGTTCTGCCTCTCTGTCCTTGAAGTTCTGTTTCCCTGACCTGCGTCACTTGTCCCTCTCACCGTCTGTGTCCTCAAGCTCGGCCACAGAGCGTCACCATCAGTGCCAGGCCCTCTGAGACGGGCTTTGTCAGCAATCTGTCCTGGGCTTGGGCCAGGCACTGGATAAGCTCCCTGTGATTCTGAGATGATATCATGTGAAGGAAGCCTCTGCTCTTGATCTCTCTGTGGTTTTACCTTTGTGAAGACTGTATCAAGTCAATACAAAGTCAAAGATGCATAGAAAAGTTGACTAGGTTGGCTAACGTGTGATAAAGAAGACAACTGTCACAGTCATGGTTGTCTGTCATGGGGCATGACCCAGGCTGCTGTCCCATCAAACCTGGGCGTACCGTGGGGCTAAGAGATCATACATGGAGCATGTCCAATTAAGCCTGGAGAAAACTCACCAAAATCCCCGAGAGTTTTGTTCAGACTTTCTTTTTAAGGCAGAGCTATAAGCCCTTCATCACACGGGGCTGGGGACCATTTCCCAGTCATCAGAAAGGGTCTGTTTGCACACAGTACCAGAAGGGGTTGAGGGCTCCTGGGTCCTGTCCACACGGTGGCTTTCTGTGTGGATGGCCGTCATGGCCCTTTGCACCCCACAGTCAGGAGAGGGCTCAAGCTGAACTCCTCACCAACCAGCAGGGAATCGCAGAAACCCCTGAGGGCAGCGGCCGGAAGGAAGCTGCGCAGCAACGTCATGGGCTTCCGTCTCCTGGTCACCACAGAGGTGCAGCCCTGGTCAGAGCAGAAGCCTGGCCAGCATTCCTGTCCACTCACCTGCCAGGGGTCTCAGCCAACGGCTTCACCCGTCTGAGTGGGGCTCCCCCGGCTCTAACGTGGAGCTGATGACGGTGGTCTTTCAGGTTTGTTGTAGGCTAAAGTGTAACAATGTATGAGAATTACCCTGCACAATGCTCTTCAGCCATCCGTGTGGGAGGCCCCCTGTCCTCCCTTTTCCCTGGTTAACACTGGTGACCTGAATTTGTTCCACTGCTGTTGGCACTTGGCAAAACAGACCCAGCCCGTGCCAGTCCACATGGAGATAAGAACTGCCAGCTCTGCTGTCCCCACCTTTCCCTTCTGCTGCTCACTGTGCTGAGCAGAGTGGTCCAGGTCGGCCCTGCATGATCAAATAGTGTACGGGTGACATCTCACAGGTGAGAACTCCGTGGCTACGGGGGCTCAGTCTCTGCTGGGGCTTGCCTCCCAGTGGGACCCAAGAGCCAAACACCCAAGGACCACAGCTTCTCAAGATCTAGGGTGTTCAACGTGTTACACAACAAATTGCCAGACTTGGTGACTTAAAAATGAGGGATTCATTCCCTCCAGATTCTGGAGGCCAGAACTCCAAAATCCAGGTGTGAGCATGGTTGGTTCTTTTGGAGGCTCTGAAGGGAAACTGCTCCATGCCACTCTCCCAGCTCCTGGTGGCTCTGAAATGTTCCTTGGCTTGTGGCTGTCTGACTCCTGTCTCTATATTGTCATCAATAGCCTTCCCTCTGTGTCTTTGTGGCCCCAATTTGTCTCTTTTCTCCTGTGAGAATGCTTGTTACTGGTTTTAGGGCCACCTTACATCCATATGATCTCCTCTTAAGATTCTAAACTTGATTACAACAGTAAAGATTCTGCTTTCAAATAACTGCCGGCCAGAGTCCCGGGGGATTGGCATCCCTCTGTCTCTCCTGGTGTCTTCTGTAATAGAATTGGTAGGAGCCAAGGCACCCTCAAAGATGAGCCTCTTAGAGCAGGGAACAAGCCGTGGCAGATGGCACCTCACCTGGGGCCACCTCCTCTGTGGAGCCCCCGGGCAGGCGAAGGGAGGCAGGCTGTACCTGCCCCTCCCCCATCAGGCCCCTGCTCTCTGACCACGACCACGGCTCAGCCATTGCTTCTACCTAAGCTGGTCATCCGACTGTGTCCAGTGTGAGCCTGTAGCTCAGATATCGTCTAGCGGGCGTCCAGCTGCCGTCCGCGCTGGGATCTTCACCAAAGGAACCATTTAGGATGAGCAGCCCTCCACAGAGCTCGGGGGACCGAGGGGCCCTTCTTTTTGTAGCAAGCACAATGATCTCATTGAAGAAGGCAGCCTTTCCCCCTCTTTGATTTTACTATAAGTACAAATTAGGGAATGCTGTACATCAAATAGGACATGCTTCATTTTTATAATAGGAGTGATATCTCACTACTGCACCATCTCCCACAGTGCAAAAAAAAAAAAGAGAGAAAAAAAGGGGGAATGTGTGCTCCAGTCTTTTTTTTTTTCCTTAAGATTTTTCACTGGCCAGGTAGATTTCAAAGCCCAGTTTCTGTTTTAAAAGTGGTTTTAAAGTGCACCTGTCTTTGATGGGCAGTTCTTTACAGCTGTTCATACCTGCTCACCATGGAGTGAATAGGTGTTCTTTTTCTTGCATTTTCCTCTGGAAATGAGATTGAATTTGGGTTTTGAGTCTTTGAGAATTCTTAGCCAGTCTCTGAAAGGTGAAATTAAAAAGAACTTTTTAGGAAGAGATGGCTCCTATTCTATTTTACCAAAAAATCTATGGTGGTGTTAACAATTCTACTTGAGGGAAAATTTTAAGAGCATTGTTTACTTAGATAATCAGCTTAAAATCCTTAAAAAACAATGAATAAGAAAAGGGGGCAATTTCCCACTCAGTCAGCCAATGAATAAATAAATACAGAAGGGAAGGCTGCCTGAGCTCGTGGCCAGTAACATAATAAAAGTTTCAAGGAGACAGAACCATATTGTTGGGGGGGCCTGGACTCTAACCATGAGTTTGTGCAACCCAAAGACCAACTGAGCCGGAGAGCCCTGCGTGCTTGCAGAAGAAATGAAAGTTAAGTTTTACTGCCAGAGCTTGGAACCCATGAAGAACCAGTGGTAAAAACGTGCATGCACAATTATAGAGTTTAAAAACAGGAAGGCCAGAAGGACATGCTCCCCATGCCATGCCTGCAGGTCGCCTCTTGGAGTCCCCGGGGCCCTTTATCACTCACTGCCCCACAGCCCAAGTCAGGGCACTAGGACTCTGCACACGTCCCCTGCTGCAGCACCTTCCGACTCTTTTGTCCTCTGCTCCCATCCAACCACAACTGTGTCTGCCTCTGAGGATTGGACAGATTCTATCAGAAGGAACCAGTCTGCACGGGATGACTCAATAGCAAGTAGTCACAAAGTCAACCAGACACAATGAGAGCAAACGGTGTGGAGACTAAGAGGAGAGGCAGAGAAGAACAGACTGTTGCTATCTGACAGCTCACGGCCAAACCTCAGAAATGCTGTGCTGAGGGAAGGCAGCCAGGCACAAGAACGTACACAACAAAAAATTCCATTAGACAGAGCAGAGCCCGTCGACAGTGCTGGAGTCAGAGTAGTGGTTCCCGGGGGACCGTGTCGATGGGGAAGGCAGGGACCTTGCTGGGGTGCTGGAAGGCTGCACTCTGACCCGGGCTGTGGTTACGCAGGTGTGTGCACAGATGAAAGTCCACTGCTCCAGCACCTGCCCTTGGCTCACTCTCTTTGTAAGTTAAACCCTAGTCACATTAAAAAATGACTATGCAATGCCACGAGTCCAATCAAAGCAGAGTGAGGTCACATAGCCTGTCTGTCATTTTTCACACTTCAACAAAATACCACCATGACTCATGGTGACACCCGCAGGTCCACTACAAGGGAGTTAGAAAGACAGTATGCTTTAAAGAAAACACAGAGTGACAAGATTGTGAGCAGTTAGTTTTGAGCTGAACATTCTAAGAAGGCTAGAGCTGTATTTCCTTAATAGAGCTTGTGGAGCTTCCTGTAGAATGGAATTCACTGTCAATAAATCATTCTTCAATTCCTTCAATGAAATTAATTTCACATTGCTATTATCACCTGCAATTCGATAACTGCTAATGCTAGTCCAGCAAATATCATTTTGCTAATGGATACGATCATTAGTGTTGTTTTCATTTTACAGTAAGCCATCATTATTAGGGTATTTCATCTGAATGCATATAAAATTGCAATAACTTGGTTTGTCTCCCTATGGAATCCAACCATCAGGATTGGCTTCTGACATTCAGCTTGCCCAGTCCACATGTGGTCAGCCCCAGAGAGAAACAGCTGGGACAGTTCTCAGTGAGAGTCTTTCTGTCCTTCCCATGCTGGCCAACATCCCACCAGGAGTTCTCTGCTTCCTTCTGTGTGATTTCAGAAGTGACTCACCTGACCCAAACAAGTTAGGAGTAAAAAAAGTCCACGTTTTCATTCCATTAAAACAAGTTACAACTGGCCAGCCATCTGATCTTGATTTGGGGGTCACAGGGCTGAGCTGTTCCGCACCCTCACTACTCACCGGGAGGCCCCAAGGCAGCCCTGCAGCCAAGGGCTGACTCCACTATGGGGGCTGCACCTCAGAAATGCAAGTCCAGCCCCGGGGGCGGAGCCTGTTCTGAGGGATCCAGATGGCCGTGGAGTGATGCAACAGGCAGGAACAAGAGGAACGTGGCCCGGAGCCCTTGGGAAAGGTCTCTGGCATCCACGACCCACCAGATCCTGTGACTCTGGTGCTCAAGCCACACGTGGTCACGTGAGAAGAAAACACGTAAACCAGGCGAAGTCAGGATTTGCTTTTTGTCTTTAATTGGTGGACTAATTAATTCGGACTCCTAGACAGAAGCAGCGCTGCACCACGCAGGGATCTCAGGCATGAGGCAGGAGATGGGCTGCCCGAGAGATGACCAGCAGGGGAAAAGTGGGGGCCCAAATGTGTTGCTGGATTGACAATTGTGACCAGGAGGCAGCGATGTGCCACGCCACCCAGAATGATGAGGTTCAGCAGTGCCGGGTTTCAGATGCAGGCTCAAAACCCGTGGCAGGGCCATTGGGTCATAGAGGCTTCCTGACTACCAGGCGGTGGGGCCACCATGCACGGGCCTCCCTGGTGGAGACACCTCTCAAGGGCCCACTTAGCGTGGAACCACCTTCTGGCCTTGGAGAGGGTGGAAGAGAGGAGTGTGGCAGGGGGTCACCTGTCAGCAGGGGTGATGCCCATCAGCCTTAATCCCACCGAAGATCACAGGACATTTTGAGTCCCCAGGAGGAAGCTGCCACCACACCACGGCACCGAAGGCACAGCTCATGGGAGAGGCCAAGGCTGGCAGGAAGGCTTGCGGGCCGGGGCCACACAGATCATCTGGGCAGCACCCCAGCACTCCGGTGGACCTAGGCCTGCCCAGGTGGTCAGAGCCACAGCCTGCTGTGTGCAGGTGTCTGGCCTTGTCCATGAGCGTCCGCCTTCATCCCACCAGGCTGGCAAAAATCTGCAGAATCCAGTATGGTCGCCGTTTCTTTTCCATACCAGTAACTCCCAGGACAACAGCAACAACAAGGAAAAGAAAAAGGAAAAAAAAATTAAAAGAAGAAAAAACGAGGCTACCTATGGATATTTAGCAATGAAGACTATTTTTGGTTTTAGCTTTCTGAGTTCCGAGAATCAAAGGAACCGGCTGGCGCGCTCCGTGTGAAGCGCCGCTGCTGGCAGCAACACGGCCGGGCGGGAGGCAGGCTGCGGAGCGTTCCCAGACCTCCTGGGCTTTTGTTTTGTTGAAAGGGACAAGTAACTTTGTCTAGTTTAACCCCCTCTGGCTTAGAACTTCACAAATGCCAAGTCCTTTATGGAAGACACTACATTTCCACGGATACACAGCCATGGACCTCGGCAATATTTTAGAGAAATGAGAAATCCTCACTCAAAGGAGCCAGAGCTGCTATTTGTTGTTGAAAAATGACATTCTAGGGACCCAGCACAATAAAAATACCATTATTATCAAAGTAAATCCATGGCAAAGTCTCCTATTAGATAGAGTACTGCCAAGCAAATTAGGGAACTTCATTTATTAAAAAGAAAATCAACTACATTAGGAATAATTAAATTGTTCCATAGTCCATAGATGAAAAATCATTTAAAGAAAAAATGGCAAAAGAAACAACTGTCAGATGGAGATGGCTGTCCTCAGGTGTTCCAAGGGAGGCCTCCTCTGCGTGTGTGCATGTGTGGGTTTTGACACACACGGTTCCTGATCTTGTAAACATGGAAGGTTGTTCTCTTATTTTTTCTTAACATTTACATTTTCAAACATATTTCTCATGCTGAGAAGTGTGATGCTTCTTTGAGCTTCTTCAGTGACAATCCTGCTCAGCTCATGCTTATCCTTCCCTGAGGACCAAGCTTCCGTCAGAGACTCGAGGCTCCGTGTTCCTGCCTGGGCTCTGGCAGGGCTATGCACAGGCCTCGTGGCTCTGAACCTCCCAGATGGCCCCTCAGTCTAGGTCTAGAGATAGGGATGTGGGGTGGGAGCCTGCTGACCCTGCCCATCAGGACCCAGAAGCCTCAGCTCTCCCCAGATGTTTTGGGGGTACCTGGGAGCCCTCTCTTTCCCTTCCCTCAGCACCTCCTTTCTCTGGCTGGTGCATGGTGCAGAGTTCAGGAGCTTCCTGAGGCTGGATCATGGCTCCTTACAGACTCTGCCTAGACGACCACCCAGGAATGGAGGCATCTTTGCTATATGTGGGACTCCAAAGATGGTGTCTGGCATGATCCTTAACACCTCCACCCAGGCCACACAAAAATACCATATTTAAAAATCATTTTCATAATCTGTAAATCCTGTTGCTCTCAGGCTCCTTGCCTATTGCAGTAGGGGTACGAGGGCTCCAAGGGAAGGGCAGGTGGGGACCAGCTAGGAGAACAAAGCCATTTCCAGTTTTAACTCGCAAATAGGATTTGTGAGTCCCCAGCAAGGAAAGGCTTGAGGGTCATGCTTGGTGGGGAGCAAGAAGGATTTGTTGACTTCCTTTAGTGGCTGGGAAAAGGGCTGGATTAGATCACACAGTGCATCAGAAGCCCAGGGCAGAGTCACTTCAGGCTGTTCCAGAGACACTTTGCCACCAGGAGCAAAAGGCAGGCCCCTCTTTGGGGCTAGGGCAAGGGAGAGGAACACAGATCCAGGGAGCAGGTGTATGGTGTCAGGGTCCAGCTCCTTTTCTTCCTAGGACCTAGCATGCACGTGTGGTCGCATGCTGGGACATGGGATGGGGTGATATTGTAGAATTTGCTGTGTAGGCCACGGTGCCAGCCCTCACAGTGGAAGGTTTTAGGCCACTGGGCCTGGACAACATGGTGCATGTAGGTTACCTGGAGGGGTGGAGAAGGCCATAGCCAGGGAGCCATTTAGAGCACACTGGGGACACCAAAGCTCCCAAAGTCCTCATAAGGAGCATCCTGGAGAAAAAGGGAGAGTCGGTCAGTCAATGGGCAACCCGAGTTGAAGGTGGACAAAGGGGCTGGGCACGGACTTTGGCAAAGCAAAGATTCCTCCATGCCCACAGCCATCAGTGGAGGGACAGGTCTCTGCAGCAGATAGTGGGGAGAGTCACAGGCTGACTCCCCCTTTCCACCCTCATCACACATAAGTGGGAGTGGAGAAGCAGGAATCTTAAAATTCCAAGTCTCTTCTGAAAGCTCCTGGACCACCGCATGGAGAAGGAGCTCTGGGAGTGTCGGCCTTCGCTCTGTGTCTGCCCAGCAGAGAGGAGCTCTCCATGCCAAGAGAAAGGTGTCAACCAGGTTTCTTTCTTTCTCTGCCTGTTGGGCAGGCAACCCTGATTCAGCTGCCCTGACCGCCAACAAGCTGGAAGGGGGCCTCTGTCTCCCTCAGCTTCAAGACTTAAAGTCGCTCAGTGCACCGCTCACTTCCCTCCTGCTAGGGGGACTGATGGCTCATGACTGTTCCAGAGTTCCTGGAGTCTCTTCCCATCTTGAGAGAAAGGGAAAGCCCCTATTGGGGGGCTCCTGATGCTGACCCCTCCCTGCAGACAGAGCTGCAGCTGGAATTTTGCAGACAACTCCATATTCCTCAAGTGAAACTCATGGGATGAGAATGGAAAGGCGTTTCCCTGCCATTCAGGATTGTAGTCCCCTTTTATGTGGCAGTTTCTGCACCTCTGTGAGGGCTGACGGCCACACAAGACTTCTGCCGCAGTCTGGCTGGGCACAATCAGGAGCCACTTGTCAAAAGAAACTAACTTTATTTTTAGAACCACACACGCCAAACAAAACAGCCTCTCAGGAAAAACCCTCAGAGCCTCAACTGCCACCACCGGCTTTCCACAAG
>NW_026000206.1:9750584-9756563 GCF_001458135.2 Marmota marmota marmota
AGTAGCCCATTAAATTCATGTCCTTGAATATTTAGTTTTAGCATGGGGCGAGAATCTAAATTTAAAGAAAGCATATCCCAATCTACACCTGTGGAGCCTAATCCTTTGGAACCTCTTTCTACAGTATGACTGGAAAATTTATCATGTAGGCTGGGTATTATTAGTAACTGTGCTATTCTATCTCCTGGTGAAATTACTGATATACCCTTTGGAGAACTGGCTATAATTTTTATTTCACCTTCATAATCGGGAACAATTACCCCAGGACTTATCATAAGTCCTTTTAGAGTAGAAGAGCTGCGTCCCAATAATAAGCCTACTGTTCCTTGGGGAAGAGGTCCTTTCACCCCTGTGGGAATGATTTGAACTCCCATCTCTGGAGTTAGTACTGCTCTGGCGGAGGCGCAGATGTCCAACCCTGCGCTCCCTCTGGTTTGTCTGATGAGGGATCTGATGGACAATGTGTCCTGGGCACTACCCTGATGGGGTTGCTGGGTTCCTCCAGTGCTCCGTATATTTGTGGTTTTGGGCCCCAGAGCATTGGGCCCCCCTGTCCATTTTTTGGCAATGGAGCCCGATGCCTTTCTCCACGATATCGTGGATAAACACCTGGTCCTTGTTCGTTTTTTGATAATGGAGTACCCTCTATGGTGGTTTGAGAACGGCATTCATTAGCCCAATGTCTCCCTCTACGGCATCGTGGGCAAATACCTGGTATTCTACTCCTTTGATACCTAGTTTTGTTAAACCCTCCTCCAATGGGGCAATTCCTTTTAAAATGTCCTGTTTGTTCACAAAGACTTCGAGGACTCTTTCTTCTGACTCTGGCTCATTTAGGATCAAGGGCCTACAACTGGGGCTTTGATTTCACTTATGCAGCTGATGAAAGATCTAGCAATGAAAATACTTCTTTTCTTATGCAAAGTCTGAGCCTCCCAGGCAATGATCCATGGTAACCCACACAGGCCAGGCAAGAGGGCGTTGGGAGGACAGGCGGGAAGAAGAATGGAGCCAGGTTTCTACAGATGTGCTGTTGGGACACCCACTTCTCTTCCCATGGAGACGGCAGGTGACTGCCTGCATTGGTTCGCTGGGATTTTAATGCGGGAGTGGAGCTTCGGCAGCCCCTTGTCTGTCTTGTCAGTGTGGCGGCTCTGAGCAAAGGCAGGGAGAGAAGGCCCTGGACCTCACAGTCCAGGGGTTGACTGAAATGCTAGGCCTAGGACAGCGTTGGCACAGACAAGGTACTCACACCCAGTGAGCAGCCGGGGAGGTCACCTGTTTCAGAAAGCACATGGGACCTTGCCCTGGCTTCTGAAGACGCACCTGGCAGAGAAGGAGGTGGAGAGCTAGGGGTGAGGAGAGGGCTCTGGTCTTCTCTCTCCCATTAAGTCTCAGATGAGCATAAGAGTTTCTCTGTACCACAGACTTGGGACACGTGGGGACATTTGTCCATGTTACTATGCTTCAAAAATTAAAGGCAGAATTTGTTGTTTCAGGGAAAAATATACAAGGAATAATTTGATATGCTTACTTAGGAAATAATTTTTAAAATTAGTCACAAATGCCTCAGTGGTTGGCAAGACCATTGTGTTCTTTAACTTGGTGGGGGGGGCTTGGAAGTGAAATTGATGACCTACTCTTCCTAGGACTGCTGGGACAAAGGTCCACAAACCAGGGTTTTAAAACAAAAAGTGTTTTCCTTGCAGCTGAGGAGGCTGCAGTCTGGCAACAGGTGTGGCAAGATGGATCCTCCCAGAGGCTCAGAGGGGCAGGAAGTTCCACGTCTCCCTCTTGGCCTCTAGGGGTGCTGGCAATCCTTGGTGGCCCTGGGCTGGTGGACACATCATTCCAATTTCTGCTTCTCAGGTGGCCTGAGATCCTCTTTGATGACACTCATGGACAGGGCTTGGGCTCTGCCTGGGACTCTGAGAACGGTGTGCTCCAGATTGAGTGAGTACAGGGGACCGTCTGATTCCACACCTTCTACCTGTCTGCTCCTGCAATGCCGGGCTTTAGACAGCCTTCCTCTCACCTCCACAGAAGTCCAGCAATCCTGGCACATGCTGGTGACTTGCTCTCTGCCTCTGGCTCCTGCTGACGCTGGGCTGAGACCCAAAAAGATCTGGAAGGGCACGTGAATCCCTTGTGGAGTTTTGGGTTTCAGTCCGTGTGGAGGCCCATCCAAAATTCAGCCTGCCACGACCCTGCTGTCGAGGGCTGACCCTCGGGGGAACTGACCCATTTTCAAAAACTTCAGCAACTGCTGATTAGCACGTCTTGGGTGTCAATAGCCACAACAAAACTCTTGGAAGCCAGTGCTAAGAAAGAAGTCTGCTCAGCAAGAAGAACGTTTCCTGGCTTGCGAGAGGAAGCACAGAGCGGAGAGGTTCCCGTCCAACCTGTCCCAGCCTCCCCTCCCCACCGTTCTTTTCTTTTTTCCATTTTTGCTTTGGGCAGCTGGTGCCTGCCTCAGCACAGCACCCCCTTGATGTAGATTTTCCATTGCAGGGCATGGCTTCTGCCAAAGTTGGCCCCTGTCTTTTTTGCTATGTGACAAAGTAATATTGTTACAGTTCCTATCTTCTGGGCAGGATGAGGCTGCAAGGTCTCTCCTCCCTAGACCCAGATTTCCTTGCACGTGAGGCCCTCAAAGCTAAGTCAGGTGTGACTCCACACTAGGGCTCCCTAACCTACAAAGGTTTTTCCTCTTGCACATACACAAAGCACAAGGAATTGCCTTGGGGAATCTTAATTCAGAGTACTGTCCTCACTAGGTGTCCATTTTTCAAGCAGCTGGACCTTGTTGCCCAAGGCTGGCCAATTTGTCTGAGTGTGGTGGCCATGACAGCCCTTCTGGCTAGGAAGCGTCAGAGCTCATGCTAGGACAGCCCAGGGAGGAGCAATCCCCTCGCCTGCTGTGAGCTGTGGCAGAGGCCAAAGGACACCAAGTCAACCAGTGGCAGATCAATACAGCATCAGGCCAGTTACTGGACATTCCTGAGCGTCCCCAAAGACCTGCCAAAACTTAAACCCACCACCCTTCCCCTGTGATGGAAGAAGGTCAGCTGTCCCATGAAACAAGATCTCTCCAGCCAAAGGGGTGCGCTTACTGCCCTAATTTAGAGTTCAACAGCTTGGGCAAGGTGAGAGGGTAAATATCTTCACTGATTCTAATTATGGTTTTGGTACTACCTGCCCAGGCAGCCATTTGGAAAGAGAGGACGTTATTAATGGTCAAAAGCCCTCTACAAATACAAAGAATTAATATTAGTACTTTTAGAAGCAGCATGCCCCTCAGGAGGGAGCTGTTATCCACTGTAGGTATCATCAAAATTTCAGTTATTTTACTGGTCATGGAAATGGCTGGGCACATACAGCCACCAAACAGCCTGGACAGTGGAGCCAGGCAAAGCACTGGCTGCGGTGATGGAGCAGCCTCTGAAGCCCAAGCCCAGTGCTCTAACCACAGGAAGAGAGGCTCAGACTGAAGCCAGCCTCCAGGTCCTCTCAGGCTGGTGGGGAGACCAAGGAGAATGAGCCTCCTCCCGAGCTGGCAGGGAGAGTTACCCAAGGCTCCCCAGGATAACTCCCTTTGGGCAGGACTCCCCACAAGGTCACTCTGCAGCTGCTGTGTGGGGAGGGGCTCAGGGAGACACGCAGGGGACCACAGCCTGTGAACTCAGGAGTGATCTGCCACCCCGCCCACTCTTCCTGCCTCCCTTCCCTGTCTGGGGAAGACTGGCAGGTAGGCTCTACTCAGAAGCCCCCAGATTGGTTATAGGAACCTCTAAGTGTACAGAGGCACTGCTCTGGACAGGATGGGTTCGATCTTTGCCCAACATAGAGTGAGCAACGGAATTCCGTTAAGTGGTTGTTGACGTGGCTCTCAGGTTTGGACTTCCTCCATCTCACCAGAGTGACGATGGAGCCTCTTTGGAGCCAAGGTCACTCTGAAGTTGGCGACTGCCCTTGGCACTAATTGCTCACTGCACGCCTCCTGGCACCTGCCATCTTCAGGGAAAGGTGAAGGTACCAACCATGAACCACAGCAGAGGAACTCCAGCTAATGGCTGACTCAGAGTGAGGTTCAGATACTTCCCTCCAGACTCCTCCACCCAGAACAGGATGGCAGTCAAGCCCCTTCCAGATGATTCATGGGGGTCTCTTCTTACTCCCCACCTCTCATTGGATGAGGACCCTAACTAGGCCATTGCTGGTCTAAGTCAAGTCCAAAAGACCAAAGGCTTATGCCATTCCTGGGGAGCATGTCTGCAGCCTCTTCCCTTACACCCAGGAGACCAGGAGAGGATCAGCTACCCAAAACAAGGAAGTGCTACCTTGCCGAGTAACCATGGCACTCCCCTGCAGCAGACCTCAGGAATGCCTCAGCACTTTCTCTTCCCAGGTCCACGGGTCTCACCAGAACTCCACTCCTACACTGTGAGCTGCTCACTGGCCTTACCCACTTGTTAGGGTGGACAAACTCACAGCCAGGTAAGTAATGTCCCAGAGTTTATTGGAAGTACAGCTGAAGATTATTTTGATGCTAAGGATTCAACCCAGGATGCTCTAGCACTGAGCTACACCCCCAGTCTTTTTTGTTATTTATTTATTTATTTGTTTGTTTGTTTATTTATTTATTTATTTTTTGAGATAGGGTCTCACTAAGTTGCCCAGGCTGGCCTCCAACTTGCTAGCCTCCTGAGTTGCTGGGATTACAGGCATGTACCACTGTGTCACGCCCCCCCGCCCATGTTCTGAAAACTGTGATTCTTACTGCACCCTGCTACTGGAAAGCATCCTGTCTGTCCTGGTAGACTATAAAGTTCCCTCACTGTCATGCACCATGTTCTCATACTCCTGCTTGTCCTTTCTATAAACATAAGTTGTGGGAAGATGATGTTCTCGTCAGTGTAACTAGAACTACTGCAGGAGGAAGGGACAATAGTAACTGCTGAATCTGTTTAATCTACCCCAAAATAGGGTCTTGATTTGGGCAATGTCCAAGGCAAATCCCTCAGGTTCCCAAGGAAGCACCAAGGAATCCCTGGAAAGTTAAATGGTGTCCTGGTTTTAAATTGTGCAACTCATTCTGTCCCTGAGTTACAATATGACATCAACATGAGTATTGCATTGTCGATTTTTGTACTTACAACAAATGTGTAAGTTTGTCATGGGTTAATGGGGAGAAGAGGCTCATCAATCCATGTTGCTCCACTGGATCGGATGCTGAGTGAATGTTTCTCAGCTACGTTTGACACCTCTATTGTCTGTACTCAATCCAACACATTTGTCCAGGATAGGTAGGAAAAGCAAAACTCAGAATTATGGCCCAGAATTATTACATGCATTATCTGGAGACACTTGCTTACTAGATCTCACCTCAAGTCCATTGCCAGTTGTCCATGGCACAGCCCCTGCTGGCTCTCTCAAGCAGCAGAGGAAGGCAGCACCGGCTGGAGGCTGAGATACAAGAGGACCCTCAAGGAGCACTGCTTTTACATGTAGGGAAAGGACACAGCCAAGTAGGAGGGTCTCATTCAAGACTAAGACGTAGCAATTAAGGGTCCATGTAAGACTTCTGCACGGAAAGGAAAAGACAGCACTAGGACCTGGGGAGGTGAAGAACACACTCTAAATAAAGTAAGTGGAGCTCAAGGCATGCACCTCTTCAGGTTCTCAAGGATGTTAATGAAACCCTGACTTCATGAGCCAGCAATGAAAGATAAGATGATAAGATAAGAAAACAAGATAGAGACCAAAGAAAAATTGAGTATCAGGGCATTGATTAAAAGGGAGAGGGAGAGAGAAGGAGAGAGAGAGGGGGAGGGAGAGGGAGAGAGAGGGAGGAGAGGAGAGAGAGACAGAGAGGGAGGGAACTGTATGGGAGAGAGAAAGGGAGAGAGGGGGAGAGAGAAAGGGGGGGAGAGGGGAAAAAGAGAGAGGGAGAGGGAGAGAGAGGAAGAGGGAGAGGGC
>NW_026000206.1:9758683-9791013 GCF_001458135.2 Marmota marmota marmota
GGGGGAAAAAGAGAGGGAGGGAGTGGGAGAGAGAGGGAGAGGGAGGAAGAGGGAGAGGGAGGGAGAAGGGGGAGAGGGAGAGGAGAGAGAGAAGGGGAGAGATGGTTCACCAGCAAGGGAAACAGCACCAGCATCAAAAAGTAGTCTCCAAATAAAGGACAAGAAAGCAGCTGGCCCTGGGGTGTCTCATCACAATCAGACACCAGCCCACAACAGGGAAAACTACCAGTATTTCCAGGAAAATGGCATCTGGCCTCAAATGCTAATCCCAGACATATAGTTTATGTATAAAAACACTGAAATATGCATAAACTCTTGAGGTAGATAAATTAATTATTGAGTCAATAAATATTTACAGAGTAAACAATTCTGAAAATTTGACTTGAAGAGGTGATCTTATGCAATGAATAAAGTAAAACACTCCTAACTGCAATGAGTCTTTGAATGAAGAAAATGGTAATAAGTGAGTCTATGAAAATATAAAATCGGATATTAATAACTCTAGTTAATAGGATTGTAAACCCAATTTAAATGTTGTAATTCTTGAAGGGAAAACTACGTAATAACCAAATACGTTGATGTAATTACAAAAGAGCAGGCCAAAATCCCAGGTTCTCAATACACCTTGAAAGTAAAGTGGGAGGAGGTTGGGACAAGGTGTAACTATGACATGAGCTCTTTTTCAGTACTACAGATACTGGGCATCTCTTTACTTTTGATGTTGATAAATAAATACAGGTATAGGTGTGTTATTTCAGGTTGTGAAAGTAATCACTACCAAAAGCAAAAACAAGTCATTATTCTAGCTTCTAGAGCAAACAACAACAACAAAATAAATAAACCTTATACTTAATGACTCTGACAATAACAATAACAAAATCAAGGAAAAATTAAAAGATGAAAAATAATTGTAAATGTGATAAGAATTATCTTTAAAAAGAAAAATACCCTCAGATTGGAAAAATACAATAACTACACAAATACTAAAGGCTTACTTAAAATAATTTACCTTATTCTTTAATTTTGAGTAACTCTGAACCAAATATATAACAGGTGAGTGAAAATATATAAAACCTAAGTAAATTCAAATGACATACACTAAACAGTTATTCCTCTAACTATAGAAATAGACCAAAAAATAGTAAAAAGAACTAAACATTGTGATTAGTAAAGATATATACCAGTAATTCTCAGCACAAAACTCTAAACTGGAATGTAACTCATTGCTATGGAACATCTGTAACACTGAACTTCAATCATGCAAACCTTTCAATCATTGCTCCATTTATAGTGCAGTGCGTGTGTGTATGAGAAAAACAGATTGAGCAAACAAAGAAACGGAGCACCAAATGGAAAATAAAAATAAATAAGTAATCTCCTAAATATAACATTGGTTAATGAAGAAAGCAAAACTACAACTGTGTGCTACATAGGTCATGGTAATAATGACATTCTAAAACATATCAGATCTTTCCAAAGCGGCCACAAGAGGGACAAGTCAGGCTGGCCATATTGTTAGTAGACTAGACTCAAAGGATTAAGAATTAATTGATTAATAATGACTAACCCAAGAAGTTGTTATCATCTAAAGAATGTAGAATAAAATGATAAAAGGAGAAATTAAGAAATTAGACAATTAAAAACCAAGGAATTATAAAAAAAGCAACAGAATCAAAATGTTTCCAATCTTTAAAAGAAAAAATTGGATAAATAGATAAATCATTATTTATAAAGCCAAAATATGAATGTTTGTAGACTTAGGATTAATAAATTCGCTATAATTAGAAATGGAGCAGCACAAACATGGGAGAAAACTTTTTGATAGTCTATGCTAAGTTAGTCATTTATTAAGTTAAGCCATTTTTAAAAAGGTGAACATAGAAAATTGGTCTGTTGTATGACACTTACATTATATTAGGAAAGTTTTTTACACAACATGAATTCCTTGTGCTCACCTGCTAATAACTGTATCTCTATGTTGATGGCTACTGCACAAGTACCCTTACACACACACACACACACACCCCGCAGAGTGGACAGCCTGGTGTCCAGCAAAGGCCCTTCCTGTTCCCATAGCTTCCTAGCATTGCTCTGGAACTTCTAGTTATTGTGTGTGGACATGACACGCTTTCCCATTGGGAGGGTCAGCTCAGAATCTAAGGCACTCTTCACTGCTTGTTAAATTTGTTTTCTCTTCACTACTATGTCCAGCTCTGGTCAGGATTCAGCAGGGGACCTCCCTGGGACTCCTTCCCCCCGCCATGCTCCCAGGCCTGCAGGCTCCACTCCCTCCTGGTGCCCAGGATGCCCTCTGCCTTCCTCAGCCCAGGCTCCCCCTGAGCTCCTGTAGTCGAGCTGTGAGGAACTTGCCCATCGTAGATCTCAGCATGGGATCTTAGCAAATGCCAGCTCTCCCATCACCACATGCAGGGTGGTTTGAGAACCAGAAATGCTGCCCTCCTGAGGGACACGGTCGGTCAGTCACGGCACGGAGGGAAGCAGCAAACACGCACCCATCAGGTGGTTTGGTCTGGGGGCTACCTGGCAGGGCTCATACCAGGAACAAGGAGGCTGCAGTTGTTGGGCCTCCAAGAACTGGACCCTGAGAGTGGCAGAAAGCAGTTGGAAATATAACTTGGTTTATTAGTTTGGGTGGAGACAAATCTGGAAGAAGCAAGTGTGTCCCTGTGTAAGTCACACTGGGCTTTCAAATTCAGTCGACCTCTGTGTGTTTCGAAGGTGCAGAGCGTACGGCTTTGTGCTGTGCACTGGTGGGAATGGCTGGAAACCCACACTGTCCCCGTCTCAGCCGTTTATGGCCTAGCTTGGGGAGGGAAGACTCAGCCACCTTGCCCTGTGCAGTCTTGCTTTGCCTTCTCGGGCACAAATGTTAGGAGAGCAGAGGGGATGGTAAGCATCAGAGGGCTGGAGGTACAAGCCAGCAGAACTGGTCGTGGAAGGCTCTCTGGGACAAGGGCCATTTCAAGTGATGCAGGGAGAGCGAAAGACCTAGAGGTGTGCGTGTGAGAGTGAAGAGTGTTTCCGAGGGTGAAGTGAAGAGATGAAAAGCAAGGAGATGGCAGGTGTGCTTGGAGGGCCACCCAAAGACCCAGCACCCTGGAGGGCGCTCGTGCAGGAGGAGGGACAGGTGAACTGGAGGAGCCTGCCCTGAAGGATGCAGTGAGCATGGCAGAGGCCGCAGGGCGTGCCGGGCAGGGTGTCCCTGAGAGAGACCATGCCCGTGTAGCCATCAGGGGTGGGGGCCCATGGGCCATGGGGACTGGGGCTGAACTCACAAGGCAAAGGAAGAAGAGGCCTGGGGACTTGGCTGGCTGAGGACAAGGCTGGCAGGAGGGGACAGGCGAGGGGAGGAGGAGCAGGGAGGAGAGCCCAACCTGCCCTCGCGGTGTGCATGCTGCACCTGTGAAGGGCAGGTGTCCCCGGCCATGGCATCCGGGCAGCACAGAGCTGGAAAAGGCCGTGCAGGCCCCAATGCATGATAAGCAGACAGCATCAGGAGCTGGGCTGAGCTCCTGACATCTCCCACCTCACCTCGTCCCGAGCAGTGGGAGCCCATGTTAATCCTCGGTGGCAGTGACTGCAACATGACCAGTTTCATTCACTGGGAAGATCTATAGGGACCACTGAGGAAGATGGCCACATAGAAGGGAATGCCAGGAGGGTTCAGGGAGCACAGGGTGGCCTGTGCCTGAGGATGCACTTGAGTGACATGGGCCTTCTCCACTTGGAAACACCCCGCGATTGTATTATTTTTCCCTTTCCCCTCACAGTAGAGGGGGTAGAGAGAGAAGAGGGGAGGGGAGGGGAGGGGAGGGGGAGTAGTAGAGGATGAGGAAAGGCAGCAGAACACAACAGACACTAGTATGGCAATATGTAAATCAATGGATGTGTAACTGATGTGATTCTGCAATCTGTATACGGGGTAAAAATGGGAGCTCATAACCCACTTGAATCAAAGTGTGAAATATGATATATCAAGAACTATGTAATGTTTTGAGCAACCAACAATAAAAAATTAAAAAAAAAAAAAGAAAAAAGAAACACCCCCTCAAAGCTGAGGCAGGACAGGGGCCTGGGGGCAAAGCCCTTTGTCTGCCAGCCACTCCCTGGGCTCCCTTTCATCACTAGGCCATGGGTCATTGCCCTTTTTAAATGACCTTTTTAGGTGCTAACTATTCATGCCTGGTGTTTGCTGGGTGAGCCACTTTGAAGTGCATGATTCCGAGGCAGGACGTCAGTCACAGTGTTGTGCCACCACCACCACCACCACCACCGCATCTCCAGAACTCTCCACCTTTCCTAACCACCGCTCTGCACCCACCTGGCAGTGGGTCCCCACCCCCAGGCCCTGGAGACCCTCCCCCTCCCCCAGCCTTGCTCCTCTAGGTCCAGGACCTAAGCATGACCACAGGACGCATCCTTTAGTGTCTAGCTTCTTGCACTTGGCATAGCATCTGCAACCTTCATCCATGTTGTGACACCTGTCAGAATTACAACCCTTTTAAGGGCTGAGTGATAGTCCATAATATGTATAAATACTTTAAAAACACACTGTTGATGGACACTTGTTTGTGTTTATGGTTTGGGTATCATGAACCAGTCAGTGATGAACATTGGTGGACGAGTCATTTTTGAATCGTTGCTTTTAGTTTTTATGCACCTAGAGATGGAACTGCTGCTGACTCTGTGCTTGGCTTGTTGAGGAACTGCGGGCCTTGTTCCATGGTGGCTGTACCAGCAACGCTCCGGTTCCGTCTTCTCACACTCTTGCCAACTTCCTCCTCCCCTTTATATCTTCTTTTTTTCCTTCAGTTGTTGGATGGTAATCCTCTTGTGGATGTGAGATGGTAGCACTTGTGGCTTTGGTTTGCATTGTATCACTGACTAGTAACATTGAGCAGTTTCATATGCTTCTGGATTTATCTTGGCTTTTCAGTTGCAATTACAGAGAAGTAGGAAACGGTACTCCTGTCCTGGTCTTTCCCAATGAATCACTCTACCCTTCCTGTCCAGTCTGAACCTGAGAGCGGCAGAATGGCCTCCTCCCCCTGAGAGTGCAGAGAGTCAGAGTGGGTGAGGCTGTGCCTTCCTGACACAGGAGATACAGAGGAGGGTCCCGCCTCCCTGCAGCTCCACGGCAGGGGTGAGGCAGGCTTTCTGCTCCCTTCCTTGCAGGTCTTGCTGTCCACTCTGGCCCTGGGGGCTTACACCTTGGACCAGACAGCTTGTCTCCTGGGACCTGGCTGCTGGGACCTGACTCCTGGTTCCTGACCCATCCAGCCATGAATGGCCAGAGCTTGCCAGCAGGCCTTCCTGGCTGCTCTACAGGACTCCCACCGGAAGTCTCTGCAGACACTGCCACCTCCTCTGGCAATGCTGGCTCAGGTGTCAGCATCCACAACCCACTCAGCCCAGGACCCCAGGCTGACACATGGACAGAGGGTCAACAGCCGATTTCCAATCAGCCCAGATCTGTCCTGCTGTGCCCACTGTCATCTGGGTTTGGAATAAGACTGGGTTGATGGAGAATGCTGCATTCACAGAGAAGCTGGGGCCCATTCTGGGCCTATCCTTAAATGAATCATGAAGTGTTGACCCTTAAAACTGGGCAATGTAAGCATCAATGCAATTTGGGGTGCATTGCTTCTGAGCTTCAGAATTCATAAAGCCTCCTCTGGAGGAAGATGCCATCACCCTAATGGACAAAATACACACCTTGTGTCCATATGAGATCTGCGAGGCCTGTGCTTTTATTGTCCAAAATTTGTACTCAGATAGAGTCTATTTTCTACATTTTAATTTTTCTTCCTTTATTATTTTTGAGTTATACATGAGAGTAGAATGTATTTTGACCTATCATACATACAAGGAATATAACTTTCCATTCTGATGGTTGTACTTGATGTGGAGTTACACTGGTCATGTATTCCTGTATGAACACAAGAAAGTTCTGTCCTACTCATGTTACTGTCTTTCCCATTCCCACCTCCCCCCCCTTTTTCCCATTGCCTCCTGTCCACTCAGGTGGACCTCCACTCCTCCCCCCATGCCTACTGTGAGTCAGCATTAGCATATCAGAGAGAACATTTGGTCTTTGGTTTTTTGGGATTGGCTTATTTCACTTAGCATGGTAATCTCCAGTTCCATCCATTTACCAGAAAATGCCATAATTTTACTCTCTTTATGGTTGGATAATATTCCATTGTGCATATGTACCACATTTTCTTTATCCATTCATCTACTGAAGGGTTCCATAGCTTAGCTATTGTGAATTGAGCTGCTATGAGCATTGATGTGGCCTTATACTATAGTATGCTGATTTTAAGTCCTTTGGGTATACACTGAGGAGTGGGACAATTGGCTCAAATGGTGGTTCCATTCCAAGTTTTCTGAGGAATCTCCATAGTGCTTTCCAGAGTGGTTGCACCAATTTTCAGACCCACCAGGAATGTATGAGTGTACTTTTTTCCCCACATCCTCGCCAGCACTTATTATTGTTTGTATTTTTGATAATTGTCATTTTGACTGGAGTGAGATAGAATCTCAGTGTGGTTTTAATTTGCATTTCTCTAATTGTTAGAGATGTTGAACATTTTTTCATATATTTGTTGGCCAACGGTATTTCTTCTGTGAAGTGTCTGTTCAGTTCCTTTGCCCATTTATTGATTGGGATATTTGTTTTTTGGTGTTAAGTTTTTTTGAGTTCTTTATATATCCTGGAGACTAATGCTCTATCTGAGGTGCAGGTGGCAAAGATTTTCTCCCATTCTTTGGGTCTGTCTTCACATTATTGTTTCCTATCAAAAGACTTGTCTATAGATGATGCTGTGTGTTCTCAAGGGTCATGGATTCACAGACGTGTCATCCCTAGTGAACATGGGGACTGTCAAACACCACGTCCTGAATGCCTCCTTTCTGTTCCCCAAAACCCAGCTGAGTTAAGGGACCAATGTGAGCAATTCTGGGCCAGAAAGTGCAGACACATGTCACATGGATGGACACCGGCTTTCTCATGTGCACTGGGAATAAGGCAGGTTCGTGCTCTCTGTAGAAAGCTGCTTTTCTGCATGGAGTCTGGTCAGACAAGCAGATAAGCAAGTTGCCGCCGATGATGTCACTGCTTCTGCAGCCTAGCACATAAACCCCCCTCTGAGTGGGGACGGGTACAGAACTGAGGGCACTGTGGAAAGTATACATGTCACTCGTCCGGCCAGCTGTCCCTGGGCAGTTGCCATGGGGAGTGGTGGTGCTGCTTCATGAAGCCCTCTGAGGGACGGGAGTGCATCAGTCGGTCTCCCCTGAGCTCTTCTGGAAGCAGTCACTGATCTCTTCAAAGTATCCCCATAAACTACTCGTCTCCCCCATGCTGTCTCTAGGCACTTTCTTTGGCTTGTCCGCCACCTGTCCCACTGTCCTGGTACGGCTGGGTGGCAGGCATTGTGGAAGGACAGGTGCCCTGACCCATCTGCACTGTTCAAGGAGAAGGCACGGCTACACGTACCTGCCTGTGCTCAGAACTCCAGGGACAGCAGCCTCGTGGCGGAAGCAGCGGGTCCCTGTTATTAGCATGCGGTCAGAACTTGTGTGGGACCAAGGTTTATGGAATGGGCCTTCACACTGGCTCGTCTGGAAGAAGCACGGAGCCCTAATTTTTTGAGCCGAATCCATGTGTTTATACACTTAACACCTCAGGACAGCAGGAAATAATTAGTGGTTTGAGAACATGGTCTCCCAGCCCAGAGCCTTTTCAACTTTCAGACTCATAATATATGGAACTGTAAGTGAGGAGCATGCCCCGGGGAGCACACCCTTCTGTGACCTGGGGGTACCTCCAAACCCTACCCCAGTTCCCAGATGGCCACGGTGTAGAATTCCTGTCCACACAGGGCCATGGCTGGGCAGCACTGCATGGGCAGGACAGCCTGGCCAGGGTCCATTTCTCACCCAGCTGCTGGGTGGGGTCCTCATGAAACACCCTTTTACCTAATAGGAGTGATTTTCTGGACGTCTTTCCTTCAGGTTGGGAACCAAGTGTCTGAAGGAGCATTGCTTACAGGTCCCAAACACAGGAGGGTGGGAGGATTTAAAGACAAAGACAAGAGCGGAGTAGCTTTTCAGACAAGGCGAGTAGGAAATTCAGATCTGGGCTTCCCCCAGTCCAGGGCTCTTTCACTTTTTTATTGATGATGTGTGTTCCCCATCCAAGGTCAACAAGGGCTTGGCGACAACTGATTTTATGTGGCATTTCACGATCTCTCATTCCTCGGCTTCAAGTGCGGGTGGGGATGGAGCATTCCCCTATTGAAACTTGTTATTTTGCCCAGTGAATTTATGAGAATAGGAATAAAAATGTCTGGATAATTTTCAGCTCTTTGCAAAAAAAAAAAAAAAAAAAAAAAAAAAAAAAAAAAAAAAAGCCCCTTCAGTGGGCTGTTGAACTTGAGGCAGCCGTGGCTTGAGGGAATGGGAAGAGAGTTCTTTCTGCGTTATTCATCTCCCCAGGGCAAAGGAGGTGCTGGATGCCAGGGTGGAGCAGTTTTGTTTTTAAGAAGCCAAATAAAAGAGCTTGGGATGGGCTTGATAGATGAGCAAATATTTTGCAGGACATTTGCCTGTTTACTTTGCAGTAACCCCAAAGTGCCTGTAGGGGGAGATTTCTTATTATGCTTTTTGAGTCACAAAATACAGAAAATAATTCCTGGTTTTTCTCCCTTTCCTAATGAATCTGCTTTTACTCTGACTGGCATTGAGGGCAAACTCTTTTTGCGTGGACAGTACTTTTCTCGCCCCCATCAGGGGCTGACCTCATTGCATCTGAGCTTGTGCAAATATCTGTGGGTATCAGAGGATTCCAGGGGAACATGGGAGGAATGAAGTGTACTTAGAATGTGTCCTGCCCACAGGCCAGGTTGGGACTGAGGTGTGGTCAGCGAGGGGCCTGGTGTCATCACTGACATAAATGTGGTGGGGTGCTCCCCTGTTCCCCTTGGCCCGGCCCTGGGTGATGGACACCCAGACTCTGGCTCTAAGTCCAGCCGTGGGGCCCAGAGAGACCGTAGACAGGTGGAAGGACAGTAGCACCAGGGTGTGGGGAGGCGCTGGTCCTGAGGCTCTGCCCCTACCAGGTGAGGATCGAGGGAAGGGGAGGTGGAGGAAGGTGGGGGCCTGGAGCTGGAAACTGCGTCCCATTTAGTAGACCACAGCCTATGGCCTCCAGGCCCTCTCACCATTGGAGGCCAGGAGACTGCCTGACACCACAGTGAGGGGCAGAGACAAGGTGGCTAGGAGGGGGTCTGTTCAAGTGGGACAAATGAGGAAGAGAAGAGAAAGCAAGAGTCCCAGGACCTTGGGACCAAGGTGGCAGCTGACAGAGGATGACCTGGGGGACTCCCTGACCTTCAGCAGCCTGGCCAGGGGCCACAGCACTGGATAGGACAGTGATCCCAAGGCTGACTAAGGCTGGCCCCAAAGTGCCCAAGCAAGGCCATAGCCAAGCTCCAAGTTAGAAACTTTGGTCCTTCCCTCTAGTATGACCGAAGTCACGTGACGAAGGATGGGTCAGGGAGGTAAGTCAGTGTCGGTGTTGGCAGGCATGCGCATGGGCCGTCTCCCAGGCCGCTGGGTGGGAGTACCAGCAGATCAGGGAATTAGGTGATTCGGGAATATCCCTCACTTTTAAAAATGCACATTCATTGCAAAGCATCTACCCCCACAGGTATATTTACCAAGAGAAATTTAAGAAGATGTTCACTGTAGGAAAGTTTGGTACAAGGGAAAAAATCCAAATAAAAATAGCACCTGAATTGGCAAGAGACTGTTTAAATAAAATAAGATATGTACATAGAATAGAAGATGCGTGACCCCCCTAAAGGACAAGGCAGATGACTTAGTAAGTGTTTCAGTGAAGCAAGATGACAAGCAGGGTGTCTCATGTTCTTATTTTTGTAAGATCAGAAGGATGAGGTGATAGGCACAAAACAAATTGTGGACAGTCTTGCCTCGGGAACATGAGGCACAGTGGACAGTGAGAAAACCGATGATGCTTTCGATCGCGTTTCTCTGTGCTTTGTGGCTTCTATTTACTTACTTATCTATTCACTTTTTGCAGTACTGGGGATTGAACCCATGGCCTAGGCAAGTGCTCCAACACTGAGTTATACATGATTCTTCTTCTTTAACCACATGCACGTAAGGATTTTCTAATCACAGATAAATTTTGTAATTACTCTGTATTTATTTTTAATTTCAGAAACTTAGGAAAACGCAACTTCACGGAATCTTGCAATTGTTATTTTAGGATTCTGCCTCCTAATCTGCAGTGGCTCTGTGACTTGGAGAGTTGAGTTCGGCCTGACTACACAAGAGGCGTCCTGGTGATGGGGAAGCAAGGAGCTGGCCCACGTGCTCTCTCCCCTTCAGGGCACTCACGGTCTCCTCCAGGTCCATCACCCAGGGCAGGGCTGAGTGGGGGAAGAGGGCATCCCAGGACATTTAGGCAGGTACACACTTATGACACCAGGCCCCTCGTTGACAGCAAGGAGAACAAGAGGGGTCAAGAAGTCCTTGATTTTAAGGGTTCTTGTCTTCTGCTGGTGGTGGACCTTCTCCACGGTCAACCCCAGCTCTCTCCTTGATGGCTCATGGGCTTCCTCCACTGCTCATGGACGTGGCCACTTTATGGTCAACATGCCTGAACCAGGCACAAGGCTCTCTTCTGCTCTGACCTATTGGTAGCAGCCAACAGGTGGTCGTGCTCTTCCTTGAGATGTTTCCTTCTGGTTTTCTCGACACCTGCTGACTGTTTCTCCTTTATTTGCTGTTTTCATGTCTCTCTGCCTCTTTCTTCTCTACCAAACTTCTACGTGGAGGGTTCTGTCCTTGTCCTTCCCCATGTCTCCTTTTCTCTGATTGACTTATCTTATTGGATGGATTTAAGCATCATCTAGATGCTGAAGTTCTTCTCAGTTCATTTACCATCTTTCCATCTGTGGCCTAGACCTAGCCTCTCTCATCAGGCATCATCACCTCCATATACCAGGCATTTCAAAGTTCGTGTTAGGACAGGACTGCTGGTGGCCCCTTGGCTTAGGAAGGGCCAACTAGGGATTTTTTGACTCTCCGAGAGTGTGAGAACAGCCCACATTCAGTGAACACCAGACTTCAGATTTGGAATAGATGTTTTCTGGTGCTAGTGATATGCAGAGGGAGCCTCTTCTGTGCTGGGCAGTGGCAGCAGCCACAGCCCCCAGTCGGTCCACAATCACCAGGGGACATCTGAGACCCGCTGGCTCAGCACGCAGAAGAGCAGTGAGGCTCAGTAGGTCCGACGTTGGAAACACTTTCTCCTGGTGGGTTTATCAGCATGAGACCCCAACGTAAGTCAGGGAGCGTCTGCAGAGATTTCCCACTCTGCTTCCCCACCTCGGATTCTCCCTTTCTCACTACACAGCATCCCAAACCCTGCACATGGCCTTGATGCTTCTTTCTTCTTAACACACATGAACACTAGTAAGACTTTTTTAAATTTTTTAAAATCTACTTTCAAAGTAACTCCCAGTTCTGGGAAAGACCCTGCCCTGTCCTCAGTCCTGGTCCCCAGTGTTCCCAGTGTGCCTAATTTTGCCCTGGGCTCATCCTCCTGCACCAGCCAGGAACTTGTTCCAAGCCAAGTCCAAGCTGTCACAACTTCAGTGAAGCCACGCTCTCTATTAGGATCCCCAAGACCACAAGGACCTGACCTTTGGCTCACCAGACCTCAACTGCTGAAAATCAAAGACAAAGACCAAACAACCAAAAGGGAGGAAGGGACCTATTACCTCCAACACAGCACAGAAGCTGACATTCAACAGAAACTGCGGAGGCAGATGCTAACAGAACAGCATCACGGAAACGCGGAAAAAAAATCAATAACCTAGAATTTGAGATTTGACAAAAGCCTGTTCAAAAACTGGTGCCAAGATAAAGATGTTTTGTGGAAAATTAAATTAAAATGATAAATTTTAAAAGATATTAAAACAAAATCATTAAATCGTTTTGGGAAAGAATTTATCAGAAGTAGAAAGAACAGCATCAGAAAAGTTACATGCGTATGGTTACTGCAATTTCATGTCAGCGGCGGAAGCAGCAGCAACGCATTGAGGGCCTGAGGCGCGTGTTCTAGTGATCGTGAGACAGGAAAACAGCAGACACACAAACGGCTAAGCTGGCATAAGGCCGCGCTGTTCAACAAGTGGTAGGACAATTTCCAGTGGCATCTATCAGAAGGACAAATATGACCTCTAGAGCGAAAACCAAAAAAAAGGTGTGCTAAAGCGAGAGGGAGAGAGAGAGAGAGAGAGAGAGAGAGAGAGAGAGAGCGCCAAGAGAAACTATTAAAAAAAGAAAAGAAAATTGAAATCTTCCTAAGTGGAAAATTTCAGACCTCTTTGTAGTTGAGTTTTACTAAAGGCAAGGAAACAGAGAATCTCAATCTGTCCTTCAGAGGATTCTTAAACAGGATCTATGTCTACTTCAAGGATAAGAAAATAATCTTATTATTAAACTCCTCAACTCATTTTAGGAGGCTAACAGTATCTTGGTAGTAAAAACAGCCAAGCATTGTATGAGAAAGAAAAATGCACATCCCATCTCTTCAATTAAAACAGAAAAAAAAATAAACAAAAACATTAGAAAATAGAATCTAGCAATATAATGTATCTTAAATAATAGATTTATATTAGAAATGCAAGTCTAATTTAATAAGAGGATTTTAGTTTATATTATCTCAAGTGTTCAGATGATTAATTAAGGTAAATCTCATAATAATGTTTTAATAAAAGTCAACTTGTTATAAATCCCTCTGAAAACTAGGGAAATAATGAAGCATTTTATCTTAGCCTGATAAGAGACATAAAATGTTTATAGTAAACATTGTGCTTAATTATGAAGGCTTAAAATCATTATCATTAATATTAGGAAAAGAGAAAGATACGGTGGTTCAGCAAGTAATCCACATTTTTTTTGGTAGATACTAGCCACTGCACCAAGACAAGAAAAAATAATAAAAGATGAAGTATTGAAAAGAAAGAAATGATATTGTTATTAGTTACAGATGATAGGATTATCTATAAAGGAAAATGTTTAAATATTTATTTTTAACAGAATTAATCTGAAAATATAATTATTAAAATAAAATTCTAAGTAGCAAAATGTTACACAAAATATCATGTGTATCTTTTATAGAAATAATTATAAATCTTAACATAAAAAAAATGAAAAAATCTAAAAAAGGGATAATTAGAGCAAGCATTTGTATAGAAATGCTCGGTAGGATAAATAGAAAGTATTTGTAAATTGATCTTTAGCATCAATGGAATTGATTTAATAGAACCTGATAAACTCACACACACCACATATAAATTATTGTAATTAGCACTTGGTTTCTGCTAATATTTGCCACAATGTTTGTTTGAATTTATCTTAAGAAAACAATGTTTGTGTTTTGGATGAAGATTTATAGAGTCAACTTATTTTTAAGATGAATTCATGATTTAAAAAGTCCCTGCAAGTTTCTATCATCACTTAATTTATATAAAGATATTTACTACCAAATATGTATATACACGTATGTATATATTATATTTATATGTGTATATTATCATGCAAAGCCATAAGAATCCTGATAACAAGGTGGGTGGGGGTGGAACTTGGCCTATCAGATTTCTATTGTAGCAGAAAGTAAGCTATTTTTGTACTGATTTGGGGCCTAGAAAAATAGCCTATGGAATAAAATCACCAGAAGCTGATGCCCAGTCACAAGTGTCACTAGACCCGCTGTGGCTGGGCATTGAGGCTCAGGGAGGGAAATGGACTATTTAGTAAAACAACCATGGGGCAATTGTTGTTTGATGGAAAACAAAGAAATGTGATTCCTACCTCAGGACCCTCACAGAAATCAATTCCAGGTGCCTTAGGGATTCCATGATAGTCCCTGTGTCTTCTGAAAATTGTCTTAGTTCACTTTTATTTTTATGACCTAAGGGTTGAAAAGGATTAAAAACACAAAAAAGTGCACACATCATGAATAAGATTCATACATATGACCATATTTTTATCAGGAATTTTTTTTCACCAAAATACAGAGGAAGACCACTGATTAATGCCATACCTAAAGAAAGACATTTCTACTGCATGTAACTAAAAGAGGATTCACATCTAGAACATAAAAGGATTCCTTTATAACTGACAAGAAAGTATGCAAAGGCCACGAAGAGCATTTTCCTAAAAAGGTACACAAAGAGCAACATCTGAACCCTCATTGGATCAGAGAGGTGCAGATGGAAAACACACAGTGAGATATTATTCTTCATTTACAAGCTGCACAGAAATTTGGATTTTGTGATACCAAATAAGTAAGGCACTGAATCAACACAGACTTTTCTTAATTTCTGGGCCAAGCATAATTTTGAACAGTCATTTTGGAAAACAACAGTATCATTTTATAAATATGAACATTTCACTTTAGTTAGGAGCAGACTTTTGTGTATATGTGAGCAGGAGACTTGACTCTTCACAGAAGCACTGTTCATAACAGCAAGACCAGAAACCACCCCTAAATTCATCAATAAAAGACAAATAAATTATGAGTCTTAAAATGAGTAAATACAGAACAACAGAAACGTAACAGCAGGCAGTAGTATGAATGAATGCCAGAAACAAAGGTTTAGAAATCCTAGAACAATTCTTAGAATATGATGCCGTTTTCATAAGACCCAGAAACATGTAGAACTAAATAAGATATTGTATAGAGGTGTGTGTGTGTGTGTGTGTGTGTGCCTGTGTGTGTGTGTGTGCACACTTGTGCTCATGATGACTAAACAGCAACATCAAGAAAACAAAGTGTCCTGAAGTGTCCCAAGTGTCTCTGAGGTCTAATCCAATGTCTTCCCTTCTGTCCCCCTTCTCCTTTCCCCCTCTACTCCCTTTTTCTTTCTCTCTCCTTCCCTCCCCAGCTCTGTGAGCAGATGGGAGGCTGGAAGATGAGGAGATAAGAGAGGAGGCAGGAGGATCACAAATTTAGAGGCCAGCGTCAGCAATTGAGCAAGGCCCTAAGCAATTTAGCAAGACCCTGTCTCAAAATAAAAAAATAAAAACAAACAAACAAAAAAACAAAGGAGTGATTGAGGTAGAATTCAGGGTGGAGGTGGTTCAAGGGCAAGAAATGGGACTGAGGTGGCAGCACACTGCAGGGGCAAAGGCCTTGGCTTTGATTGGCTTTATTGTTGTGTTTTTATTATATATATATTATATAAGCATAACAGCCAGGTAGCAGAGATGGACTTATAAAAGAAATGCACACCATGTAGTTCTGAGTCATCATTGAAAATGCACTGAGCTGTCACTGTGAGCTTCCTGTTGGCCAAAGCAGAGAAGGAAGGCCAGTTCCGGAAGGACCTTGTGAAGCTGAGCTTTACCAGTGTTCAGGGGAGCATGTCTGCCAGCTAGTGAAGTGAGGGTGTTATTCAGTAAGGAAGTTTCTCTCCCATGAAAACAGCTTCCTCGGGATAGATGTAACAAGTTCTTTTTTCCGCTCCTCTCCAACACGTGAATTTCAGAGAGGGTCCTCATGACTTTCCCTCTGAGATGCTCACCCTGCTTCACTTTCTCCACAGCCACTGATGTGACCCAGTTCCACAATGCAGTTGGACACACCAGCGCACCTGGCCACCCCCTTTTGAATTCCTTGTTGTCACTCACCAAATGCCATCTCCAGATTATTGCTTGGTTTCTGCTAATATTTGTCACACACACACACACACAATGTTTGTTTGAATGTATCTTATCAAAGTGATGTTTGTATTTTGGATTAGTCATTGCTTGGTTAAAGATTTGTATAATCAGCTTATTTTAAGATTAATTCATGAAGAAAAACCTCTGCAAATTCCTATCATCACTTAATTCATATAAAGATATTTGCTGTATTTTAACAGTGCAATTAAGATTACTATGGGTTCCAAGACCCAGAGGTCAAGTCGACATGAGTTGGATGATACCCAGTGCTCTCATCTCTGATTCTCAGATATCATCATGCAGCCGGGTCTTGTGTGCAGAACAGCAAAAGGTCAGAAGTGAGTGATGAGTGCTCCTGGCCACCTGCTAAGGTCAGGGATACAGTGGGCCACTCCATTGGCCTGGGGAGCTGGAGGATGGTCCCCAGTGTGGGAGGATGGGTGCAGCCCAGGGGAACTGCCCTGCACATGCAGATGTCAGAGCTGACAGAGAGAAGCCAGGCGCCTGGTGGCCAAGCCTTTGCAGTGCCCCTGTGCCCTGCCCCAAGGGTGTAGCCACCCCTTTCAGCACCTAGGGCCACCAGCTACATTTCCCGTGGCTCTTCCAGAGTACAAGGAAGTTGGGCACCACCTGTAAAAGGTCCCCATCTGACCTGGCTGCAGGTGACACCGCCTTCTCCTCACAGCCCCTCTGCAGGTGCACCAGACCCGTGCCTCTGGCCTTTACTGATGGACAATCCTCTGTCATCTTGGGGAAGACACAGCAGCTGGCTCCAGACACAGCTGGACGTCTGTCTCACTGTGAGCTGGGAAAACTGCACAACTGTCCTGCTGGGCGCAGGAGGGACAGAGGTCCTTTGTCTTTGCAGTGCTGTGAAGAGAGCTTTCTCCTTGATCAAATGTCCCCTGTGCCCAGCACCCACTACCCAAAAAATCTCTCCAGGTGTGGCTATCAGACCCTTGACATGTGGCTAGTGCAACAACAAACTGATTTTTTAAAAACAGTCTTACTTGATCTTCACTAATTTAAATTTAAATGTCCAGGTCTAAGCAGGATCTCAGAGAGAGTGTGCACCTTGGTATCCCAGGTCCCTGCAGCTGCTCTAACAAAACACCTTCCACACAACGGACCTGTACCACCCTCAGCTCTGGAGACTGGAGGCCTGGGTCAAAGTGCAGCAGACCTCTGGCGAGAGCTCACCCTCTTGTTAGCAGCTGTGCTTCTCACTGTGTCTTCCGTGGTAGGGGGTGTGAAGGAGCCACTTAGCCTCTTACCAAGGCACTGATCCCATTCAGGAGGGCTCTGCCTTGGGGCCATCACCTCCCAAGGGTCCAACCATCACATTAGGGGTTAGGATTTCAACATACGGATTTTGGGGAGCACAGACCAATCACACCAGGTGTTGCCTGGGACCTTTCCAGGTCATAAATTTGATGTCCCTTGATGGGCAATTAAGAGGGCACATTGAATCTACCCACAGGTCTCAGGGAATGAATCTGCAGAAGTTAATGATAACTGTTACTCAAGGGGCCAAGTGACTCATAGCTGTCCCAAAGTCATAGGAATACACGTGCTAGGAAGTCCCAGTTAACCTCACTCTCTGAGTGGGCAGTCACTTCTGTCCTGTAACATGCATCAGAACTGTGGGTGCCTCGGTGACTGGTCCACATTTCTCTGAAGGGTTGGTCTGTGAGCACTGCTGCAGCCTGGCATGTGCCAAACAGGTGGCATGGGACATGGCTTTACACTGCTGTAAGATGCCACCCTATCTAGGACACAGAAGGCCCAGGACACCTGGGGATAGAGAACAGGCAAGAGATGACAGACAGCATCCCGCTCCTCTCAGGAGTGGGGGCTTCCACAGGGAGGCAGTCTGCAGAACAGGCTCTGATGCAGCCAGTAATGGCCAGGGCAGTGTTTTAGATAATGAAATCATAGGGAATACAAATCCCTGTTCTCAAGTAATTTATATGAGCTGTTTTTAAGTCACCAGAGGGTCCGTTCAATTTAGAATTTACACATGGACCCATGGACTTAGGATGGCTTTCTGCTTCTCCACCGAACGCCAGCTCCCTGACTTTCCAGAGAAGACTGGACTGGGACCTGGGCAGGTGGATTGCTGGAGGGTGGCGTGAGGAGCTTTCTCCTTCTGAGACAGGAAAGGGTGTGGGAGCTCCTGTTGAGAGAAGAACAGGGGGAGAGGACTCTGGCCTTCCATGCCACATAGTCCTAGGAGGGGAGCCAGCATCAGGAGTGCCAGACTCAGCTCTCCCTGCCCACTCTGTCCAGGGAGATGCTCAGGGCAGGACTCCCTGCCCCTGGGATAGGGGCAGGATGGGCAGGGGAGATCTGCAGTCGCTTAGCTGCCCACAAGGTCGGGGTGGGGGTATCCACATCAACCCGAGGTGTCAAGCTGCCGAAGCCCTCCACGTGCCTGCAGCGAGGATGAGCCTGGGTGAGCCGGCAAGGGGAGATGACAGCCCGCAGCACAAGAGGCTGTCAGCCAGGGTCCCACAGCACTTTCTGGGCTTGGACCACCCTCTAGGAAATGGGCACCTCATGGGCCGGAGCACCAGGCTCCTCCTTTCTGTGCCTCCCTGGCCTGGCGTGGTTCAGATCTGTGGCTCTCCAGTGAGGAGCCTCCCTGGTGCCAGGTCCCCGTCCAGTATTCAGGGCCTGGTGCCCCCCTCCGCCTTTGTCTGAGGGGCTTCTCAGGGACAGAGGCAGAATCGCCCCTCATGCTCGCTGTGGCTTATAGGAGGCATGTTGTGCGGGAAGTGCCAGGATCAGAAGGGGGCCGGAAACAGCGGCGTCCTGGGCTGACCCTGCAGGTGAGAAAGGGATGCCTGGGGAAGGCGAAGCCAGGCTGGGAAATCCCAAGTGCAAGTTCACCTAGTGAATAGCTTCAAAATATATGACCCCAAGTCGTCAGAACCAAGAGAAGGGACAGAACAGACCCTCATGATCCTTAGATCATTTCAACACCCTTCCCTTGACTGAAAGGGCATCACACACAAAATCAGCAAGGACGCAGGAAATTTGGAAATCACAGGCACTTCGGCTGACCAACCCTGAGAAGGCTGTACCCCACGTGGTGGAATACAGTGTTTAGTGCCCACCCATCAAGTAAAGCACAGTATGGGCTCTAGAGCCAGTTTCAACAAATCCCAAAAGTCCAGAGTCTTTTGGTGAATATTCTCTGACCCCTTCGGCAGTTATATTCAAGTTCAATAAAAGGGAAAAACAGTGGAAATCTTCCAGTGTCTACAAACTTTTATATGTAGTCATAATGGTCTATGAATCTAAGAAGAAATTAAAATGCAAACCAGAAAATGTGAGTGTCTGCATACTTTATACATATATGTATGCCCATATGTATGTATATGTTACATGTGTGCATCCAGAGCTAGTCTTCTAAAGCTTCCTATTCAAGAAGTCAGAAAAAGTAATAAATTAAACCAAAGAAAATAGAATGACCTAACAATAATGATAAAAGCAGAAGTCACTAAAATGTAAAACAAACACATAATAGGGAAATGGACAAAGCTAAAAAGTTGGTTTTTTATAAAGAGGAATCAACTGATAAATCCCAAGGAAGATGCATAAATTCAATAAGAAAAAATACAAGTCATCAATATCAGGAATCAAAAAGAACAGACACTACAGGAATCTAAAGAATGCTAGAAGGATGTGGAACTTCATGTCCTTTAGCACAATGACCGCAAGTCCACTGTGCTGTCACCATGGAGGCTCTCCTCCTTTGTCACCCTGAGCAACTGTCCACGGCACCATCCGTTCACGCATTGATGGACATCAGCTTGTGTCCAGACCTGGGCTACTATGAGCAGCACTGCAATGAATGTGGGCGAGCCGTTATCTACTTGACGTATGACTTCACTTACTCTGGGCCTGCACCCACTAGGAGCTTCGCTGAGTCTTGTGGTAGTTCCATTTTTCATTTTTCCGAGGAAGCTCCACACTTTTTTTCAGTTTAAACTACACCATTTTACATACTCATCAACCATGAACAAAGTCTCCGATTCTTCCACTTGTTTTGTATGTTTATGTAAAATAGCCAACGTAACAGGGGTGAGGTGACAGCTCATTATAGTTTTGAATTGTGTTTCCCTGATGCTCAGGGATATTGAACATGTTTTCATATACTCATTGGCTATTTGTAAGTCTTCTTTGGAGGAATATCTATTTTTTTTTGCCAATTTTTAATTGGGTTATTTGTGCTTTGGCTGTTCAACTGTATGAGTTCCTTATTGTTGTTATTGTTATTTTGGCTATCAACCCCGTATATATTCTTTGTGAGTGTATTTTCTCATTCCAAGTAAAATAAGCATCACAGAAGGACAAACATGGAAGGACAAATACCCAATACACACACTCGTGCATGTGCATAAGGTATCTCAAGTAATCAGGCTCATGGAAGTGGAGAGAAGCAGGTGGCATCTGGGGCCAGGTGGGGAAGATGCAGAGATGTTCAATGGGTGTGGAGTACAGTAATGCAGGAAGAATAAATCCTAGACGTCTGCTTTACAACATGGAGCCTACAGTTAGTAATACTGCACTGTGTGCTTAACAATTTTGTTAAGAGGGTAGGTATCATGTTGTGTTCCTATTCAAAAACAGAACAAAGACAAAAATCAGAGGGGGATGAATAAGCTTTTGGGAGCTATAGCAAGTTGACGATTTCTGTGGTCATTTTTGTCATGTGCCTATGTCCAAGCTGACCAGATCATGTGCATTAAATGTGTATTCTGTAGCCAATGATACTTCCATAAAAGTGTTCAAAAAAACCAAAAAGTTAATTGATTAAACTTGAAAAGTTAGATTCAATGAACAAAGAACTTTAAAAACACAAGTTAGAGAAAGCAACATAAAAGAAATATAAAATATTAATATTGTTATGTCTATGAAAGAAAGTGTGTCAATGATGAGAAACTTCTTCACAAAGGGAATTCCAGTCCAAATGGATTCATTTTGAATTCTATCAAACATTTCAGAAAGAAATAAGTCATATCTTAAGAAAATCTTGCAAACAGCTGTGTGATGGGGTCATTGTTAACCTGAGAAGGACAGCAAATGAAAAGAAAATTACAAGATGCTATCACATGTGAACAAATACACACAAATGCTAAATAAATATCAGGGAGTCACTTTCAGGAATACATTAAAATATGTCATAGCCAAGCAGGATTTTTCTCCATAAATGTAAAAAAGCATAAAACAAAATTAACTCTCAATAGTCAAACCATGTAATTTACTATACAAATTGAATAAAATTTATAATCACATCAATAAATGTAGTAAAGGAATTGTACAAAATTGAATGTCTATGCATGATAAAATATATCAGCAAATTAAAAAAGAAGAAAAATTTTAATATGATAAAGGACCATGCCAAATAATCATCGACAACAACTAAATCATCCCTACTACTAACATTAAGTTCCTGATAAAATTGAATTTTCTCCCTAAGGTAAAGAATGATACAAAGAAGGTGTATTATGACTACCTCTATTCAGTATTGCACTGAAGATTCCAGTTCAGTGCAATGAGGCAGGAAACGAGAGGGAGAGGGATGGGGGAGGTGAAATTCTAAAAAAATTATTATTAGAGCAAAGAAAAAAAAAGGAAACTTAGAAGAAAAACAAAACTTCTGTCTTGTGAAGATAACATGATTAGGCATAGATAATTTTCAGAAGAATCTACCAAGAAGTTATTAATGACAATAAATGAATTTAGTAAAGTTACTGGATATAAGGTCAATATACAAAAGTCAATTGCATTTCTATGTACTAGCAACAAATGAATGGAAAATTAAAGTTCAAAAAATACTGGTCAAAAGATCATTGAAATCATCAAATATCAAGAATAATTGTTTGAATGATACACAAGTATTCTACTTTGAAAACTGTAAAACAGTACTGAAACAAATAAATGGAGAGAGATGCTAGGTTCCTGGTTGGAATAACTTAGTGTTATTATTATCTTAATTTCCCCCAAATAATCTTTAGTTCCAATGTAATACCAAGAAAAATTTATCAAGTTCTATTTTGAATAGGAATCAACAGGGGTTTTTAAAATATATAGAAAACCACACATTTAACATATAATATTAAATAAAATCTTATATTTAAATAAAATGTACATAGGATAGTCAAGGCAACATTAGAGAACAAGAAGGCCAAAGGATTTCTGCTGTAAAACTTGGTCTACTACCTCAGAGTCCAAAACAATGTTGTAGTTGTGCAATAGACAAAAGGCTCAATTTGTCATTTGATTTATGACAAAACAGCTATTGCAATTCAACATGGAAAAGTTTAGTCTTCATTAATAAATATGCTTTGTAAAAATAATCTTGACTACTATCTTCCAATATTCACAAAACTTAATTCAAGGGAGACGAGAGACTGAAAGCAAAAACTAAAACAAGCAAGATTTTGAAAACAAAACATGGGAGAAACTTCAAAATCTTGGGAGTGAGCAACAATAAAAAGTGAATACAAAAAGCACTAGACATTATGGATCGAATTGCCTACCCCCTGCAAGAGATGTTACTATCCTAACCCACTGTACCTTAGAATGGAGATAGGGTCTTTGCTGAGGAAATGAAGGTATACGGAGGGCACTGGGTGGGCCCTGGTCTCATCTGATTGGTATCTCCTTACTAGAGAAAATATGGACAGACAGATTCAGAGGGGAGCAGATGTGAAGAAATGCAGGGAGAAGTCCAAGGTGGGGACAGAGGAGAGCTGTGCTGCCCTTGGGGCTGCAGGAAGCTGGCCTAGGCCAGGGAGGGTCCTTCCTACAAGGTCACAGAGAGCTCAGGGCCTGCTGCCACCTTGGGTCCAGTCTTGCAGCCTTGGGCGCTGAGCCTGCAGATCTCTGTTGGTCCAGGTTACCCAGTCTGTGGGCTTTGCTTGGCATATCTTGGTAACTAATGCTTCATGGAAGAAAAGGATATAAATTATTCACTGAAGCAGGAACTTATGTGCATCAAACAAGACCAGGAAGTTTTAAAGACAAGCCAGTTTCTCTCCAACACAGGACCTTATCACAGGACACCCTTAAAGTTCCTGCATTTAAATGCTACTGCTGCTGCTGCTGCTGATGATGATGATGATGATGATGATGATGATGATAATGATGATGTGAAGAAGAAGGGACAGATTTGAACATAAGCACAACTTGAATAGACCTTCATCAGATTGGACATTAAAATGGTTAAAATGTCCATCAGCATGTGAAAATGTGCACCACGTAGTTTGTCATTCAAGTGCTGTAAATTTTAAAATGTGACACAACTACACACTCACTAGGACTGCTAAACTGAAAGGGAGTGTGCAGGTGAGGTATAAAGGGGAGGTTGAGCTTTGTTACATTGTTTTTCTGGGAGGGAAACTTGGTCCCATTTGGAAACAATTTATCAGAATCCACCAAAATCCATCCCAGTAGGCCTGTGACCTGCAACGGTTCACATCCAACTGCAGTGAGGGCTTTTATTCCCCAAGGACATGAACAAGAAGGTTTCACAGAAG
This sequence comes from Marmota marmota marmota, assembly GCF_001458135.2. Lineage (NCBI taxonomy): Eukaryota > Metazoa > Chordata > Mammalia > Rodentia > Sciuridae > Marmota > Marmota marmota. Next base: position 9,782,023 of record NW_026000206.1, read on the forward strand.
CTTCATTTGTAAGAACCCCAGTCTGGAAAGAGCCCCGTGTTAACTGTGGCCTGTCCATGGGATGAAGGAAGAGCTGCACACGGTCAGACCTTAGGACCCAGTGTTGTGGGGAGAAGTCTGATCCAAAGGAGCCCAGGCTCCAAGCTCCCCTCCACAGAAGCTCAGAACAGGCAGAAAGAATCCGTGAGGGGTGAAACCAGGATAGTGTTTCCCTCTTAGAGTGTCTGGAACTGGAGGGAAACTTCTGGAATGGGGGAGATGATCCTCACTTGCTCTGGGTGGTGGTTACGTGGCTGCTCACAAGGGTAAGCACTCATCTGGGCCTGCAGCAGGTTTGCTCACTAGGCCCCTGAGGTTGGAAAAGGAAAGAGAATAAACTTCAGATAATATCCAGAAATGTGTGATCCATGAGGAGGGGGGACAGTGACCCTCTCAGATCAGATATAATCAGGTATCACAGCATAAAAACTTTGTGATTAAGTCACCTCAAGCAGGATGTAGAAACCGGGACAGAAGTGAGCTGATCAGATAGTGCCGCAGTAGGGTGAGCTGTCAACAATAGAAAAGTGAATGTTTTTAAGCACTGAGTAAGCGCTAATTAATACTTAGCCAAACAAGTAAATAAGACTACGTCGCTATATATGATGACTGTATATTAAGCTATGCGTTCTTAATATTTTAAAAATAAATGTATTTGTTAATAAAGACCTGATTTTAGTGCCTGGGCTGTTGAAATAATTTTATTTCAAGTTGGTTTCAAGTTTATTTCAAGTTGGTTATCTCTTTCCATGGTGTACAATGTAAGAACCTAAACAAAAAACTCTATAAGAAAAAAATTTAAGAGATTATAAATAATTTAGAAGCAAAAGAGAATGTCTTCAGAAACAAGCTCTACAGTTTTAAAAGATGCATTTCATTATGAAAAAATTTTAAATATTTTTATGATGAAATACAATAATGGTCAATAAACACAAAGTAGATTTGGTAAAATTAAGCAAATCAGAGAGTGAATAGGTTTATATTTAATATATATTCTAAATGCATCTCAAGTGCATATAAAGAGCTCTTAAAATTTGATAACAAATATGATAGAAATATGGGAAAAAGGTGCTCAGTTGTACTAGAGATGAGGGAACTGTCATAATGAAATTCAATTTGTCCTTCTCTGTTTGGCAAAAAGAAAAGGCTGTACTACCCATCATGGCAGCAATATCAGGAAGGAAAGATTAATCAGAGCAGGCTTTCTTTTGTAAAGTGTCTGAACCATTTATTTTAGAACATATTTAGAAACAGGGTTCCCTGTACCCACCAACCGGGGGCTCCCACTCTCCAGAGCACTGCTCCAGTGACCATTGCTTCCCCAGAGCCATCACGAACACCATCCCCAGAGAGGCCACTTGTGGGAGAAAGAGGCAAATCATAAAAAATAAGCAAAGGAATAATAAACAAGTAAACAGCAGCGACAAAAACAGATGGTATCAAGGATTTAGCTTTTTAATATTTATTTTAAAAATGAAAGAACACATGCTGCTTGCAAGTATTTTAAGCAACATGAAAGTGTATGAATAAAAAGTCACAGACCGCCTGTTGATAGCACCATTGATGAATGGACACGTGGCCTTGTATGAGTCTGTATGTTATGTGTACACACATGCTACATATGGGTGTGCATCTACACACACATATATGCCTGCATACACATGTAGTATATTATATACTGCAAACAAAAATAAAATAATGATAATACGTATCATTTTGCAATTTTGCTCACAAAAATAACAAGCATCATGGGCATCCCTGATAGCATGCATGCCTGCTTGGCATTTTTAAAACTTTGTATCCATATAATATGGAGGGATCATACATTTGAGTTCATTGAGATTTTTGTCTTTTTAAACACAATTATAATGACATCCTAGTATATAGGTAAATTAATGGACTCATGCTTACATTTCTTAAAAATTATTATCAAATATAATCATTCACAAATGTGCCTTCCCAAATGGTTCTACAAAACTGTACATTGGCTAATGGTGTGAAAACCACACATTTCCCACACTCTTACCTTTAAAAAGCAGGCCAGTATGAGAGGTAAAGACTTTTGGCTGATGATGTTTTGAACGTTTGTCCCTGTTTCTGAGTGAGGTTGGACCCTTTGCCAGTGTTCCACAGAGGCCGTGTTCTTTGCCAGCTCAGGACTTCACCTCTACTTATGAAGACAAGAACATGGCTCAGAACAAAATTAATATTAAAATATCTTCTTGGCATTAATATTAGTTTTTGGCCTAATTTTCAAACTTTCTAGGTAAGCAATTATTATTTGCAAATAGTGAGAGTTTTATCCTTTCTAAGTTCTATATTGCATTTTCTTTTTCTCTAGGTTGTGAGGGTCACTAGGAAAAGCCAACGAGTCAAGCTGCATATGGTGCGGCATTCTTTTGAGGTGCAAACAGGAGCACCTCCCGGCTCCACGGTTAAGTGAAGGTTTGCTTCTGGTTGCTGACAGGCAGCTTGGAGAGGGCTACCAAATGCTGTGTTTTCAATTAACTGCTTTGTTTCTGGATGTTCCCCTTTGGATCTGAAGCTTTTCCCTGCTGGGTCTCAGTGTCAGCCATGTTCTAAGCAGCGAGTTGTGACTTTGTTTGGAAATTTCAGGTATGTTCCGTTCAATTCGAGGAAGTTCTGTCAGGTTCAGCCCTTGACAGGCCTGGGGTGTAACTGTGCTGGTGATGGCAAAGGTGCTGTCCCCATGGAATAACTTCACCTGGAATTCACAGTGCAGCGCACCTCACTGTGGAAACTGCACTGGGGGTGTCAGAGGGCTGTCAACCTCCTCCCGAGTTGGGTGTGGGCCTGGCTGGGCACAGAGAGGGTACTTCCACTGTGTGTGTTCTGAAAAAGTGGGCCCTCAGGGTTCTACAAAGATAAGGGCAGAGGGCAGAGGTTTCCCTCTACAAGGGCTGGTCCTCAGACTAATGAATCAGCAACAACTTCCTCTCACAGGCCTCAGGGTTCCCAGGAGAGCACCTGGATCTGCCTCGTGATGCGGTATGGAGACCTGGACTCAGCACCCAGGGCTTCTTCTGGCCAGGTGGACCACGGGCATCATTCACCTAGCCTCCACCCGGCTCGGCACAGGGCCACACTCCCGTTTTGCAGATGAGGCTCCTGAGTGCCGTGGCTGGCACCGCTGCCTGATGTGCTTCAAGAAGGACAGCCAGCCAGCAGTGAGGAGGGACAGCCGCAGCTCCTCTGTCAAGGTCAGCTTCAACTTTGGGGTCAAGGTGATGCTCTTCTAGAGGTAGCCAGGGGCAGGCCACTCCTGCCCCCTCTCTGTCTGCCCAGACAGATGACCTGAGCTGGCAGATATGTGGCCACTCCAGAGCCATGAGCTGATGGCCGCCGCTTGCCCAGGCCTGCACGCGCCTTTTCCTCTCAAGGAACTTGGTTATCTTGTCTGCTACTCAGACTCTGCTGCCCAGAGATCCTGACCTCTGGGACACAGGTCTGGATGCAGCTGCCATTGCTGCTAATGTCACTCAGAGCCAGCCTCGGCCCAGAACGCAGGCCAGAGCACTGTGCAGAGCCTGGACTCCTTCAGCACTCTCTGTGGGGTAGAAACCCCGACTGCTTCTCCCCACCTGTGCCTCCTGCCAGCTGCCCTTCACAGCGAGGAGAGGTCTGACCCAAGCCCCATACCCCTGAAGATGCCAGGGGTCTGATGAGGACACATGCTGGTTGCTGCCCCTTAGAAGTCCTATTGGGCACTCCCTGGGGAACACAGGGAGGGGGCGACCCTGGGAAGAGGGAGCGCCAGCCAGCAGGGGACGACCGTGGGAGTGTTTGCCTTGTAACCAAATCACAGGGGGTGCGCTAGTAAAATGGCTGTTTTATTGCAACAACTGGAGTGTGTCTTTTCTTTTGGCACCTTGCAAACACCTCAGGTGCCATGGAAGTCAGGAGGGAGAGGCCGGGCTGTTCAGGGGATGAATGGGCGCTTTCACACCGCCATCCCCATGCCTTGCCCGCGGGCCTCTTCCTCCTGACCCTCGTTTGGGGTTGGGCCACTGCCCAGCTGGCTGTGCAGTCCTAGGGCCCCCTTGTGAAGCCCCTGCTCAGCACTGGCTTGGTTGGTGCTGAAACTAGCTCAGGTCTTTAAGCTCTTCCATCTTTCTCATGGAGACCTCAACAAGCCAAAGGAGCTTTAAAAGAGAAAAATAAAAGAGACACCTTTAATATCCAACTAGAACAATATCCTTAATGTTAAATTCAGAGATTTGCGTGCCGTGTATGACACAGACTGATGAAACCAGGTAACTGCATCTGTGCCTAGCAAGTGCAGGCAGCCTCAGGCAGTCTCCCTGAAGCTAACAGAGGGCTCCAGGATTCTCACAGCCACGAGGAAGGCTTCAAAGGAAATGGCTCTAGCCAGACATGGCAGCTTCTGCCTGCGACTTGGGAGGCTGAGGCAGGAGGGTCAAGACCAGCCTGGGCAACACAGCGAGACCCAGCATCAAAACTAAATAAATAAATATGTAAACAAACAAATAAATAAATATAGATAGACAGATAGACAAATAGATAGATAATTCCAGAAGTTTATAAAAACACAATAAGATAAAACGCCCTTTCCTACCATTACCCCATTTCATCCACACTCTGCATTCCTCACCCTCCCTGTCTCCATTTTGAGGCAAATTTCAAGCTCATAAAATTTTCAGGACATGCTGATAAAAAAAAAGAAGCAATCTTTTAAATCTACATCTATATCTATCTCTCTCTCTCCACATGCATCAACAGGACCCTAAAAACTTTATAATAATTCTATGCTATCATTAAATAACTAATTAGACTTCAATTTTCCCTGGCAACTTCATAAATCCTTAACAGTTTATTGCTCAATTCAGGATCAAAATACGATAAATAAGATTTATGCTTTGCAATTAGTTGCTTTGTCTCAAACCTCTGTTCATCTTTGGCCTCTTCTCTCTCCCTCTCTCCACCCCTTCCCTCCCTTCCCTCCTTTGTCTCTCCTAATTTAATGTGCAGGTCGAGGTGAGCTATGCTGTCAGTGTCCCCGTCCTGCCCTTTGCCAAGTGTGTCCCGGTCATTCACCATGCCCTTCTCTCCTCCGTGCTCGCTGCATTTGGCGGTTGGAAAAGATGCTTCATGAAGAACAGTGTCCTGCCTGGGGCCCTCGCTGTCACTGACCTGTACCAGCTCCAAATGGGAATGGATTCCATCCATGCACTGTCCCCAGTTCTGGTTCCATGTGGATCTGATGACAGGAGAGAAGGAAGGTGTGGTCACCAGCAGCCACCCTGCTCATGCCAAGACATGGGAAGTATGAACCCTACAGACTATAGGCAGCCAACTGGATGACCCCCAGGTCATTGTTCTAGAAAAGACTAGTTTCTTAGTGAATCCTTTCAGGGAGTAAAAAATTAAAATGCCAAAATCATTTAATAAAGTTTTCTTTTCCCCCGGCATTGATGACACAATTTGACTTTTCCTTCTGTTTTGCATTATTGCAATTTAAAATGAGGAAAACTATGTAACCATTTCAGGTTAATTTGTTGTTATATTTGCCAGTTTATTCACTGCATTATTAAAACATTCAGTACCATGTGTCATTAGTATTCCAAAATGTAATTAGCATATTTAATCAAAAACAATTAAGAACAAACACTGCCTCCCCTTTTAGGTAATAAAATATTTACTACTGTGAAAAATGGAAACCAAACCATACTTTGAGATGTTGACTTCTGAGAAGGAAGGGGGAGGGGAGGAAAGAGAAAGAAAGAATCCCAAGGATGCTCTCCAAGGTCCCTTTGCTGGGTTCTCTCTCTCTCTCTCTCTCTCTCTCTCTCTCTCTCTCTCTCTCTCCCTCTCTCTCTCTCTCCCCCCGCCTTTCTCTCTCTGGGATTTTGATTTGCCAAGTGAAAAGAAATAAAGTCTTCTTACCCTGCCTCAAAACCATAAGGAAGGAGAATGTGTGAATGGAGGAAAGCGAGATAGTTTCCAGCCTGGGAATTGGATATTTCAAACAAGTTCAAGTGTGAGGTGCTGAGCAGGCAGTGACAGCGACACTGGGCATGGGAAAGTCAGTGGACTCCGCACTGGTGGGTGGTGAGAGGTCCCCTGCCAGCCCCTGCTGAGTCCTTGCTGTGGCTTTGAGATATAACTAGACACTACGCCTCCCCAGAGTCACGTGCCCCTCTCCTTGCCTGGAGTCCAGTGTCACGGGGATCTGGATTCCGTTCCTCTAATTCCCACGCCTGGAGTCTGTGGTCCATGATGCCCCAGTTCGCCCCACCCGTTCCTCCCTGATCCCTCTTTCTCCTCCTTCTGCCCTGCCCTCCTCATCTCAGCTCCTCCTCTCCACAACATAGACCTCATGGTCCACCTTTTTAAATGACTGCCTTCCAAAGACCACAGATACCCTGCCCCCCAGCATATCACACTTCTTGGTGAATCTTAAACTTCCTCCCAACCAGCTCCACTTCTCAGGGCTTTTGTCCCTGGGTAGCTGAGAGCTGGTCAACAGGTAGCTCCAGTTTCCAGAAAGCCAAGGTCCCAATGTCAGCTCTGATTGTGTAATGAGACATGTGCATTTCCCCATCAGTATTCAGACCAGGTGGATGTAAAAATTACCTGCCTTCTCAAACTCCCAGTTCCTCTTCTTACTTTAATTATGTCTCATCCTGGGTTTCCCCAAAGAAGAGCATGAGATAGAAGCTTACATTCAAACAGTTTTTTTGGGGAAATTTTATTATAGGAGCCAGGAATATAAAGAAGGAGGAAAAAGGATGGGGGGAATCCGGGCAAGGCTGAGTTCTCAGTTTAAGTTGTTGCAGGGGTAAATAAATACTTGCTATGAAACAGCAACAAAAAATAACCATCACATATTGATATTCACTTTTCCAACTCCATTTATTATAGAAGAAATTGCCTTTGCTGTGTATTCTTGGCACCTTTGTCAAAAATCAATCTACTGTAATGAGCAGATTCATTTCTGGGCTTTCTGTCCTTTTTCTTCTGTGTCTATTATGCCATCACCACACAGTTTTGACTATTAGAGCTTTGTAGTAGATTTTGAAATAAGCTGATGTGATGTCTCCAGCTTTGTTTGGTTAAGATTGCTTTGGAAATTTGGGGTCTTTTGTAGTTCCAAGCAAATTTTATGATTTTCTTTATTTCCATGAGAGATGACATTTAAAATTTGATAGGGATTGCATTGAGCCTGTGGATTTCTGGGTTAAGTGTTGACATTCTAACAGTACTGATTTTTACTAGTTCATGAACATGGTATATCTTTGTATTTGTTTGTGTCTTCTTCAATTTCTTCCCTCAATATTTTATAGTTTTCAGTGTTCAGATTATTCACTTCTTTGTTAAATTTACTCATGAATATTTTATTTTTTCCTTATTATGCTATTGTAAATAGGTTTTCCCCCTTAATTTATTTTTCAGCAAGTTCAGTTTTTTTTTTTTTTTGGTTTGTTTTTTGTATTGGTACCAACAACTGAACCCAGGACAGGAGTGTTTCAACAAAGAACCACATCCCCAGTCTTTTCTATATTTTTAGTTTAAATACAGTGTCTTACTAAATTGCTTAGGACCCTGCTAAGTTGCTGAGGCTAGCTTTAATCTTGTGATCCTCCTGCCTCAGCCTCCAAGCTGCTGGGTTTACAGGTGTGCATCACCACACCCTGAAAATTCACTATTGATGAACTGATGTATAGAAACACTACTTATTTTTTTGTATGTTGATTTTGTAACCTGAATCTTTACTAATTTCATTTACCAGTACTAATGCTTTTTCGATATGATTTTTAGATGGAACTAACACCAACATGGGAGTTATCTGGGTGGTGACAGCTAAAGTCTCCCATTATATGAGAGGAGCCAGACAGAGGGATAAACTTTGGATGCTACACATTAATTATATATAGCAAAAAGTTTAAGTCTGACAACTAAAACAATAGCAAATAAAAAGTCTAAAGATTCTGGAAGTTATTAAAGAGCAAAAAATAGGAAAGTAAGGAGAATTATAAATTCAATACAAAAGAAAGATAATAAGTATATATTGTTAATAGAAAACCTGGGAAAAATCAGAATAAGTAAGTGTGGGTAATGAATGTGGTTGGGCTCTGGGGAGCCTAACAGCCCTTGTCTTCATGAAATCAAAGCAGTGGAAAGAAATGTTCCCCTTATTGTATTTAAACAGATGAAAGTTGGTGCTAAAAGACAGGTTTTGTAGAAATAGACCATAGATCATATTATTTTGAAGAAAACAATCCAAAGCCTAATGATATGGAAAGACTGAAAATAAAAGGTTGAGGAAATCTATGCAAGGAACATGCTAAGAGAGGCCAGGCATTGATACCACCAGAAGCCTAACTTGCCAAGGCCTCTGCTCATTGTGAAGAAACTCGTAATTAATGACAATAAGAAAAGTTTTCAGCAAAAGGTAGCAATGACCTAAACTCCACTGGCTGGGCCTTGCATTTCAGCTATAATCCTGGTATCCAGAGAGGGCTGGCAGGCAGGTTGCAGGAACTCAACACACAGTTGTGTAAAAAGAATGATCACAATGGAACAGAAATGTTTCGGAGGCCCTGAGTGTATAAAGACACAAAAAGCAAAATTGGCTGAATTGCAACAGAATACTGAAAGTTCCAAGATAATAACAGATCTCTCTTAGAAAACTAGAAAGGAAGGGTACAGAAAATTTGAAAACATGTGACTTACCTTCATCTAATAAACTGATCGAGAGGCCTGCATGCACTGCATAAGACTATTATTTTAAGAACATATGAGGGCTGGGGATGTGGCTCAAGCGGTAGCGCGCTTGCCTGGCATGCGTGCGGCCTGGGTTCGATCCTCAGCACCACATACAAACAAAGATGTTGTGTCCGCCAAATACTAAAAAATAAATATTAAAATTCTCTCTCTCTCTCCCTCTCTCTCACTCTCTCTTTAAAAAAA
>NW_026000206.1:9791201-9851201 GCF_001458135.2 Marmota marmota marmota
TATATATATATATATATATATATATATATATATTTAAAAGCTTGGTGGATTTGAGAAAATGATATTAAATTACCAGGCCCAAGTTAAGAAATCTTGGAGGCTTCACTCTGTCCATAATGAAATGATAACTGGGATGACATATCTCTTTTGCTGTAGACAACTAGAAAGATGGGCAAAAGCGGTGGGCAGCAGGGGTGCAGAGGGCCAGTGTGTCTGTGCAGCCAGAGGTCAGCATGCTGGGTTTGAGGGTACACGTCTTGCCTACGGGTTCCCTTCCTCCACCTCAAGCCTCCAGTTGAACACTTGTTCTCCTAATGAATAGGCCCCAGGTACTTCTTCCTTAGTACTATGTGAAGTCAATTCATTCTCGTGCACTTTTACATATGTGATTGTAATTTGGCCTATTTTAAACCTTTCAAATGTTTTAACATTCTGTGCTATTTTATTGCTAAAACCTGATCTTTATTGTTATAACACAAATCTTCTCAGAAGGAAGGAATCAGCAGTGTCCCTTGCTCAGTGGAGTAGACCCCAGGTGAACTTCCCTTAGGAACAGGGTCAGTGGTGCCTTCCCTGGTAGCAGATGTTATGAGCTAAGTGCAGAAAAACATGTCCTGATCTTTTCATCTTCCTGATGATGTTTCCACAGGTGTGTTTCTAAGGATTAAAAATTGTTTTCACTGAAAAAATGCAAAATGGATATAGGAAAAATAGCAAATGAATGGATCTGGACTCATTAAATAATTTAAATATGAGGTTGAAAATCTACTGCTGAAATACACCTAGGCCTAGGTGGATTTGCAGGTGAATTTGCATTTTACCAAAAGTGTGGAAAACTAATTTCTACTTTATATAAACTGTCTCAGATGATAACTATGAGAAGGCCACTCCTAACTCATTTCATAAAGCTGTCATTCATCTGTTACCAAAAGTCAGACAAGAATTACCCTTTAAGGAAAAGTCTGATCACACTAGCTTATAAATGCAGATTTTAAAATACTAAATAAAATATTAGTAAATTAAAAAACATTCAAATTTTCTTAAAAGCTTACTCTGATCCAGTAAAGTTACAATCCTACAAGTATAAACATGACTCAGTGCTACAACAGTTTGTTAGGGGAGTTTGCCAAACTGGCATTTTAGAGAAGAAAACTCATGAGCAACTCCCTTGAAAAATATATTAATAGAACCCATCATATATTTTTATTAGCACTTTTAGAAAACTATGAAAAGAAGATAAATTTCTTAATTTTAATAGGAAAACAAAAACACATTGGAAATGGTAATGGTTAATTTAAATTGTCAATTTGATTGGTTTAAGAGTTTCTAAAGATAAAGAGGCTTCTGGATATGTCAGTGAGGGTATGTCTAGGATTGATTGGCCTGTGGGATAGTGACTGAAGTGGAGACCCTCCCTAACCATGGGCAGCACCATCCAATATGATGGTGGTTCAGATGGAATAAAAGTTGGAAGAATAAGGAAGCAGCAGCAGATGAAAGCTCCATTAATTCAATGGGTTCTTGATTGATGCTGCCATCCCCTGAGGACATCAAACTCTCCCTTCTTCACTCTTCCAAAGCGGACTCTGCCAGTAATTCTCCAAGGAGTTTCCAGAAGCCTTTGGTCTTGTACTAGGATAGTACTGTTAATCCTTCTTGATCTGAGGCTTCAGTGTCTTGCACTACACAGTTATTGGTTCCTCCAGCTTGCAGATGGCCACTGTGGACTATCCAGCTTCTAGTCCTGTAAGCCGATCTAATAAATCCTCTACTTATAATCATGCTTCCTGTTGATTCTGTTCCTCTAGAGAACCCTGACTAATACCAAAATTGGTACCAGGAGTAGTGAAATTGCTATGACTTATCTGACTATGCGGTTCAGAAACTTTTTGAGCTTTTCGGAATTGGTGGGAGGAATTTCAAGATGTTTAGCAGTGCAAGCTAGAAATGCATTATGTTGTTGTAAATGGAGCTTAATGGCCAATTCTGGTAGAAGCTCAGAAGATGAGAATGCCAATAGGATCATAGACAGTGAAGACAGGGCTCAGATGGGTTTAGAGGATGACTTTATTGAAATTTTGAGTACAGGCCATTCATGTTATGTTCTGGCTGAGAAGCTGTCTCCATTTTGCTCATGTCTGGAGACTTTCTGTGAGGCTGATGTTAGAAGCAATGGACTTCTTAATCTGGTGGAAGAAATTTCTAGGTGGCCTAGCATTCAGGTGGTGACATGGATATTGCTGGTGGCTTTTAGCCAAATTTATTGTGATAATCAGGAGCAGAAAGCAGAGCAGAAAGATTCAAAAACTTGAACTTGAAAGGCAGGAGTAAAACTGGAGCCAAGAAGTTGCAGTTGTTAAGGATATTACTGCCACTAAAGAAATGCTGAAGACTTTGCCCAGAGACAATTAAAAGATGGCTTGAGGGTATGTCAGGAGCTGGAAAGACCACATCCATCTCTTCTCGCTCAAGGGAGTAAAAGTGAAAACGCTCTTGAGAAGAGACCAATGGGGCATTCTTCTTGCACAATGGGGCCTAAAGTCTTTTCAATGTGCTCAGCCACTCAGACACTCAGAGGCTGCTGCAGCAAGGATCCCTGGAGGTTTGGCTATTGCTTGAGATGGCTCCAGATGGCGGCAAATCTCAACATCAACCACATGGCAAAGTGTAGCAGGGTTGCAGTCCCTGCGGACACCTCCTGAGAAGTCAAAGTTTAAAGAAGTGAGGGGAGGCCGAAGCTGTAGTGGAGACCTGAGATTAAGAAATGCAAGTAATATGGGAAATCGTCCTAGGAAAGCTGCAGAAATTGAGCAGAGACAAGCCAACAGAGAGGCCACGTGGGCTGCAACCAACAAGGCCACAGGGATGGAGCTACATAAGCCTTTTGGAGAGCATCACAATGCCCCAGATGCTGGACATGGAGCTACAGAACTTGTTTGCCCAGCTGGATTTCAGTCTTGCTTTGGTCTTATCCCTTCTTTCTATGCCCCTCATTTTGTGAATGGAAATGTTTACCCTGTATTATATATTGAATACTTGTAAATTGCCTTTAATTTTATAGGAGCTTACAATGCAAGGTTGCCTTGAGCCTCAGAGAAGACTTTGGACTTGAACTTTGAGTAATCTCAGAACTATAGAGACTATGGGGACTCTTGGGAATGGACTAAATGTATTTTGCATTGTCAGATAAGTGTGAGCTTTTGGGGGCTTGGGCCAGAATATTATGGTTTGGATGTGAGGTTCCCCCAAAAGCTCACGGGTGAGATAATGAGAGAAAGTTCAGAGAAGAAATAATTTGGTTGTGAGATCCTAAGCCCAATCAGTGAATTAATCCCCGGATGGATTAACTGAATGATTACCGGAGGAGGTGGGCATTGGGGGTGTGGCTTTGGGGTATCTGGAGTCTTCTTTTGCTTACTGATCACTGTGTGAGCCGCTTCCCTCGGCCACACTCTTCCTCCATGATGTTCAGCCTCACCTCAAGCCCCGAGGACTGGAGCCAGTCCTCTACGGACTAGACCTCTGAAACTGTGAGCCTTCAAATAAACTTTTCTTTCTTTAATATTGTTCCAGTCAGATCTTTAGTCACAGCAGTTAAAAAGCTGACTGAAACGGAAACAGATCTTTTTGATCAGGAAATTGGAAGAAATACATGGAGGCTTTTTATCACATCTACTCAACATTGCACTGAACACTCTGGCCAACATGACAGGTGGAGGGCGGGAGAAAGAGGTGAGTGGAGATAAAATTAGGAGAATTCAAAAAGTATAAATAAGGTCTCCATTAACCACAGCTTTGTGATTGTCAGCACAGCAATTCCAGATAATCTTCAGAGAGGTTATTAGAACTAATAAGATATTCAGAGCTTACAAGAATCAAATTTTCATCCCCCAAATGATCATTCCTATACTCCTGCAACAAGTAATTATAAATACAATTAGATTCTTTTTGTGATAGCAACCAAATGTATAAATGGCCTGAAAGTGAATCTAAGCTGTGGAAGACATTTATGAACTGTTAGCACTGTATTGAAGGATTTAGTCCTAGGAAATGGGCAGATAGAGAGGTCACAGAAGACCAAGTATATAAAAGGTGATAATTATCCCTAGTTAATAAAAATAAAAGCTCAATTTAAATACAAATCCCAAGAAATGTTTATCCCTGGAAACAATCTCTGTAAGATTTTTTGACTTGCTTGTCAAGGGCCAAAGGCCAAGACAATTGTGAGAAAGCATTGGTTGGAGAGATCTACTGGATATAGTGATCATTATTAATACAAAAATGGAAAAATAAAATAATGAGACAAGACAAAAAAATCCATAGGAGCAACCATGTACTTGGTTTCTATTTAATATATTATAGGCACAATGGTGGCATTAGAGTTGGGAGAAATGAAAGGTTACAAATGAAAGTGTGGTTCCCACATTGTATTTTACATCGCCCAAGTTCCTGAGGAGTGCAGGTCTTACAGGTGAAGAATAAACCTAATACTGTGAAGATTTCCTTCTATTTTATTCCAAAAGTGCTCAACAAAACACAAAAATCCCAACCCATAAATCCGTCTACATCTCAGGTGGAAAGATACTTCATAGCCTAAAACATATCTGCAACTTTATAACTGGTAAATGATGAATATTAAGTACCATAGAGAATTCCCAAGAAAATGCTAAAACCTCAAGAGAGAAGCAGGCAAGGCTTCAAGAGACCAGTCACAGAAGAGAAGCCCTGGCCCACTGCTCATGAGGAAAATCTAACAGCCCTTCTGGACTCCTCCGTTTGCCTCACATTCTATGTTGAATAGTTGCAAATCCTGTTGGTTCGGCTTCTACACGGTAACAGAGGTAACAGAATTGGACGGATCTAGCAACCTGACTTTCACAGCTACCACAGGTCCAATGCACGACCACCACAGGACTCATGGAATCCTTGCAGGACCTCCGCATCTCCACCCATCCCCAGAGCACTGCAAAAATCTATATATGGTGCAGCTCACATCTCTACTTAAACCCTTCCAATTTTTCCAGGAACCCTTGGGGAAAAGTAAGAAGGATCTCACCATGGCTGAGACCCTCCATGGCCTGGCCCCTCTCTTCCTGCCTAAATCACTTCCTGCCACTTTCCTTAGGCTTGTAAAACATCTAGGCCTAGGCCTGCAAAGTCTTGTAAGACTTCCAGTTCCTGCAGTCCTCTGTGAGAGGCCTTCCCAGTACCTAATAACCGATAAAGAATGGAAGATAAAAATCTGTCCCCAGGAGAAGGAGAGCTCCTGGTCTCCCTGCTCATTCCTGAACTCCCTGGACTGGGTACAGGGCAGGACATTCAGCCTGGAATGGGTGGATTTGCTTGGGTCTCTCCAGTAATCAATGAAATGCAAGTGGGTCAGGCAGAGAGATACTGTGCCCACTTGAGGTGTGCAGGTGGAGAGACCTGGGGACCTGGGGTCAGTGACTGGCACCTGCTCCTTGGAGACATCAGGTCACTCTTCTTATCTGGCATAAATGTGCGGAGATGGCTCTCATCGTCTCAGGCGTCCTGGTTTGGATGATAATTACTTCATGTCCACCTCCGCATGAGGACGGTGGAGGACATGCTGGGGAGCTGCTGGGCAGCACAGAGCCTGCAGAGGGGGAGGCAGCCCTCTTCCTCAACCTGGAGCTCTACTCCAGCACTTCCCAGAAAATTTCTCATAGGTGTAGGTAAGGGCCCTTTATAAAGGTGTCGTTGACTGGGCCAATCTTGCACCAGAGGTGGAACCAATTGCGACGCCCTTGATAAAGGAATGGATAAACGAATGCTATGTCGTTAGGTAATTAAAAACATGGAAGTTAAAGTGAAGTAAGGCTACCTGTATAAATCTCGAGATCATAACACCAAATGAGTATTTTAGTCAGCTTTTCACCACTGTGACCAAAAGACCTGAGAAGAGCAGTCAGAGGAGGAGAAGTTTATTTTAGGGCTCATGTTTTCAAATCCATGTTCATGTTTCGGTCCATAGACAGCTGGCTCCATTCCTCACGGTCAAGGTGAGGCTGAACATCATGGCAGCAGCGCATGGTGGAGTAAAGTTGCTCAGGACTTGGCTTCAGGAGGCAGAGAGGGAGAGAAAGACTAAGCTCAGCTCATAAAATACAAACCCAAGGCACTACCTCTTCCTACCACACCCTACCTGCCTGCAGTCACCACCAGTTTATCCCTATGGGGGGCTTAACACACCAGTGAGGTTAAGGTTCTCATAACCCCATTGTTTCACCTCTGATTTAGTGTATCGTTCAACATCTTTACTTTGGGAGGACACTTCATATTTAAACCCTAACAATGAAAAATCAAGTTGGGAAAGAAATTCCAGTAGATTTTACCATTTATGTAGACTTAAAAAAATATTTTTGCTGGGCGTGGTGGTGCATACCTGTAATCCCAGCAGCACAGGAGGCTGAGGCAGGAGGATCATGAGTTCAAAGCCAGCCTCAGCAAAAAGTGAGGCATTAAGCAACTCAGTGAGACCCTATTTCTAAATAAAATACAAAATAGGACTGGGAATGTGTCTCAGTGGTCATCGAGTGCCCCTGAGTTCAATCCCTGGTACAAAAAAAAAAAGGGAAACCCCCAATAACAAACCATATTTGTTGGGGCTGGGGTTGTGGCTCAATGTTAGAGCACTTGCCTTGAATGTGGAAGGCACTGGGTTCGATTCTTAGCACCACATAAAAATAAAATAAAGGTATTGTATCCATCTACAACTAAAAAAAAATATTTAAAAAACCAAAACATTTGTTGTAGATAGGTAGGTAGGTAGGTAGGTAGGTAGGTAGGTAGATAGACAGATAGACACATCATCAAAAGAGTTGGACGCCCAGCAATTTCAAGGGTATAATCACCCCTGGGGCGAAGGAGGCAGGTTGTGAGGTGGTGGCTTTAACTATATTTGGAAAAGTTTACTTGAGGAAAAATCGAAATTAGAAGTAGCTTTGGCAGAAATCTCGTGTGTCCCCGGGTCTGTGTGGCACTTCAGAAGGCGCGAGCTCCACTTTTCTTTACGCTAAGCTGTATGTTTGAAATACAAAGAAAATTATAGAGATAGGTAAAAATATCAATGATTTAGAAAAGAAAAACTGACAAGGCAGAGAGGTGCTATGAGAATCCTCAGAGAAGAACTCACGGAGTGGACACAGTCCTGCTGCTGTATGGAAATAAAGAAAGGGGAGAATATGGCCCGTCAAGGGCTGTCTCACACAGGTTTATGATACAGGATTGAAAACTATCTGGAAATAACTGCATTCTTGGAAAAAAAACATGAGGTCACAAAAACTGAAGATCCCAAAGATGGAAGAAATTGAGCAGCAACTCTCTCAATCCCGGGGCTCTGGAGATGCCCTGCAGGGCTGGCTGGCCAAGGTGCCCCCTGAACCTGGACCCGCCTGGCAGAGCCTGGTTCCCTAAGGGGAAACCCACAGCACCACCTCCCCTGCCAGGCTGGAGGGTGTCAGTGTGAGGCCCAGAGGGAAGCCCCGTCCTCAGGGCTCCCATCCCTCTGGGCACGGGTTAGAAAGCTTCCTGCCAGTCGCTAAACCCCAGCTCACCTGCTCCCATGCACAGATCCCAGCCCCGTGCCGGCTCCCCACAATCTGGTAGTTCAGGCCTCCAGGATGCCCCAACCCTGCTGAGCTGTGGGCTGCTGGGCCTGGGAAGGCCTGCACTAGCTATTGATTTCTGCGGGCAGGACATCACTGCTGCCTGTACTATGTATAATATTTCACATCCTTTGCAGCTCCCAAATCCATTTATAAGACTAGGAAAAAACGTGACATCAACGTCCAAAAAGGTCACACACACACACACACTCACACACACATACACAGAGAGAGAGATAGAACTATTGCCAATTTATATCTTTGATATAATAAAAATCATAAATCAAAATCAAATAAAATATAGAATAGTTATAATATACTTGTAGGGCACTGACTTTCTAATACCATATTAATTGAATAATACTAATATACTCCTGTTATAGAATTTCTTAACATAACCTTTCTTATGAATAGTCAAAGAAGAGCAAAAATCATAAATTTCTTTTTATCTAGATGTTTAAAATGTATCAGAAAAAAAGTCAGCATGTAATCATCTCAGGGATTTCTCAATGTAGAGAGCTGAAGCACCATCCTTGATACTTAAGCCTGTCTCAAATCAACTATTCGGCCAAGAACATAATATAAAAAAGTTGAGACATTTCTATTAGTATTAGGGATAGGATAATAATGTCTTGTTAAATTTAAAACACTTTGTACCATTAATTTAAAACACTTTTAGAAAATTCTAGTCATTGCCATAGACCAAGATAAGAGAGTGATCCTGGAAGTCCAGCCCCTTGAAAGGACAAGACCAAATGACCCTCCAACCACGGCTGGGTGTATGGATCGTCACTAAGAGTCCTGTCCCCCAGGAAAAGGGGTCTGCTGGAAAATCAGAACCAATAAGAGGATTCAATAAGGTGATCAGTTACAAAATAAACTCTTAAAGGAAAGCGCTTCAAGTCATAAAACCAACTGTTAAGTTTTCATTGTGTTTGTTTACATTATAACAAGGAGTGTGCATGTTATCGAATTTTTTTAAGTTAAATGCACTTTCTTGTGCATCCACAATTGTCAATAGAGAATGCAATAACAAAAACAATCTATTTACAATCACAAGAATATTGAACCATGGAACTGAGCTCACAAGAAAGTTGTAGGGACTTTGTGTAAAAGGTGCAAAGCTGACCATGTGCTCGAAGGCTCAGCCAGATGGGGAGACACTGAGCTCCTCACATGGGGGACCCTGTTGGGAAGTCCTTGGTTCTGCCCAGATGATTTTTTTTTCTAGATTCACAGAAACTTCTTTGAGCTTTGATGAGGGGTAGCTGACATGATGAACTGCTCCTTCTCAAAGTGCACAGCTTGGCAGGTCTTTGTGTGTGTCGGTGTCACAACCAAGATGGTGGGCTTGTGCACCTCCCGAGCTCCCAGGAGGCGCACCTGGAAATCCCCTCTCCACTCCTCGACCCCATCCCCAGACCCTGAGCAGCTTCCTGTCACTACATATTAGTTTCCATTTTCTAGACTCTGTGTGAATGAAATCATACAGTGGATACTATTTTTCCTGGCTTTTTGTCACTCAGAATATTTACTTTGGGATTTAGCCTTGTGGCAGTGTGTGCTGACTTTGAGATCCTTTTGTCACTGAGTAATAACCTTTCCAGGAAAGTTATGTCTGGGAAGTGGGAGACTAACCAAAATCATCCTAAAATTCACCGTGCAGGAGAGAAGAGTCAACATAAAAGAATCAGAAAATGTTGAAAGGGAAGAATCATTAGGGGAAGAATTTAAAACCTATTTATTAAGGTGCAGTTGCTAACTGGGTGGGATGAAGGGCTGGAAATTGCAGATACATCAATGGATCCAAATAATCTCTAAAGGCAGAGAGAAATACAGAATTTAGAAAGGCCAAAGGAATTTAAAATCAGCAGGTGAACACTAGTTTATGTAATAAATGCAATTATAAAAATTAGCTAACTAAGGTTAACACATATATAGAAAATATTATCAAATATGAAACTATAAAATCATTGTACAGGAAATATCTTCATATTCTAAGGTATCTGAGGACTTTATAAATATTAGCCAATGGCAACATGTTATAGGAAAAGAATAAAAGCTATAGCTACGTAAAAATCGAAACCTCAACACTCGTAATGCGAAAGGCCGCAGGCAGAAGGCCAAGGAGGGCCGGCCTGATTAATATGAAGTGAGCGTTCTTAAATGGTTCTGAAATCCAAGAAACTGCAGATAGAACAATGAGCCTCACATGCATAAAAAGGAAACTTGAAGAAGCACAAATGTGTAACAGAGAAGGGGAGAGAAGCTCAAAGTCACTGTCGATGACACCGTTTTATGGGAAGGGCTTGGGTCAGAACCACTGGGGGATGCAGGCATGGGAAGGGGATCCCCAAGGAGGTGGGTGGTTTCAGGGCAGGTGTGGGGGGCCGCAAGCTGGTCCGGGCTTTCAAGGTGACATGGAGGGCTGGGGCCCGGAGGGTGGCAGGCCAAATGGCTGAGTTTGGAATATGTTTTGGAGGAAGAGTCAGAGGACTTTGTGGACCACTGCCTCCATATCCTCCCACTCTGTCCATAGAGGCCCAAAGACCTTGACCCCTCTCTACTACAGAGCAGGCTCCCCCAGAGAGAGGTCTCCCCCACGTTCACCAGCAGCAGTGCAGACAGAAGACTCAAATATGACCCTAAAGACCACGGCTCAGGCTTCTGCTGGAGACACTCTCAAAACACTCAGATCTGATGTGGGAAAATCTGTGGACAATTCTTATTTTATGTTCAAAGTTTGGGAAATTTCAGAAAATTTAACATTAATTTGGTCATTGCCCTTAAGAGATACTCGGGTGGGTTTGAACCAGCAGCCAGGCTCTGCTCAATGCCGCAGGCTCAATGCCCTGCCCTCCAGAAGCCTCCAGTCTAGGCAGACAAGAGCTCAGTGCAGGGTGGACCTGCCACCTGCCCCAGCATGTTGAAGGGCTCACGGACGGCAAGGTGTGCTGGGGCTCGAGGGCCTGGCCAGAGAGTCACCCCTCAGTGCGCCCACCGATAGTCTTGCATTAGCCCTGTGGGAGGGCATACGTGTGACCGGGTGGGACTGAGCCTTCAGCAAGTGAAGTGTCCTCCTAAGCGACAGGACCCAGGTGGAAGCCAGTGCATTTAGAGCTGGGAGTCACACCCAGGCTTGCACCAGAGCGTGTCCCCTCAACCACAGTCCTCCATGCCCTCAGGAGGGACCAGAGGTAGGGCACCCAGAGAGAGCTGCAGAGGCAGAGGGCCAAGTTGAGCATATCCATGGACATGTGGGACTGCACAAGGGCACCCCCCCCGTGGGTGTGGGCAGGGGAGCAGTGGGGACTGGGCTGGGTACAGGGGTCAGTGAGGGTAGTATGTGGGGAGCATTCAGGATGGGGCTTCCCTGCCCGAAGACCCAGAAAGGTGGAGGCATACACAGGGGAGTGGCATGTGTGGTGAGGGTCTCTGGGACATTGTAGGGAAAGCTGCACAATAAGGAAGACTGGATTGATCTGGGGGCATAGGTGGGGTGCTGGAGGGGCAGAGGGCTGGCCAAGGAGCCCCAGAAGTAGCATCAGGGGCTGCGCACGCCCTCAGCTGAGGGGGAGCAGAAGATGTCTCCCGACACAGCTGTCACCTACAAGCTGGGGCAGGGAGGGAGGAAAGGAGGTGGCCAGGGAGGAGGGAAGCTTCTGGAATGTGGGAAACATTTGTTCAATCCTCAATGGGGGAAGGAAAGTCAAATCAAATGAGCATGTAATATCGACGAACGTCTCCTGGGCAAAAGTCACACCTAAGCCCATATGTTTTAACAAATTAAGAGGTAAATAATTTGCTGAAGGTGTGTGGAGACACATCTGAACACCTCTTTGTCCCTGGACTCCCCACCTCCATGGGCGTGCATGGCTG
The DNA here is from genome assembly GCF_001458135.2 of Marmota marmota marmota. Classification (NCBI taxonomy): domain Eukaryota; kingdom Metazoa; phylum Chordata; class Mammalia; order Rodentia; family Sciuridae; genus Marmota; species Marmota marmota. The sequence continues at coordinate 9,802,709 of NW_026000206.1, forward strand.
CAAATGTTCCCTGCGTGGTCCAAGTCAAGGGCCTGTGGCTTTGGGCTGACTCACCCCACCGACCCTCTGGAAGGAGCTTGGCTGTTGGTTTAAACCCACCCAGGACCTCCAGGGGCTGCTAAGACAGAGCTTTCTCAGTAGGAAAAACACACCCAAGATTGTCTTATGCATAAAAAGAGACATGCAAAGGTTACATTCCGAATTTGAAGGGCCTGTTCATACTCCTGCCAAGAAAACATTAATTTATGTAAAGAAGTCTGGCTCAGTCCCGGAATGGTTAACTTTCCCCTCCTAGCCTTTCCTGTTCGTTAGTTGCGAGTCTATCTCCATGTGCAGAGGCCATCAAATCTGGCCACCTGAGACCTCCTCGTCTACTTACATAGGGGTCCAGGGATTGCTCCTGTTCTTATGGAAAATATCTCAGAAATCCCCGAGCTGAGCATTTTGATCTCCTCTGCGGTGAGAGGGAGGCTGAGAAGGGGCTGGAGAGGGAGAGAACACTTTCTTCGCATAATTTCATTTGTCAGGAGAATCTTGCGGCTGACATTGGAAGAGTGATTTAATTGATTTTAATCATACACCTGAGAGTGGGAAATTGAGCCCTCTGTCCTGAAAAATAATTCTAGGCTTCCACCAGAATATCTAATTTGCAGCTAATAGTTTTTTCTTGAAGTTTTGTTGTGAAGTTTGGAAAACACAGATCAAGGGTGAACGGCAGCCCTTGAGGCTGAGAGCACCCAGGTGCCCATGCTGGCTGCTCTTGGGCACTCCCTGGAATCAGGGCCATGGCTGCCAGCCAGCGGTAGACTCATTCCCAGTGCCTACTGCACCTAGCGCCCAGGGTCCTGCCCGGGAGCTGGCACTGGCTCTGGGTGCCAGCTGCCTCTGGCCTCCGGCCCCTCACTGGAGTCACCATGTGAGCACCCCAAGCTCACAACCATGCTATGTCATGGCCTTGACTGGAGCCTGGGAGGGGACACACTTCACTGAGTTCTCGTCCCATGAAGAATTTCATTCTAAATGGATAAACATGAAAAATAAATGAGGGTCGCTTTCATCTTCTTAATTTAATCCACTATAAGGAAATGTTATTGCACAAAAGGGGCTTCTGGGTTGAAATGAGTTTACCCCACCAGAGAAGCCAGATTCGTTTTGCATGGCAAGGAGCCAGCGCATTTCATATCTGCTTCCCAGGAAACCTCTCTGACCTTCCAGTACTATTATTGGCTATTATTCAGATGGGACCATAGTCAGCAAAAATATGTTTACACTGCCCCCCCACACCCCATACACGAGCACTGTAACAGCCTTGTAAATTCTTCAGCAAGCAGAGATGGCCATACCAGTGTGGACCTCATGTGGCACAAGCAGCAAGAAAACCAAGAAGTAAGTGGCAGCAGGTGCTTGGGGACATGCCCATGATGTCATCCATGGGAACACCCTCTCTTCCAAGCAGAATGCTTCTTTCTATGAGACCAAAGACACTCGCTCTTATGTGGATAGGAGGCCACTTCCCCACATAAGTTCACACAGAAACCACTGCCCATCATGTCCCTCCTTCATTGGCCAGTGTGCTGTATATTAATTTAAAATAAACATCCAGTTTTTCATCACAGTGGTATTTGAAGGATCAGAAGCCAGAGGACTAATGAAGAGGTGACATCGTGCTCCGGTCGGGGCTCCTGGATGCAGCTTGTTGGTTACCTAATGCAGTACATTATTTGCAGCTCTACGTTACCAAGCACATTAAACTTCAGTGGTGCAGCCTGCAAGCCCCTTTGCTGGCCTCAGGTCCAAAGAGCCGTCTCTGCAGCCCTCTCTGAGCCCCTGGGGTGGGAGAAGAGTGGCCTGAGTTTGCTTTATGCCGACTGGCCCTGCAAGCTTGAGGGAGTCACGTTTCTTACCTCCATCTCTTGGGAAATGGGTCTGGTATCTGCCCAACCTATTGCCTTGGGATGTCTTGTCTGAGCAGCAGAGTGGACGTGGACCTAGAGACTGTTGAAAGTGGTGGGCACCCTGGTGCTTGGGTTCCTTAGAGGCCTTGGACACATAGAGCAGTTACACTTGTATTTCCAAATGCTGTCTGTCTTTGTCTCCAGACCTCTACGTGGCATTTTCAAATGAGGAAGGTGCCCAAATCTGTGGTGTTGTGGAAATGGACCAGAGTGTGGTGGGAAAACACCAGATTCTAATTTAAACTTGTCACCCATGTGTTCTGTAATGCAGGGAACTCTCTTGGCCCCTCTGAGCCTTGGCCTTCCCATCTGTCAGAAGGGAGAAGTGTCACTCATATGCTTCTAGCAGGGGAGGAGGGGACAAAGCCTCTCAGAGTGACTGGTAATGGGCTATTACTGCTATCAGATCAGAGCCCTGAGGGCTCTCCAGGTAGCCTGGCACTCCCCAGAGAATGCTCAGGGAACTGTCTCCCTGACCTGGTGTCTCTGACCTGGAGGCAAAGGTAAGTCCTCATCTGGCCGGGGCTGTGACGTCCACCCATGGCTGCCATCCTGCTCATGGCCCTAGCTGGCACATGGGGGCAACAGCAATGATGAGGTCAATGTAAGTCATGGGAACTCCCTTGGAAACACATGGAGAGGTCGATTACACAGCCAGCTGGCCACAGAGCCAGTGGCTCTCATGATATGCCAAGTGGGAGCTCAGACTCTGGATGACTCTTCGGGCACAGACCTTCTCAGCCCTAAAACTGATAAACACGGAGGTGCTTAAACACGCTGCCCTTTAGAAGAGCCTCGGTGTTCCAAGAGCACCCGCAGCAGAATCCCTCACATCTGGACAGGCTTTAGAGTTTACAAAGTACTTTTATAAACATCGCTGCATTTAACTTCCACAAGAATCTTCAGACTCAATATTTAATATGCTAACATGAGCATATTGGGTCTTGGGAAATCTAAATTCAGAGTTAGAATTGAGTAAATTAAAAATGTGAGAGAAGTCATTAATCTGCTTATTTAAACACACATACATTATGCAATAGATACTTTACAGCTAATTTTAATCTTTTTGACCTCACTATGCAGAGTGGACACAGGTACACACACAGACATCTGCTTACGAAAGGTTTTGCAGTAACCACTTCCCTCCAGCAGGATCAGAGTCCTCTAATTTGTATTTTATTGAATGACTTCCATGTTTTTAAAGTAGTGGTTCCAGTTCTTTGAATTGATTTTAGGGTGAACGGAGCAGGTCATGGCCTGCCAAACTACACATGTCTATAACTTTAACATTTTTAAAACTCTGCCTCAAGTATTGATACATCTGCTCTTGAAATTATATTAGCTCCAAGGACATATGTAGGAGGTGGCAGTGACTGTGTCATCCTCTCCCTGCAGCTCTGAGACACCTGCAAAGGGCTTTATAGGTGGGACAAGAGCCTCGTCCTTATGGCTGAACAGAAAAACATTCTCCCATATTCCAAATACCACAAAGCAATACTGTTATAGAATTCACAGGACTGTATGTCATAAATGTTTATTTTAAAATTTAAAAACTCTGTGATTCTATGTGGAATACCCGACTTCTTTGAAAAACACTCTTAAATCTGAAAAATGCTTTTTCCTCCCTTTCCCCTATGTTTTATTTTGAAAAAGTTTTTAAGTAAAATTCAAAGAACATACTACATAAACATCCATTTGCCTTCACCTACATCCAACAAATACTAAACCTGGGCCACCTTTGCTCCTTTGCTTTCCGCATCCGTGCTGAGCGTTGAAGGTAGCTTGCAGACAGTGTGGCGACCTGGTCTGGCATCTTTGGGCAGCCTGCCCTGGGTGCCCTGGGATTCCCCTGGGAACCACAGCTCCACCAGCAGTCATTCCACAACATAGCTTAATTTTCATTTCGTTTGTGAATGTCCTAAATTACCCTCCACAACAACTTTTCTTAAATCACTTCATTGAGGTCTGATCAACATGTCAAAAGCTGTATGTAGCTGGGCACAGTGATGCACGCCTGTAATCCCAGCATCTCAAGAGGCTGAGGCAGGAGGATCGTGAGTTCAAACCCAGGCTTAGCCAAACTCGAGGCACTAAGCAACTCAGTGAGACCCTGTCTCTAAATGAAATACAAAAATAGAACTGGGGATGTGGCTCAGTAGTCAGATTCCCTTGAGTTAACCCCCCCGTACCCTCCCCACAAAAAAAACTGCATGTATTTAATGATATAACTTGATGATCTTGAGAATAAGTATGCACCCATAAAGCGTTCGCCACCATTGAGGCCTTGCTGGTGTTATTGCTATTGTTAATAGGTATACAACGGCAAGAATCCTGGATCTCTGGATAGGAAGGCTCCCTTCCAGTGAACCCTGAGTCGACCCTGCAGGGTCTCTGGGCCCTCTATGCAGAACAGAAGCCTGTACCCCTCCATCAATCCTTCTTGATAAAAGTCCTTCTCTCCTGTAGGAACCAAATGTCTATTTCGATCACTCTTTGATCTTAGAGATGATATGAGTGTTTCTGGATAATGATGTGGTGAGCAAATGGACATACTTATAGAGGTCACTGCTCTGCAATAGGCAAAGAGGTCTCTGGGGACCTGCTAGTGTGGTCTCTACCACAGGCTCCTTCCTGCAGAAGGGGCGTTGGCCATCTCCCAGGTGGACTTCAGGTGCATCCCACCACTTCTCCCACTCCCATCCCCTCTCCATTTCCCGGGCTGCTCTTCCTCTTCCTTTCCTCCTCTTTTAATCCTCTCTCTCCTCTCTCTTCTTCCCATTCATTCATTCACTCACTTTGGTTTTAACTAATCATGGAGTCACAGGTAACTGCACAAAGTGTGCATGGAAATCTCCCATGACCTTCTCTTCATCACCCCCATACTGGAGCTGGAACTTTGCCTTTATCTTCTTAGGGTCCTGGCTGGGCCTGAGAAAATTCTGAGAAAATCGACGGGAGAGAGATTAACAAGAGAAAAACATATAAGTGGAATATAAGTTTTACAGTCACTGGAGCCCTTCTGAGAAAACAAAGACCTAAACAAGTGGCAAAACCTAAGCACAAGGTTGAATAAAGAGAGGAAATTGTGGGAAAGCAGCATGATTGGGAGTGGGGGGCTGAACAGGGCAGGAATCATCCACCCGGGTCTGTTTAGCAGAGATCTCTTGTTGTGACCCCTCACCTTCCAGTGCTTCTTTTCTCCTGGCCCAGCGAGGGCCTCTCACAGGGGAGTTTCCAGGAAGAGAAGATCTGCGTGCCTTCCCCACACCTGCTGTCTTCCAGATGTCTTCAGCTCAATATATCCCAAATATATGCCAAAGTGGCGTGTCTTGGGTCCATCTTCTGGGGCTCCTTGCCCAGTGGCTCTGCCTTGCACGATGTGCTACAAGAGCAGAACCCGGAGATGACTTGCTGAGGTACCCAGAGACTTTCCAGATGCCTCCCGAGGCACATGCAGGTAGGTACTTGTGTCAAGGCCTATACAGCTGGTCCACAAGTGTAGACTCAAGTGTACCCAAAGTGTAGATTCTAGGAGCCCCCGAGACTGGTTTTTCCACTCAGCTTGATTCCTTTGAGATCTATCGGCACATTATTCCTTTTTATTGCCAAACAGAAGTCCAGGTACCACACTTGGTTCAATCACCCATTTGCTAAGGGACATCCAGGTCACTTCTAGTTTTGCATTCCTACAAATAAACCTGCTGTAAGCACGTGCACTGGCTTCCTGAGAAGCTGCGTCTTCCATTCTGTGGGAAACGAGCTGCAGTCGGAGTGCTGGGCTGCACAGGAGCTGCGCGTTGAGCCTTTAGGCAGCTCCAGAACTGTATTTCTGAGGCAGTGCCCTTTATGGCCCACCCATGATGTCCAGGCGATCCACCTGCCCATCATCTGCACAGATGTCCCATGTCATTGCTAATTCTCTAGCTTGGTCATTCAGACAGGTGTGTCGTGGTGTCTTGTCATTGTTATCATTTGTATTTTCCTAGTGGCTAAAGATGCTGACCATCCTGATATTTCTTTTCAACTTTATCAAATAATTGTTTTTGTTCATAAATAGAGATAACCTCAGTTAGCCCTCCATCCCAAGACTTCCTGTCTTTGGCCACTCTGGCTGTGGAGTAAGGAGACCAGAACATTCCTGGACTCCTCTTCGGGGTGAAGAAACACGTCCCTGTATGAGCCAGGCTTTCCAGTGAGGCCAGCAAGGGAGGAAGGAGCAGGCAATGGAGCTGGCCTCATGTGAAGGAGCCAGGCTGGGAAGCCAGCCCCGGGATCCAGATGAGCAGCCGCAGGCAGCTCCACTGTAAGTCCCCAGGCCTCGGAACGGGCCCTTCCTTGGTTCCTCTTCCTATATCTTTCCCTCTCTCCTTCTCTCCTTCAGTCCTCCCTTGTCCCTGTCTCACCCTTCCTTTCTATTCTTGGAAAACTGCAAACATTTACAACCCAACTAAAACGCCACCAGGATAAACCCTGTGTTTGCTCGTTGGACGATATTCAATAAATTACAGTGAGCCGCAAATGTCACTGGATTGGGAACTGTAAGTGCTTTGCCCATAAGTCTTTAAGCAAAGACCCACGGCTGATGTGGTGGTGGGGTGAGCCTCAAGGATAAGCTCCTTTTAATGTGGAGCAAGGAGGCTTCACACAGATATCCCTGCATTAACCCGGCAGGAGACACCATGCTCCAGGAAGGGGCTGGCTGTGCTGCTGTCCCAAATCTTCTCTTCAGTGGCTCTGTCTCCTGCCTTTTTCTCTAGAAGTGACTTCGTTCAAGCCTATCATCAGCAAAACTCACCATAAGGTTGGACTTGGGTAAGCATCTACTCATTCCTGGAGACCAAACTTGAATCATTTAATTTGTTTGATGTGCAATTTTAGTGACCTGAAGCCAACAGAGGTTCTTGGATAGAAGATGTGAGGACAAGCAGCACTCATACCCACTGGTTCCCCTGAAAGGATCATAAAAAGGTAATGTTCCAACAAAGGGCACCCCTAGGCTCTGCACGCAGTTAGCTTGGCTTCGCCCTCCTCACCCTGGTGGCAGGCACCTGGTCCTCCAAGACCTAAGGCACGTGTGGAAACAGGAAGTCCAGTTTTCATTTATTGTCTTCAGTTGCAGAACCCCTCTCTCCCTCCAGCACAGGAAATACTCTTCATGCTTCTTAGGAAAGAGACAAGATGTGGCAGACGGGATTCCTTGCACACGGCAGCGCCCTCACGGGCACACTGTGAGGGCATGCTCTTGGAATTGGATCAGCAGCTGAGCACTGTGTTCCAGCAGAGTTCTCCTTTACCATCAGAATTTGGTTAAACTCTTTTGGTTGTCACTTTTGGAGACTTCTTTTCCTGCTGAGGACACTTCTATGACACTCCATATTGCCCTGGGATCTAATTTTTAGATTTGTGTAGAACGGTAGCAGCTTGGCAAAGGGCCAACACATCCACTGTCAAGAAGAGGAGGCAACAGAATGGATGCCACAGAGCCGTTCCTCTTCAGGCTCAGTGCTGCCCGACTGCCCCTTGCCCCAGGCACCTCTGGAGCCCCGTTCTTGTCTCTAATGGGCCATCCCAGCCACATCCAGAACCTGGGGGGCCCAGGCCAGTGGCGTCATCTAGTGGTATGGTCCAAGGCTGGAGCCATGAGTGGATTAGTAGGGAACTCAGACACCAGCACCAGATCCCCGTGACGCTCTCCCTCGCGAGCCTCACTTTCCACCAGAGCAGGTTTTCTTGCCATTTTACAATCTCCTTTCCTTCCTGCATGGGCACAGTAGATGCGGCTCTCCCTCCTGTGCTGGGAGTTCATGGAGGACCATCCTTGAAGGCTTTCTCTGTCCCTCTGTCTGAGCTGGGAGGTCATGGAGGACCATCTGTGAGGGCTTTCTCTGTCCCTCTGTCTGAGCTGGGAGGTCGTGGAGGACCGTCTGTGAGGGCTTTCTCTGATGCACCACCGGGGGGTTTTTCTGCCCTTGTTTCACAGATGGTGGCTCCTGGGCCACTCAGGTGCCAGAGGGCAAAGAGTTGGTGAGCCTCTCACTGCAAAAGCAGGAACTAGGTGATGAGGCAGACACTGTTTCAACCAGAAGCTGGCTATGTGAACAGAAATGGAGGTGCAAGCCTGGGCAGGAAAGAGCACAGTTGTCTTCTGGGCTTTCCAGGGACTGAATGTGAACAGATCTTGGCAATGGAGGGAGGTGACAGGGTGGTCTTGTTCCAGAAGCAAAGGGCATGGCCATCCTGGCCCTTCTGTGCTGGGGCAATGGGGTCACTGCATCCAGACAGTTTTGCAGAGGACAGGCCTCAGGTGGGCCCGGGAAGTAGGCTTGGGGAAGGAGTTTAGCATTCAGGTGGTTGTGAGAGAAAGCCTTTGGAATCCACAAAGGTGCAAGGAAGGGCAGGAGAAGGCAGCCCTGGGCGGAGGGGGAAGGCCAGCTGGGGTGCAGGACCAACAGCCTCCTTGGCAGGGCCTTGATGAGCTTGAGGCTGGAACTGCCCTCAGGATCCGTCCCACAAGGGTCAAGACAGCCAGGCCTCTGTGCTCTCTGTGGTTGGCCAAGGATGTCCGTGGGCCACCTGGGAAGGGTGGGCCTTGGGTAGAACTGCTCTCTGCAGCTTTGACAGTCCCTGAAAGGAACTGTACAAGAGAGGGGAGTCATATATCAGGGCTTTCCTCTCCCTCAGTCTTTTTGGAATGACATCATTACATACCAGGGACCTCGGAGTCTCAGAGGGACTCATGGGACTCTCATGAGCCCCTGCCAGTCCTCCAGTCTCTGAACCTAGGAAGGGCTCCCCAGAGAAGATCAGGTTTGCCTGGGTGACAAGGTTGGTGTGGTCTGAACATGGTCCTCCAGGCACCCCTGGGTTTCTTGGTACACACACTGTTGCCCTTCTAAAACCGAGAGACAGAAAGAGCTCCCTTAACCCCCTCTCTCTCCTTCCACAGGACCGGAGCCCACAAACAAGGGCTCACCTTCCAGTTCCTGTCCTTCCAGCCACATGAACTTGGACAAGCCCCTTATCTGCTGTGAGTCTCAGCCATGAAAAATGTGGATGGTGTCCTCCTCAGTGGGTAGTCACGAGCTTACACGCGCTAGTCACAGGCGTGGAGGGGTTTCATGAATTCAAATCACATACATTAGATGGTATTGCCCTTATTATAGGCTTCAGGAACCAGAGGCGCAGTTTCTTCTAAGAAAAAGTCCAGGAGAAATGTGATTGTGCTTTTGTCTCTGTTATGAGGCTCACTGATGGACTTCCTAGGGAAGGAAGAAAGGCTGGGTTTCTTCGAGTGATGACAAGTGGTGCAAAAGTGATTTGTCACCAAATACTGAGTGCTAATGCAGACACAGCGCTTGCCCTCTCACCCGCAAGTGGTAGCAGGCAGATGGCCACCTAAAAAGTTAAGAGCCAGTGAGTGTGGCGTGTGTCAAGTGGCCACCCTACAGCTCCACTCAGCAGGGCTAGCTCTGTGTATGCAAAAACTCAAACCGGGAGCTTCCCCAGCTTTAATTTATTGCTGGGGGAAGGTTGCTGGCTATATTTCACAGTGGACTGCTTTCAAATTGGTGAGAAAAAAATATTTTCAGCCAACGGGTGTCACGTGGGAAATATTCCACACATGGGTGCGGAATTGAGTGCCCAGCCAGAGGTAACTCCAATGTCACGTATCTGGTGCTTCCTGGGGTCCACACCAGCAGGAAAAAGAGGCTGGGGACATTCACGGAGGTGCCCTCATGCGGGCTCAGGGAGTCTCCAGTGGAGCACTGTGGTGGGAGCATATTATGCACATCAGGTCATTCAACAAGTGTCCCTTGAGGGCCTGCTCTGTGCCATCTTAGGTGCACGCAGGCCCAGAACTGAGCGGGGCTGGAAGTTCTCTTCCATCAAGCACACTTGCTGCAGTGTTCAGGTATTACTCATGAGGTCATGAACCCTCAGCCACAATTTAATATCATTAAAAACATCGATACCAGCCAATGAGCTCTTCTTCCTGTGCTGAGTTTTCAAATTTTATTTGAATGTCATCAGTGTGGATGACTCTACAACTGATAACCCCAATTCTCAGCTGCTTTGAACAATCAACATGCATTGCCCGTTCCTGACCCAGTGGAGTAGGGGCTGCAGTGGAGAAGGCTGCTGGACGCAGGCTCCAGGATGCACAGCCTCTGTCCTGTGGCCCTGCCCACCCTACCAAGAAGCTACACAAAGGTGGGAGCCACCACCAGCAGGACACCCATTGCATGGCCCATCTGGTCACCCCCGCCAGAAGCAGCACTCTTAGAAAACAAAACAAAGTTTCCATGTGGACTAAGAGCACAACCAGGGGGCTGTTTTGAGGCTCCACTGAGATGACCTCTGTGAAGTGGGAGGCATTGCCCGTGCTCAGGAAACACTGCTTGTATTTGCTATGATTTCATAGGGACATTCTTAGAAGGATCTTAGGAAAGTATGTCAGCAAGCCAATCTAACTGGACTCTAAAAAGTTCATATTCTTGTTTTTTGAGCAGCTACGTGCAAAAGAGATGTATGAGGGACAGGATAAAAACTAAGTGTGGAGATTGACTCCTCAGGATTGGGCCAATAACCCTCATGGGCTTACCTGGCCCTCTGCTCCAAGATCTGATGGGGTGCTAGGTGCTGGGAGAGAGAGATCACAAGATGCCCTCTCTGCCATCAGGGGCTTCCATTCTGGGGGAGAGAGGCTTCTCTGGGGATGTCTCCAGGCTGCAGAGCTGGTCAGCCACAGGCGCAATTCAAGTCCAGATCTGCACAGGGCAGCTGGGCTGCATCTGCATTATGCTAATTTCTCATTATTTAATACATATTGGTGGGGGACATTTTTCTGAACACAGTGTGCCTACTGGAATTCTCAACTTTGTTTTTTAATCTAAGTCTCTGTTCCTCCCTCAGTGGAGGAGGCTTGCGGAGAATAAGAGTGAGACTTGGTGGCTGGTGGGAAATGAGCTGTGGAGGCAGTCTTTCTGTAAGCCGTTGAGCAGCTCCTGGAACCAGTGCCTTTCAATGAACATGTCATTTTGAAATATACTTTTCATCAATATCATCTGCATCAAAAACAAAAAGACAAAAAGGAAAAAACCAAACATTTTCCAACAATCAAACAGGTGCCCCTGGAACCCCAACTTCCTGCATGGTGCTGTGCCCATCCCTCCTGCCTTCCGACCCATTCGGTTTTGTCTCTAACTCTTACTTTTTTTTTTCTATTTTGGAACTTAAAAAATGTGTGTCTCTGTTGATCCTGATTACACATACAGGCCGACTAATGACTGCATTAATCAATGAATGTTTGCCTGCTGATTACACCCCAAATTATTTATTTTTAAACTCTGCAATTGTTTTAGTTTAAAAATCAGGCAATGTAAATAATGGGTAATAAAACACATGGATGTAACTATTTTATAAGGCCACATCTAGGAAAACAATGAAAGGAAAAAAAGTAATAAGTATAAAACTAGTGAAGAACTAAGCCTGTAGAATTCTAAGCATCCTAGGCATGTCTATCTATAATTTCAAATCATCCAATTAATATTCTTCTCCTCTTTGAATTATTTATAAGCAGACCTTGGTTCTGACACTCGTGCAGGTGGTGATCCAGTGTATATTTGCGTGATTTCTAATTCAGCAAAATAATGGTTAAAAATAAACAGGATGGTCACTCATAAATCAAAGCACCAAATTTATTCTCCATTTAAGGTTAAAAGAAACTTTATGCTACACCATTCACCTTACACTTTTGACTGAGAAATATTTACTTCAATCCAAAGTAAGTTTTGGACCCCAAACCCAGAGGCTGGTGGCTGTGTAGGCTTCTCAGGACTGATAAACTGTGCTAACACCAGCCCTCTTTCAAATGCTTGTGGTACTCAGCTTAAGGACATGAAGTACTGGCTTAATGTAGGGATGTCATCTTCCAGGGCAAGGCACACTGTGCTGGCATCTGCCACCTGGGTCCAGCCCTTGGGGGAGAGTTGCTGCTGGCCTGAGGGCTGTGGAATGCTGGATGCTCATAGGACACATATGGCTCTTGGGCGGGTCCTTGGTCTTTATGGCCTCTGTCATATCTGTGTTTTCCGACCATCATTGGTTGCAATGCCCTGAGCTCAGAAGGAATACAGGCAGCCTGGTTCTCTAAGGCCAGCCTTTACTATGAAGCCATCCTCCTCACAGTTTGAAAAATCAAACAAAAAGCAAAACAAAACAGAAGAGAAATAGAAGCTGGTAATTTGGCCTCTTGAGTCAGCACTAGTCTGTCCCCTTTCCACACTCTGGTGGAAAGATTCAGGGTCCTTAATGCTGAAAGTGCCAACCGTGGCACTGCCTCCCACGCCTGCTTGGAATCAGCCGGAGGGGACCGCGGCCACTCTTAGGGGCAGGCTGGCAGCTCCGAGCTGCGTGGGAAGCGGCTGCCAGCCTTCTTTGCAATTCAGATGGTAATGTTCTCCCGGGCTTGTTTACCATCTGCCGGGCACACAGACATTTCTCTATTTGGTCATTAATTAATGTCCTCACCACAAAACCGCACCAAACATGCAAAATGGGTCCTTCTGAGGCGCCTGTTGCCAATGTTCCCACAGCTGCCTTTCTCTCAAAGTCTAAGACTTTTTCCTACGTGAGAAGAGCCAACTCCGCAGTTGGTGGGAATTCGTTAAAACAAATTTGTACGTCATAAACTCATTTCATTTGATGGCTTGGAGGTTGGTTAGATGAATAACGTCAGAGTGTTTACTTAATTTCAATGTTTTCTCTAAAAAGGAACATTAAATCCAAGCAGCACAAAGATATCTTTATTCCTTTCACAACCTGGTGACTGTGTCCAAGGCTCTGTGCATACAGCAAAATGCCCTCAGACGTTCCCTCTCCCGCCTACCTGCCTTCCAGGTCAAAGGCTGTCTCTCCATCTTCATCCTGGCCCCTGGAAACTGGGTTGATCTAGCCCCTGAGCATAGGCCAGTGGGGCACTGTCTATATTTGCCATGTGACCTTGGGAACATCTCAAAATCTCTCTGAATCTCACCCCCTTCTCTTTAAAATGGGCTTCAGGGCAAGTGGCTGCCAGCTGAGGACCACCTAGTTTGCAAGCACTTAGAAGGTGACCACATAATGCACAGGATGAAGGCAAAGACCCCCGTACCTTTCCTGCCTAGAGGGGAGGGCTGCAAGTGAGAAGGTGGTGGGCTTTCCTGGGGGTCAGTCTCTGCAGACAGAGTCATGCACAAGGGGATCTGGCCATTTTGCTGGGAATGACCCAGTGAACAGAATCTAACAATTGTCCTGTAGGGCAGTCCATCACTTCCTAGTCTACTTGGTGACTTCCCAGGTAATAATCCAGAATTTTTTCTTTCTTTAATTGAAGTAAAAAATACATGGGCATTTTGGCTACGTCGGCTGCCTTAAAACAGATGGGATTTTGTATAGATCATGAACATTGGCCCAAGAGAAGGGCACTGCTTCAAAACCTGTTGGGTACAATTCAGGAGGTGACATCCCCCTGTCTCCATTTTTTTTTGATTTGGAAAAGCTGTACCATTGGACTACGTTTTGTGAATGTGGACTAGAAGTTACTTCCCTTCCCACAGGAGAGCAGTCTTTCTTATCCTAGCAGAGACCCCAAAGCAGAAAGGCACCCAGCCAGGTTTTGGGGTGAGGAAGTTGGGAAAAGGGTAAAAGTGACTTTTTAAGGTCCCCACAACTCTAGGACTCCAGGACCCAGTATCTTATAACCTTGTGAGTATCAGGGTCCTCCTGCTCCTCCAGGCTCTGTGCCTCTAGAAGGTCCTCCAAAAAGGGCCATTGTCCCTGATGACACAGTGCACATAGACAGGAACCATATACATCCCATATGTGTGTGTCACACTGTGGTGAAAGGGGAACAGAGGTTCCAAAGCACAGGCCCATTTGACAAGACGTCTCCATTGGGAAGCCTGGTGCCAAGGAGCATCCTCAGACAGCAGCTGCAGGAGTAGCGGTGCAGCTGGTGGTTCCACAGGTGCAGAGGTGTTTCTGGAGTGTCAGTGGGCCCTGAGGCCCATCAGATTCACCCCCAGAGGAAATGGCCAGGCAGGGCTGGCTGTGAGCGTCAGCCAAGGCTGGGCCAAAGGATTCAGTTGGTAGGACACTCAACAGTGGAACAAGCCAACTTAGCTCCCCCTGCTCCGTCTCAAGGCTTTCAATCATAGCTACGTTGTTGCTCATGTCACTCGATCACCCTAAAACAGTGGCCAGGGTGGAGACTCTTCCCCTGCCCCCAGCTGCAGCTGGCTTAAGGAGGGCACCACCCCACCCTTCCTGGAAGGACAAGCCCAGCCCCTTGCCCGGCATTCCTGCACAGCCAGAGTCAGGCTTCTCTCTACCTGTTGAGACTGCAGCGTGGGTGACATGTGCTGAGCTGCAGAACAACAAGCCCTCTGAGCAAGAACACCTGTATTCGCCCTTTTGGGGAATCTTGTGCTCTAGGCAGCATTTTCTATGGGATGTCACCCTCAATATGTGTGCACCCACCCCCCAACTGCCTCCAAGCTGGCAGCCAGGCGGCAAAAGGAACTACTCTATTGCCCTTGACTGTGTTAATTAAACCCGACACACACATGCAAATAACAACAACCACCCCACCCCCCAGCAAATCCTGAAAAAACAAAATACCTCCTCGAAGTTCCTTCTGGACAGACTTTGACCTCCATGCAGGCAAACCTTGGGGAGAAATACCTATCATTAGTGGCTTAAATCTATCAAAACACCTTCTTGATTGATAAACACGCTGGGTTTATATTATGATTACTGCATACAATTTTCTGTCACTGTTAATTTATTTGAAAGTCTTAACCTGGCAGGGTATGACACCAGCAGTATTTTATAATGAGAACTGTGGAAATAAATCATCCCTTCCAAATAGTACAAAGAAAGCGCGACCCAATCATTCAACACACCCGTGCCAGCGAGAACAGGCTCACATGCAAACAGACAGACACGCGCGGCGGCGGGTGAAGCCCCAGGAAGGGGCTCTCTACATGCTAGGAGAATAATGCGGACGCGTGTAGGTCTTTCATCTAATGATGTCCAAGTGCTTTGAACAGTGGAGTGCTAACCTCCCTCTCTATTTGGAAAAAAAAAAAAAAAAAAAACAAGGCTCAGAAGCGTTCCCTCTCTGGTCTGCAGTCGGACTCCAAGCCCAGCCCAGAGTTGGTCTCCCCAGCACTGCACCGAGTCTGAGCCCCGAAGAAGCACTCGGAGGAGCTCCTTTTCCTTCCCACAGACTGGCTGGTCCAGGCGAGCAGCGCGAGGAGGATGCGCCAGAGACTTGGAGAAAACCGCAGGACTCCGGGATGCAGAGCTGCCCGCGCCGCCTGCCCGCGTCCCCGCCTGGCGCCCTCGGAGGGCACCGGCCGGGCACACCCGGTCTGCGTGGAACGCCGGCTCCCTTAGGCCGCTCTTCGATAGTTGGGGGATATCCAGACAATATTGAAACATTCCCAAATGAACTTTGCATAGAGACATTTTCATTCGCTGCCTCCCTCCTCATGCATATTAACAAATGGTATGCGCGGCCTCATTTAATTCACTGATTTTACATTCGGATCACTTTCTCTTTTACAGCTATTTTTACCGGGCTTCATTAATCTTTGTTGAATACAATGGCATACATCTTTAATGCGGCCGCTGTCAAGTCATATTTCAGCAGGAGCTGCTAACTGAATGACAGCAAGCAATATTAATAAATTTAACATAGACTATATCAATTTTTAACAGAATGAACGTGGAAAGCTAAATGTATTATTTTTCGTTTAAATCATAGGGTTTATCACCGGTTAAGTAGCAGCGATTTCGGGGAAACTTGTGACGTGCCATACAAATAGATTTACATCTCATTAATAAGTAAATTAGGCAAATGCCTTTCAAGTTCAGACAAGTACATAAGTGTAATCTCCATATTAAAGGAGTAGTCTTTGATAAACCACCGAGGAATTGTGGCAGCCAAGGATGTGACATGTCACCAGAGCTGGCGCCTGGTCTGCGGGCCCACCTTTAATTACACTCCTTCATTACTAAAGAGATAAGTGTCTCTCCAGTTAAGATTCTGTAAATGAACAGCATGCCAGCACCTCCCAAATCATTTTTGCAGGAACCATGAAAAGGTGGGAACAGTTATGAACAAAAAGGAATTATCACCTGCTCTTTCTCTTTTTCTACCTTGCAATAACATGAAAATATTAAGGCAAATTCCCTTTAAATCTTCAAGAGAAATTGTCCTTTAAGGATGCGATTTTGTTGAAGAAAGACAAGGGGAGGGAGAATAGAGGAGGAAAAGAAAAAAAAAAAACCTCTGATATATTTTTTTTTAATTTCTCTTCATAAATCCCAACAGAGATAATTTGCTGTAAAACGTAAACCCAGTGAGAACTTGTCTGTCTGTGTTAAATAAAAAAGTTACGGTTGGCAGGAGGCATGTTTTTGCAGTAGCTTTAGCGATTATAGGAAATTACATGCAAAGCCAGAGTTCTGATCCTAAGTTAATTTATAATTGGAAAAAACTTATTAATTAGCTATGTCGCTCTAATTAAGAATTAGAAGAGTGTGCATTAGGAAGTCAGTAGCCAACTGACAGGAGTTTTTGAAAGCCCAGAAGAGACAGCTGCTCAGCCCTGCTCAGCCTTGCCCACTGCCTCGCGGCCTCTTCCGGGATCCTCACATGCACACACACTCCTGCACTGTGCAGCCGGATGCTGGTGCAAACACCGGAGCCCAGAGCAGGCCAGAGCCGGCCCAGCAGACACTGAGCACCCTTCTGCTGAGACCAGGCTCTCACTCCCTCTCCCATCCACTGTGGTACCTGCTTTTGTTTCTGCTCCCAAACTGGCTGCATTGTCCCTAACGAACCCTTCTTACTGTTTCTCCCTGTCCACAGACATATTCCAGAAAAGAATCACTGTATCGATCGGGTCAGAACTTTTCTAAATACACATATTTAAAGAAAAACTAAAAAATTCAGATTCTTTCCCTCGGATCTTCCCCACACCACCCACAGTTCATCTCCTTGGATTTTGTGTCTTCAATGGCAAAACCTGTGACTATGAAATGACTCTTCTATTCTGAATTGTTATTAAGACAGAAAGTGAAATAAGAGGATAAACAACAAGATGAAAGCTACTATCCAAGGTAATTGTTCTCTACAAAAAAATAAAAAGATTAATTTTTTTTTTAACCCAACCTGAACCTTTCACATCCGTGAGGATCATTTTTCAGGTACAGGTTTGCTTTCAATTAGAGCAGAACAAAAGCTCAAGTGGGCATTGGAGAGAATTCAGTTTTCTTATTTGAATACCAAAAAAGATGTCCCCCAGATAACGATGCTTAAAAAAAAAAAATCTCCGCATTAGCACATCTCTAGCCATTCTATCCTGCTGCCTGCCAAAACACCCGCTTCCTGATACACTCTATCTTATGAGGTTAATGATCTTTTGTTGTCTGCTCTAAGCCTATTATTCATTTTAAATTAGAGGCAAAGTGGTGTGTTTAAAAGTAATTCAAATGGGAAGTAGTCTTTCTTTAAAATAAGGGGCTTTAATCCCGTTCACAATCATTAGCCTGTACTTAGTTAAAAGAACAAGGTTGTCTAGGATAAGAGCAACTTGCCAGATAATTTGGGTGTTGTGTCTAATGAAACTCCAGCTCCTCAGCTCCTGAAATCCCTCCTAGCACCCTGTTAACTAGGGCCTTCCAGGGAATTGGGGGAGTTCCTAGGGAAGCTACATGCACAACACAGTCTGGGGCCTGTTTGGTTGGTTTACCGAAAGCCCCAGTAGAGCTCACCCGATTTCATAGGGAGCTGAAATTCCGAAAGCAACTCTGTCTTCAAGTGAAGTCTAAGGATTACTGAGCTTAGACAGACAAGGTCACAGTCTCTAGAACTTCTGCCCTTTTCCAGTTTAAGCTCACGTGGAAAGAATCCAAGAAAATCCCCTCAGCGGGAGCTCAGGTGTGCAAGCATGTGGGAAGAGGACCTGCAGGCTCTTGGGATCTGTGGCCAGGAGGTGCCTTTTCTGTGGGACCCCTTCTGTATGCCACCACCACACCCCAGCTCCTCCCACCTGCCTGATCATCAGCCACGCTGGCCTCCTTCACCTGCAAGTCAACACCCCCACCCCCTGCCCGTGCTCTCAGCCTCTGAGCCTGGGAGAACTCACCCTTTTTTACACCCCAAGGTCGCACAAGGTGTGTCACGCAGTAGGTGTTTTATGTAGCTGTGGATGCAGGGGATGGAGACAGGGGATGAAACAGTGTAGCAGCGTGCAGCTGCCACAGGACCAAAGGCTACTCAGTGTATCCACGGTCCCTTGGGATCAACCCTTCCTCTCTGTGCCACTGTCCTGGCAGGATGAGGTGCCTGCTACCCTCTGTGCTATCCGTGTGGAAGACTGTCCAGTGCCTGTGAGGGGGGCACTGAACCTCTGTGGAGCAGGAGGGCCTCAATCACCCATGGCTCCAAGGAGTGGCTTATTCTATGTGGTCCACCCTGACCTCAGTCTTAGCATCTGGGGCCTTAGCCCACTTGGCCGCCCAAGACCCCGGTCCCCTCAGTTCCACACAGGGAATGCTGGGCCTTTGAGGTCTGTGGAAGAAAGAAGAGACACCTGACGATCAGCACACCTCTGTGGTTGGGTGGACATGCTCTAGAAAAATAGGCAGCTCATTTACTACAACCATTTTTTTTTTTTACATTATTTAGGATGCACTAACCCAACCCAATAAGATCAGGAAAAAAAAATGTACTCATGTTGGCATATGTTGGCATGTTGGGAGTATATTTGCCATTGTTTGCAAATGAAAATAATAATGGTTTATCTGGAAAAATTAAAAATGTGAAAGAATCACTCTAAATTTTAAAAAGACTTCTGTGACATTGTTTAAAATAAGTAAGTAAATAGATAAATAAATAAATTGCCTTCTTATATGCTAATGACAATCATTTTGATAATAAAGTGGAAATAAGGTTGACAACAGCAAAACCATCTTATAAAATAAATACCTAGGAATAGTTGCCAAGAAATGAAAAGGAAAAGTGTATGAGGCAAACTGTAAAAATCTAATAAGGGGCATAAAAGAAGAATTGAATGAATGCAGAGACACACCATGTTTGCAGGAAGACTCAATATTGTAAAAATTACAATACTCCCCAAATTATTTTTTAACTAAACCTTAGTCTAATTAAAATTGTAGCAGGATTGTTTTGTGTCTGAGAAATGGATAAAATGATTTCTAAGTTCAATGTAAGATAAAAATAAAAGAAAATTTCTGAGTATAACAGCAGGGGTAATGAGAGGAGCTTGTTGTACCACGTCTTGGGCAAAACCCAGAATCAACACAGTGAGCAACAGTGCAAATACAGGAACACCAGAGCAGTCCACCCAGGTGCACGTGGCAACTCAGGACGCACTTCAAGGTGGCATTTTGAGTAGGCTGTCTAATGAATGGTGCCAGACCCCTTAGTAGGCATCCATAAGGGGTGGGGCCGGAGCCACGGTGATGACAGAAGCCATACAGTGAGCTCCTCAGGAGCGAGTGCCTCTACAGGACTGACAGTTCATTGCTCTGGAAGTTTTTTGCATCTGCATGAGTGCAGGGTTGGCTTCACAGATGGTGCTTTGTACGTTTGCATCTGAGACTCTCTGAGCATGTGCAGTGAGGGAGATTTGAGCACAAGTTCCATTAATGACAGTTTTCCAGCACCTGAAGGCCAGGTGCTCTGCTCAAAGGTGGTGGGTGTGCCTTGCCCTGTTTAGAGGGAGGCAAATTCAACTATTGAAAATCTTGCAAATCTAGCAATATCTACACAATTCACTGATGTGCTTTTCCATGGATATTAATATATTTTAAAGAAAAATAAACTTAATTGACATCAGAGTCCTGGTTAAAAATGTGAACATCAGATTGTATTTCACATCTTTTGCTATTTATCATAATATCCCTGAGTTCCCAATTTACCCTACAAGTAATTCTAGTTGCATGAAATAATAAACAATTATAAATATTTATTTCCTATTAGTAATTTAAAGGTTTATGCTGCTTATTATTGAGAAACAATGGGTTAACTTTTACCCCTGGGACATGGCCCTGTGTTCTTCTTTTAACAAGGGCATCCTTTGGTCTTGGATCATCCTTGCCCTCATAACATTTAGCAAAGTGGAGTCCAGATGTATGCCAGCTTTAACACAGAGAACCCACTGTGAAGAAAAATAAATAAGTAAATGATCTTAGGGAAGGAAAGGACTTCTAAGACTTAATCAGGGAGTGAAAACATAAGAAAAAAAAGATGGAGAGATTTAGCTAGAGGGGAAAATCATATATATAGCAAACCAGCTGCAATCGAAACAAACCAAACTAGGACAAGGAAAGGAGAAGCACAAATCTGTAAGGCAGATGCACAGTCTCGTGGCAGCCCAGAGAGGGTAGGTCAGAGAGAGCAGGGAAGGCTGGGGCCTCAGGTGGAGCTGCCTGCAGAGCCCCTGAAAAGTCAGTCCAGCTGCCTAGGAGTAGTCCAAGATGGAGGAGGGAATGAGGAGAGGAGAAGATGCTGGGGTTGATTCCTAATAAGAAAATGGAAACTTACCACTAAGACATCACTTGTGCCTATTAGACTAAAAAATAAAAATGTGCAAAGATGAAACAATAGGTAAAATATCATATACAAAAATAGAACAACAAAATAATATGTGCTGCCAAATGAGGTAAGCACTAACGGATGTTCTCAGGCTGTTGGAGAAATTTTTATGAATTATGTGAAGAAAACCATTGAAATGTAGTACAAACTTTGATATCCTGAATACTTTTTAATTTTGCTTCCACTTATCTCTATAAGAGAATTAATGAAATATAAATAGGGAAGGATTTTTTTCTAAATTGTTTATAAAAGAAAAATATTCTAAACAATTATAACCTTATAAAGAACTTATCAACTACATTATTAAAAATACATAAAACAGAATACTACGTAGCCATTACAATAATGATGTAGATTTAAAGTCAATATCCTAAGGCCTCTTCTTGCTGTCCTGTATGTTGGACTGACACACACACACACACACACATTACACATACACCCTAAACACTGGAATTATGTACATCAAAAATTAGCACAGGGTTTCTGACTAACTCTGAGTGGCTTAATACTGAGCATGTGTTTATTTTATAATCAGAAAAATCATAAAGCTGTTTTTGAGGAAAATATTTTCATTCAGACTTTTCATTTAAATAATGTGTCATGAGGGCAGGTAGGAAAAAATGGAAGTTCATTGGATTAGACAAGGGGGAATGAAGGGAAGGGTAGAGGATGGGATTAGGAAAAAGCAGAATGAATTGGACATCACTTTTCCATGTTCATATATGAATACACGACCAGTGAAACTCCACATCATGTACAACACAAGGATGGGATCCTGGTTAGAATAAGTTGTATTCCATGTGTGTATTATATATCAAAATACACCCTACTGTCATTAAAAGAATGATTTTTTTTAAATGCCATTTGGAACAACTAAAAAGTGGTGGTACTTGACAACTCTGTTAGGACATTGGGCAATGAATCTGAAAGAAGATTCTAGAATGTCACCACTAAGAGGCAATGTTTTCAGTTGCTTAGCCCAGCATCATGTGTACTGGCCCCACTGCACAGTGGTTGGAGGGGAGAGGGTGACAGGGTGACACTCTGCTCCAGTAGGTGCTGGGGGGCAGCACCTTGGAGTGATCACTGGAGCCATCTCTGTGAGTGCTTTCTTCTAGCAGCCCTTCAGCTCTGTCCCCGATGGTTGGGGCATCTGGACCCCACATCTAAAAACATTTCAGATCTACCTGGCTGAACTTGTTTTAAATCTGATCTCTGACTCCTGGATGTTCATGGTGAGGCAGGTTGCATTGGCCTGAGGCCACCGATCCTCCATCTCTCTGGAAAGTTCTTGGTGGCTCAGTGCAGTGGACCTGAGCCATGTGTGTCCAGGGTGAGCAGGCCTTGCAGGCTGGCTGCTTGATGGATAGGGCAGAAGGGGCCCTGCATTAAAGTCAGATCATAGGAGCCAGTATACAGAGCCCATAGACACAGAGCCTCACCCCTTGGGCTTGCCTTGAATTCCCATAGTCACCCCACCCAGGGCTCCCTCTGGAGAAAGCTGACCCAGCCTCACAGTGGTGGAGAACTTTGATACCCACCTCGGTTGGAGGCGATGAACCCAAAGAAAATGAAAGTCCACGGCAGAGACCAAATTTGTACAAGGCTTCGTCCTTCTTTCCAACCGCCTTGATCCTAACGTGGACAGCCAAGGAAGGGTGAGCTGCACGGCTGTGCTGGGCACCCCGTGTGTGTGTGGCCATTCAGAGCTGGGGACAACAGATGCCAGCAAGGACTGGAGACGTTGGCCACCCAGAGGAACCAAGAGCACGTACTGATTTTGTTTTCTTTCTGCATGTTTATAAGTATTTCACTTTCTGTGGCCGTGACTTCCTTTATTTTTATTTTAGAAGGAAGCATGAATAGATGTCAATGAATGCGATGAAGACTGCAGATCGTGGGCTAACATAGAAAATGCTTGTGGCGAAAAAAAGATCAAAATGTGTTGTGCAGCCCAATGACCAAGTCATTCTGGAATGGTCTCAGGCTGTCCAGCAAGACATTGTGCAGGGACGGGGGGAGGGGGAGCTTTCCCGATCACAAAAGATCAAAATGACATAATAGTGACCCAAAGCAAACGTGGATCTAAACTGAATCCTGTAAAGGCTGGGGATAAATAAGAACATGGGACGCTGGTCTGGGTGTCAGGTAAGATGCTGAAGTTTAGGTACATTGTCAGTGAGTAACGTGGGGGCCGTGTGGACGAGCACATCTCCTAAAGAGACTCAAGGTGAAGGATTCACACTGCAAGGGTCACAAGGCCTCTAACTTCTACACAATACAGAAAAAAGTGTGTATGATAACATGCCAAGGAAGACAGCACACATGGCGGAAGGGCAACAGATGTGAGATCTCAGTAGAGGGCAGGAAGGTGCACGTTGCATTACCTTTTTCAACCCTTCTGTGTTTGGAAATTTATAATAATATATAAATATAAGTGTGTGTGTGTCTGGATGTGTGTGTGTGTACATATGTGCACACTGCATGTTCACCTCCCGTGTCCAGTTTAGAGCAAGAGGGAGGGGCCCCAGAAGCTAGACTGGCACCTGGACTCGGGAGCCGAGGCTGGGATCCTGGGAGTCAGTTTCCTTTCTCAGTGTCTCCGCATCGCTTCAGGGTCTGTGTGCCCAGACTGCCCTCCTGAGGGTGCCTCCCGCTGTGTGTTCCCAGCCAGATCCAGAGGTACCAGGGACTAGAGGAGGAGCAGCCATCCCAGCCCTCCCTGCCCTTGGGGACAATTTTAAGGAGCCCAGAAGGTGTCCATAAGGCTCCTGGGCATTTAGGGACAGGCATTGCCAGGAAAAGGCCTACATTGGTGGGAGTGGAGTGGCTGGACAATGGACAGGGTAACCACTCAGAGGAGCTCCCTGAGACCCGAGGGCCTCCCAGGGCTCTCTAAGAACGCGCCTGTCTTCCACTGTGGAGTGTTCAAGGCACAAGGGGTATTCTGACCCATGACTGATGGGAGAGTTATCTGTGTCGCCAAACTCCATGATGAAAGTGCAGTCTGTAAAACACATTCACATGCCCTGTGATTCTCTCTTTCATAGGGTACCAGTCGCGGGTTTGGTTATTTTCACAACCCTACATGACCATCGCTAATTCCAGAACAGTCTTCACCCCCTGTCCCTCTGTGCTGGGACCACTGATGTGCTTTCTGCCTGTGGATTTGCCTGTCCTGGACATTGCACATGGGTGGGATGGCACAGTTCAGGGTCCTCTGTGTGGTCTGGCTTCTCTCCCTCGCCAGGACCTTCTCAAGGTTCAGCCGTGCTCTATCTTGTATCGGGGCTCCAATGCCTTCATGGCTGAGCAAACTGTGCTTCCTTTATTCATCAGCAGCTGATGGACCTGTGGGTTGTTTCCACTTTGGGGATTCTATGAACAGAGCTGAGCTGTGCAGATTCTGCGTTTATATGTGGACATTTGTTTACAGTTCTCTTGGGTATGTGCCCAGGAGTCAGATTTCGGCATCTTAAGAGGAACTGCAAGATTTTCAAAGCAGCCGCCTTGTTTTACATCCTACCAGCATCCTGAGAGAGTTCCAGTTTCTCCACTTTCCCACCAACTTTGGCGGTTTTCTGTCTTTTGGATTATATCCACCCTAGTAAGTGGGAAGAGGTTTTGATTGCATTTCCTAATGACCAATGGGGTTGTGTCTTTTTTTCTTCTCATTGACCATTTATATGTATTATTTAGAAAAATGTCGGTTCATGGAGAATTATGAATGTAATGCACACCACTATTGTGATAGTGGGATCCCGGGAGTCAGTCTCCTTTCCTCAGCGTCTCCACATAGGAGACATTTTATATATGTATTATTTATTACATATATAATATGTAATTATTTATTACATATTATATATGTAATAAATAAATAGAATTTGAAGCAGATAAAAAAATACATCAGTACTTTGAAGTTAGATATAGAAACAATGTTTAATTGAAAGATCATGCAATATGTTGTCTGAAGCATGGGCTTTGAAGCTGAGGAGTAGAATTGTAACATTGGTTTAACCACCTATTAACTAAAGTCTCCCACTAGTTTTATGGCTCAGTTTCTATGAATCTAAAGTGTAAGTAATTAGAGTCCTTCCTTTTTATAGGATTTTGATGATATAATTAATATTAATAAATTATATATAACATATTTTTTTAAAAAGAAAAATGTCTGTTCAAATGTTTTTATTAGGTTATTTGTATTTTGGATGTAGAGTTGAAAGAGTTCTTTCTACCTTCTAGACACTAGACCCTCATAAGTTGAATGATTAAAGCAAATTTTTTTTCTCCCATTCTGAGGATTTTCTTTTCACTTTCTCACTAGTGTCTTTTGAAGAATAAAAGTTTTTAATAAAAATACATTTTATCTATTTTTCCCTTTGTTGTTTTAGATGTCTGTGAAACTGTTGCCAAATCCAAGCTAACAGACATTCATACTTGAGTTTTCTTCTAGGAGGTTTGTGTTTTAGCTCTTATCTTTTGGTCTTTGGTCCATTTGAGTTCAGGGTATAAAATGTGAACTAGGGGCAAGCCTCCTCCTTCACATGGAGAAATTGGTTTGGAGCTCCCGCTGGAGAAATGGCCATCAAAATGTCCATGGATGTGTCTTGGCACTCTTGGCAAAAAATCAGTTACCATAAATGTATGACTCCATAAATCATGTATGTATGACTCCAAAAATCAGTTACCATAAATGTATTTTTGACTCTAGATTCTATTCCATTAACCTGAATGTCTATCTTTATGTTACTGCCACCAGCTTTGTTAACTGTGGCTCTATGTTAATGGGGACATGTGATTTCTTCAACATTGTTTTTAATTGTTTTGACTATTGTGAGGTCCTTGCATTTCCATATGAATTTAGGATCAGTTTGTCAATTTCTACAAGAAGTCCAGCTGAGATTTTGATAGGGATTGCACTGATTCAGTAAATGAACTTGGGGTAAATTGAGGTTTTAGCAATATCAAGTCTTCTGACCCATCAAGACCAAAAGGCTTCCCACTTATTCAGGCTGTCTTTAATATCTTGCAATAAACTTTAATAGTTTTAGATGAATGAATCTTCCATTTCTTTTATTAAATTTGTCCTTAAGTATTTAATTTCTTGTTGATGTTGGTGGAAATAGAATTGTTTCTTAATTTTGTTTTTAGATTATTTATCATTAGTGTCATATAAAAACATAGCAAAACATAAAAAAAGACACAATTGATATCAAGTGAAATTTATTTACTGATCTTTATCTTGAAATTTAGCTCCAACTGCTTATCATCTCTGATACCTGTCTGCAGATTCCTTAGTACATCTGTGTACTAGGTTGTGGCATCTCAGAATGGAGATGGCTTTACCTCTCCTTTCCAATCTGTTTTCCTCCCCTGCCTGCCCTAGCCACACCCTCCTGCCAAAGGGTGACTGACAGCTGGGCTGTCTTGCCTGGGACCCATCCTGCAGGGAAGCCTTCCTTCCTTCACCAGGAAGTGCAGTGCCAACCGTGAGCATTTGGTGGATGCTTCTCATCATGCAGAAGAGCTTTCCTTCTGGTCCTAGGTTATTGAGTCTTTTTTGCTATTAAAACCTTATGAATCTTTGAAGAGGCCCATGTTGGTGGAAATTTCAAATACAGGAAAAGGTGTCCAATCCAACGTTAACTATGTCATTTAAAATAAAAGTTATTTCCCAGTAGACTTCAATTATAAATGGGCAGAAGCAGAGAAAGAAACGAAAAGGAGTCAATGGTGTTTCTCTAGATGGGACGATTACGGTGTCTATTATTTCCTTCTTGATAATTTCCTGTATTTTCCAAAAAGTGAATATAAAGTGTTTATTAGAAGAGAGAGAGGCACTGGACATCACCATAAATGCAATTACCCTTCTTTGGGGGCGAGAGACAGTGTGTGCTCAGGCAGCAGCTGGGAGGCTGCCTTCCATGTGGCTGCTGTAGGTAGCAGATGTGTTGGCTTCTGGGTGAGAAAGTGAGAAAAACTGGAGAAACATTCAGGGACATCTTCTGAAGAGCAGATTCTCCTGGGAGTGAGTGTTTCAAGGAGCAGGAAGTCATGACCCACAGCACAGAGGGAAGGGTCTATGCTAAGTGGTCAGAAGGGGTTGGAGAGGGATGGGGAAAGTCCTTCAGGGTCAGCTTGGGCATGGGCATGAACTCGATCCTGCAGACAATGCAGTGATTCATCTTTGATGCTTTGGATCCCTTTGTAATTGTACCTAAAAAACCATGGGTTCCACAACAAGGGAGGGCTGGTAGGGATTTGAATCAATCCCTTCAGTTCCTGCAGGTGGGATGACCTCGGAAAGCAATGCAGGAGGTACTGAATGCACTTCAGCCTTGGCAGTCAAAGGTGAGTCAGGAGCTCCCTGAAGGCAGGACATTTTCCCAGTGATGTATTTTAGAATTCCCACAGCCAAAAGATCTACCTGCCCTAAGTCATGCACACTGTAAATTTTGTTATGTTAAACTCTTGGTTGGTTATAAGATGCGATTGCCCTGATCCCCTCTCCTGCCCCCACTTAGACGTTTTAACTCATGGTAAGAAGCACTGTCTGGGATTCTTCCTCTGTGAGCATGGTTTAAACCTCTGTTCCTTGCAGGGAAGGGCAACACAGTTATTGAGGACAGGGGCATTCCTTCTCAAGGGCCTGATATCCCAATGCAAGCCCTCTTGCAGAGCTGAAACACAGGAACTATTTTTTGAGGCAATGAATGAAGCCCTTTCAAGATGGGTTTCCCTGTCCAGCCTGCAGCTCTCCCTGTGGGCAAGGTAGCTCAGGCATGCCTGCCCCGTGGTGGCCGAGCAAGCGTGCAAGGTTCCATAACGTTCTCTACATGTTGAACCGAAAGTCTACACTGAAGTTCTTCAGAAGAAACATTAGTAAGTAATTTCTCTTCTTTGTAACAGGGTCAACAGGCTATCTGCCCACCCTGATGGTTTCTGCTGTAGAGTTGACTCTTCTGTTACCCAGAAGGCTGCTGTGGAGGGGACATTCATGAAGGCTGCTGGTGTTCCAAGGGGACTTTATTTGTGGAGGCCAAAATTTCCCTCCTTCAGTTCCTGAGTTTCCTGTAGTTTTCACTTGTCACAAAACAAGAATAATAATAATAATTGTTTTATTATTTACCTGCTTTCCCACCACTTAGAAATGTAAAACACACTTACAGTGCGGCCTGTCCAGAAGGAGGCGGGGAGAGATCTGGCCTGTGGGCCATCCTTAGCCAACCTGTGCATTAGAAATGAACTTCGCAGAGCAGGTAGGTGGCCAGGGCACAAGAGTGCTTGTCAGAGCGACTTTCTCCTCCCGAGCGGCACCATCTCCAGATTCTTATTGCTGGAATTAAATGAGTGATTTTCCGGAACTCAGCCCATTGTCTCCGCCTCTGCCCTTCTCTAAACGACATGTGGGTTTCCTGGTGCTCTGCCCAGCGGCCTCTCCTGCAGACGGTGCCTGTCTCTGAGGCACACACCTTTCAGGCCTGGGGAGAGGCCAAGGCGGGAGCACACCTGTGACCCTGCGGAGCAGGAAAACCCAAGCCCATAATATGGCTTCCCTCTTCCGGTTCCCGAGGAAGAGCAAACTTTCTACGTGCTTCTTTTTAAAATGCAACGATGTAAAGGTCACAGAGCAGGAGATGAAACTCGGGGTTGTAATAAGGAAGGAGAAATAAAAAATAATGACAGAAATAAATTGTCATAAGAGGGGATACAGTTATGATTTATTGTGATATTCTACAAATTTGGAGGTGATTAAAAGCCACCTAAAATTCACATTAACAAGTCACATAAAAATGGAATTAAACTAGTGGGCATAATGTGGCAGGGTATAAAGAAAAATCATGACAGAAATAAATTGACAGAAGAATGATACTATTCAAGTTTTACTCTGTCGCGCTAACCTGACAGGAGCCTAGTGTTTTAATTTTAGAGTTTGGATGAGTTTTTGGAGTTCATTAAAGGCCCACATTAAGAATCTCATAAAAGTGAGAAGAAATTAGTGACCATAATGTGGCAGAGGAAATAAAGAAACAATAATGACAGGAATAAATTGACAGAAGAATGATACACTTAATGTTTCACTCTGACACCCTCTATTAATAGGCCGCTGCAAGACGGAACAAATGTCATTCATATTTTAGCCAAAGTATACCACTAATTAGGCCAGCTCGGCACTGGAATTAGATTTGAGATCCCTCACCTTTAGAGTGGAATCATTTGAATTCTAAAGAAAAGAGCTGGTGACAGAAAAAAAAAACTTTGTGCTTGGGCCTTTCTAATGAGATAAAATTCCCCCTTCTCCCCATTTCGCAGCTATAATTGCTGATTATGTTGTTACATAGCCGCGGCTCTCCGCTCTCTCCTCCCATCATTATGATCTAGTCTGGCATATAGGGACGCTTCAAACGCGGGCTGGAGTGGTTGGAGTCTAATTTAGCGCTCATTTAGGCCGCAGGTATCACGCAAGGTAAACACTGCATTGTTATAATTAATTACCCCTTAGGCCTCGCCAGGCCATCTCTGTTTCAGCTGACCCTTATAATAATAAGGCTGCCGGGCATATTGTATTTCTTTTGACAGATTAATTAGAAATTCAGCCGTGGAGGTACAAAGCAACTCGGTCATGAATATTTAAATGGCCTGACACAAAAAATCATGAAAGGGCTGCTGAACTACATGACGGACAGGGGATATTAGGCAAGTGACTCTAATCAATAATCTCTTGATCTCTTACATATTAATACACTGCCTGCTGTTATTAAGCTCCGTAATAAGGAAGGGGAGAGAAAGTTAGTGTAGCTCTGCTGTAGGCCTCGCCGAGGCCCCCAGTGATTACGCTAACTGACTGAGAAAATGCACAGAGGAGCCGGGCCTCTGCCTCTTCAATCTAATCCAATCTTAAGGAATGGCAGCTCTGAGGAGCGCCGACTGGATAATTATTGGCGCTGACAAGGTGAGGGCGTCTGCAGGCAAATGAGCTCCGAAGCAGCCCCAGTCCCCAGACCACCCAGAGCAGGGCACGGGAACACCAGCCCGCACTTCTGTTCCCTGTGTTGGGGCGGGAGCGGGCCACCGGGGACCCGGGCCCTGCCGAGGCCACACGGCGGCCCAGGGCCAGGGGTGCGCCTGCCTGTTGTCGGGGCGACGCTGACACCAGTCGACGAGAGTTACTTGGGGTCCCTCTGCGCAGCTCTTGCCATGCCAAGGCCACCTAGTGAATTAAGCAACGGAGGCCGCTGAATATCATGTAAATTCATTAAGGGAGGAGCGGGGCTCCTGCCCTGAGCAAGCTGGGGCTCTGCCACTCTGGCGCCCTGCCGCCCAGGCCCCAGGCTGCCTGCCCCTGATGACCAGGGGGACCCACACCCAGACCCACACGCACCCAGGGGACCCTGGCCCTGTCACTGGTTGTGGATGAATCTGGGTCGCATCTCAGACTAGCCTGATGCGAGTGAGGAGTGGCCATCTGGATGACAGCTCCAGCCTTGGGACAACCGTGACCCTGGAGACCCCTGGGCTGTGACCTGCATGGGAGGTGCTGGGTCCCTGGGTAAAGTGGAAGAACAAGGAGGACGGTCCCTTGGTCCTGTCCCTCCTCACGGCTGCCTGGCTGGTGGGTGGGTGCTGGAAAGCCACCTGAAACCCGCTGCATAGATACCGCCTCTGCAAGCCTCCCGAGGCCTCTCAGCTGAGAGCCCAGCCAGGCTGTGAGGCTGAGCTGCAGTGTGTGGGCAAGGACAGTTGCCACCTGGGGGTCCCAGGCTGGGACTAGGCCTTGGGCAGCACCGCTGGTCAGCCGGCTTCTCTCTAGAACTTAAATCCTCTAGATCTACCCTCCCACCCTGGGAGAGAAATGTTCTTCTTCACACCATAGAACTGGGAGCTGTCCAGTGTCCAGTCTGACCCTCCCTCCCTGGCACCTCTGCTTCCTCCACTGGCCACAGGGGGCCTCTGGCATGAGGACAGTGGATGCACTCCCCATGTCCTGCTGGAGAGGGAGAGTACCCTAAGATGCAGAGGTGGGGACCTGCAGGGCTACTTCCATTTCTAATGGGACACACAGAGCTGGTCCAGTGTCCAGGACATTAAGGGTAAGGTATGTGATCCTCTCTGGGGCTCTGCCTGGTCCTGGGGACCCAGGCTTTTTGCAGTCAGTGAGCTCTGAGAGCAGCAACCTTTCAGGCTCTGCATGCTTGTTCCCAAAGTATTCTCTTTAACCAAAGAAGAACCACCAAAAATATGGAGCTTTAGAGGGGCCTGGACCCGGGCTGACTTGGCACCCCCTGGCCTCACTGCCTGCTCTTGCCTGGCCTTGCTGCCTGCTTTCTGTCATCTGTAGACTGGGGATAATAATCCTTATATTATTATATTATTTGCCCCAGGGCCAGGAGTGAGGAGGACGACGAGGTAGAGGAAGAGAGGCCTCAGAGGCAGGGATGGGCAGAGGGCACCCTGCGGCCCTCCCAACCAAGCCTTTCTGCTCCTCAGGCCTGAACTGCTGGCCTGTCTTGGGACCCTCTCCTGCAATGGTCCCTCCTGAGGACTGAGGCCCCTGAAGTGGGTCTTCCTTCAACTGTCTTCTTCCAAACCTCTCTGGGGCCAAGTGTGGGGTTTCGGTGGGGCCTTCTTCAAGGTCTGTTTACCTTACTTCCCCATTTTCTCTAAGATCTTCCTTCTTTCCACACGTTTCTGAACCCCTACTATGACTAGATGCAGGAAAAGACAGACACGTCATCCTCCTTCCAGGGGACTGACTGCATGTAGAGGACCCGAGGCTGCCCGCAGCTGCCCCGCCCAAGGCCTCACTGCAGGCTCAGCTTTGCCTGCTGTGACCGTAGGTCTTGTTGGCACATCACCTTTTTTTTTCTTTGCATGCATTGCTGAATTCTTTCCTAAATGGGAAATGCAACCAGCACAATGGCAAGTCTCAGATGGTGGGTCTGGTGAAGAGCTGGACTTCTAGGCATCCTCCTAGGAGCTGGAGCCTGGTTTGATAGAAGCTGGTGACGAGGACGGAAGGGAGAAACATGAGCAGGTAGTTGTTGGTCCTGGAGGGGGAGAGAGGAAGAGGAGGGCAGAGTGGGGCTCTAACTGCAGCACAGGGGTGGTGCTGGGCTGTGGGAAGCCGAGGAGTACTCTGAAGCAACGGGGATGTCAGCACTCCACCCCAGGGGTGCCCATCCTGGTGACGCCAGGCATTCCACGTACCCCAGTTCAGGGAAGTCTGATTCATCTGTGAGTTTTGATCACATGACTTTTGTTTTCTGTTTGGTTTCATGGAAATTTTTAAAAGAGATAATTTTCACGTCTGTGTCAACATGTGCAGAAAATAAGGGGGAAAAACAATCAAGGAAACTGGGTGGAACCAGAAATGCCCAGCACTGTGGGCTCCGAGGCCACGGGGGTCAGTGGGCACCTCGGGGAGAACCTTCACCGCCCAGGTGAACACTCACTGCCATCGAGGAGGCCCCGGTGCTGGCCCAGGCCCTGGCCTCCGCTGGCTGGATTCACTCACCTCCGTGCACTGCAGGTCTACCGCCCGCACGGGAGACACCCACTGAGCATCCCTGTCCTCTGGGGCCTGCTGCACTCCCAGGGCACTGGCAGCTTATCAAGGCTGGTGCTCAGGGCTGTGTGCTGCACTCAGTGGGCTGGCTGCTGCCGAACGCCACCATGGGACAGGCCTGCCTCCTCGCTGCATCCAGGGACACAGCACAGCGCCTCTCTGGGCTGGGGCTCAAGGAGGGAGCAAATAATTAAGGATAAAGAAAAGACATCCGAGGGCAACTGCCAAATTACTCAAGTGCAAGACTTGTAAGTATGTCCCCACCTCGTGCTGATGGCAGTCATCATGGCAATGATGACAATGATCATTTCCACTCAGACTTGGGTTGAGCAGAACATGAGTAGATGGTGAGGTTCTGGGAACAGACCCCTTACCTCCCTCTCTTTATTGCCAAACGGTAATGAAGTGCAAGCCAAGAAGCAAATTCATTGCAAATTGTATAAAAGATTTGGGGCCAAAATGAAGCTGTTAAAAACCACATCTGTAAAAATGGTGTAATTATTATGGGTGGGTAAAAATCTGGCAAGAATTATTTTCTTAAATAAGGCGTAAAGGAGAACAGATGTGCTGTAACTGACACTTTTTTTTTTCAGTTTCACGAATTCTGTGAAGAGAGAAAGATTGTTCTGATTTATCAGATTATCCTATTTATTACAGTGCAGCAAGGACTACAGAAAATCCTGTGGTCTTATTTCAGTCCCGCGTAGAGGAAGGTGGTCCCAGGGAAGGTGGTGAGCCTGCTCCCCAGCAGAGGCTCTGTCAGGCACCAGGAGGAGTCTCCTGGGGAATGGAGGGGGCGCAGCGACTGTAAGCTCCGCAGAAGATTCCAGGCGGGCCAGCCCCCTGCTGATGAGGAAAGGAGCTGGTGGAAAGGAAACCCAGCAAGTAGCCCCTGAGATGGAAGCCAGGGGACTGCATTTGTTTTTNGAGGCGTGGGCGTGGGTGTAGTGGTTAGGGGGGGGCGGTGACAATGACATCGAAGGAGAGAGCCACAAACACAAAAGCACACCAGTATTTCAGGGTCAAGATGGAATGAGAAAAATGGCCAAGGACAAAGACAGGCAGTTAAAGTCTGGAAGTAATTACGGCCCAGTGAAGACAACTGAATTCCACGTTACCTTGGTCAATGTCTGCAAAGGTGGTGGGGGAGGCTTTGGGTTGGGTTTACTTTTTGGAGCTTAGCAACATAAATTTGTTGTCCCTGATCTATTAAATACAATGGACACATGTTGGCAGGGAGGGCCAGCCATGGCCTGGAACTTATTAAGGGACAGCCTATGAAATAGTCGCCTAAGTGGCCCACTGCACAATTTTAATATCCCATGACAACACTCAATTGTCAAATTCAGCTACAGTGTCCAGGATGCTACAAAAATCAAGCCAGAAATTCCTAGATTTATTCTAGTTTTTTTTTCCCTCTCCCCTTAAGTTAGGAACAGGAAATGCCAATAAGCTGTGAGAATCTAAGAAATAAGAAATGGGGGAAGAAAAAGGATGGCCTAGCATTTTATGAGATTTCTGCCATTAAATCTGAAACGAATGTCTTTCACCTACCCTCGATAAAGAGGCAATGTGGGATTTTAATTGGACTTTTGGCTTTTCTTCATTTGATTTAAACCAAGGTAGAATTTCAAACAATAACACTGGAACACCTGGTTAACACGTTAGATGATATGTACAGTTGTAAATTGTGGTTTTAATAGTTGCTCTCTGGGGGATTTAAAAGGGTCTCATTGTTCTGTTTGGCAGATATTTAAAAAAATCAAGAACTATTTGGGATTTAAGAGCCACGAACATGACTTCAATGCGACTCTGCTCATGAAATTTAATCGTTTGACCCCACTTGTGGCCAGTTTCTACAGGAGGCTCGTGGCCACATGCTGGACGTTGAGTCCCCCCGAGTCAGCGTGTAGTTGGAAATTCACGGGAATCTGCCACTTCATGATTCTGAGAAAGGGAGACTGATGTGTAGGGGTGGAGGTGCAGCTTGGCCCGTGTGTGTGTGTGTGTGTGTGTGTGTGTTCACGAGCGCACACATTTGCACACTCTCTGTTTTGCACTGGTGTAAACTTAAAAGGCATCATATGAAGCCTGAGTCGGGCAGTTGTAACTGGGCAGTTCTCTCCTTTCGCAGTTTTAAAAACAAATGCAGTCCCCTGGCTTCCATCTCAGGGGCTACTTGCTGGGTTTCCTTTCCACCAGCTCCTTTCCTCATCAGCAGGGGGCTGGCCCGCCTGGAAGCCTAGGGGTTACCCCATATTTTAAAGTGACAGTTTTCAAAATGCCTGAGTGACTTTTGCCCTTCCCGTCCAGCTGTGGCCCCACCCTGCCCCTGCCTCCTGACCCCCAGGGGCACATATTTAAAACAAAGACCTGGGTCTTATTGCTTCCCTCTGACATGAACTTTGTGGAAACTGCCCACAGAGATGCCCTTGTAGGAACCGCTTTTTGTGGCCCCCTCCTACCACCTCCACCCCACCCACGGGCCTCTGTCATGGGCCCCCGTCCCGGCCAGCCTGGAGAGCAGACCAACACGGGCCACCTTGAACAATTCCTGCGCTGAGTTTTTGCTGTCTGTGGCCCAGGATGCCATGAGGAGGAAAGGGCAAGGGAGCCAGGCTGGACAGCAGGGAGGAGGAGCGGGGACACCGCCTCACTCAGACCCGCTACTGAAAACCAGATGGCTGGAGCCAGAGAGCTCAAGCACAGCCTGGCAGGGGCCGAGCTGGGCAGTGTGCTGCAGCGTTACAGCAACCAGCCCTGCCGCCCAGTCTTGTCCTATTCCTGCAGGTTGTAGGCAGTGAGGCCCGGGGCCCTGTCTGGCTTCCTGAAATTTCTTCTGGAAACTTCTTTGGATTTTCCTGTGTCTTCTAGAAAGAGGCTGAGTCCCAACTGCAGCCATTTGCTATCAATGTTATGTCCTGATAGGGCAACCAGGATCTCACATATGGTGGGTACAGTATCCTGCACATAGTAGGTGCTATCTGCTCCACAGTAGGTGTTGTGCTTTACATATAGTAGGGGTGGACCTTGTATTCAGTAGGTGCTATTCCTCACATGGTGGGGGCACATACCTCACGCATACTAGGTGTTGTGTCTCACATGGCAGGCATAGTGACTGCACACAGTAGGTGCCCATACCTCACAGGCAGCAATGTCCAGTGTTTGCTGAATGAGTCTCGCTGTGTACTCTGCCTGCTCCCTGTTGGGCCTGTGTTCATCACATCTTTCTGCTTCATAGAGAGTGTGATGGGTGAGCTTGCAGGGAAGGTCAGTGGATCCTGTCACATCTGCTGAGACATGAGGTTCGGCAAGAAGGAGCAAGGGAGACAGACTAGGAGGGCAACTGGCCCTGTGAGAAGCATCATCATAGTGAGGTTTTCTCACAGAAGTGCTAACTGTGGCTGGACTGGTCACCTGAGCGGTGATTTTCATGATCACAGTGGGGGCAGCATGCCGGTGTGGCCGCCACTTGTGATTCCTCATGAGTTCCAGGGAACTGTATTCTGCCACCAGGTCTCCCTTGGCAGTCACGGGCTCTGTGGACTCCTGAGCTCCAAACCAGTTCCAGCCAGCTCTCCATCCCCACCTCTCCAGAGTTCAAACTACTTCAACATTCACATTTCATGGTTTGAGTTTTTTTATTTCTTTCTATTCACTTTATACCTTAGATATTGTTATAAAGAACTAGTTTCAACAATGAAATTAGATATGGGATGAAACATTTCCATTTGTTTCTGCTCAGGAACAGCCTTAACAAATTCTTTGAAAATATCAATACCCAAAGTCAAGGACCCACTGCTCCTGAGCTGAGCGACCTCAGGCAGCTTGCTTTTTCTCTCTGGCCTTGATTCCCTCGTGTGAAAATGGGTCAGCCACGTTACTTTTCACGGACGGGGTGGGGATTCCATATGTGGTGCCTCTAGCTTGTGCAGTGGCCATGCTACAGGTGACCTGGAAGGACCTGGGACAGTGCTCCCATCATGGTTGGGGGTCCTGAGCAGGTGACAGGGATTTCCGAGTCCCCCAGACCTAGATTTGCCACCTGAAGACCACCTCAGTTCCAAGGGTGCTGGCTGTTGGTGGATCCACGCCCCGTCCTCAGCCTGAGGGCTTCTTCTGGCGTTAGCTACAGGGAGCAGCACTCCTGGCCAGTGGCCTGCAAACCCAAGCCCCAGAGCTTTCCTCCATGCAGCCGAGCACCTGGTGGTCTGGGGACGGTCCATCTGGGACCCCTGCCGAAGGTCGGTTCTGTTTTCCACCCAGCTTTGGGTATGATGTTGACAGTGACCCAGGTTCTGGGGCTGTCTGTGGTGACGAGGCCTGAGCCTGGTGTGTGGAGCGTTTAGGAGAACAGCTTAGATCAACCAAAGGGTCAGGAAACTCAGTGATGGAGGAGTTTGGGAGGAAGTGGGGTCACCCCGGAGCAGGAGCGGCCTTGATTACAGGGAGCTGGGCCGGCAGGCAGGGGTGAACCAACGAAGGCGCCGCCGAGTGCTGCCCTGAGGACCGGGGCTGCCTGAGCCCTGCGGCCCTCCGACATGATGCCCACCAGGCCTGTGGTGCCCTTGGCTGGGCTGCAACCACGTGGGCTGTCAGTGGCCAAGGGCCCCCCCGGGGAACTGGGAATAAGCCATGAGGCTCCAAACAGGCACAGCCAACAGGGCAGGAGGTCCAGTACTTGTTCTGGTTCCTGCCTAGGGAGACAGCTTAGGTTTCCCGGGTATTTCACTGTCTCAGTGACCCTGGCCTCAGGAAAGGCAAGGATGGCTCTCTCCTAGCTCTTTCCAGGGCAGCCTGTGTGTCTTCTGCAAGCTGTGGCCAGTCCCCAGGTGTGAAACTCAAAGTTCCCCAGGAAGCGCTGTATAGGGCCCACATGAAGCAGGAGGCAGAGAAACAAACCTTCAGACCCAAAGACAAATACCCTGAGTGTCTGAGGAAGACCCCTTC
Source organism: Marmota marmota marmota (assembly GCF_001458135.2). Lineage (NCBI taxonomy): Eukaryota > Metazoa > Chordata > Mammalia > Rodentia > Sciuridae > Marmota > Marmota marmota. The sequence goes on from NW_026000206.1 coordinate 9,839,853, forward strand.
TTTCATTTTGACAGGGACAATCTTGAATGCCATTAAAGCTCCAAATGCTTTCCCTGCCCAACACTGAGAACCAAAGGACTTCAGAGGCCCTCGAGAGTCTTTGTGCAGCTGTGTGTGTACTGTGTATGTGTGTGCATGCACACATGTGTGCTGTTGTGGCTGTGTACGTGTGCATGTGTGTGCATACACGCCTATGCATCTGCATGCAGAGTGTCGCGTTCAGCCACTTGGCCTCGCCCTCAGACCTCTGATGGGCATCCCCAGCTGAATTCTGGTGCCCAGCACTGCTCCGCAGCCCAGCAGCTCAGGCCACAGTTCTGAGTGTCCTCCTCACATTCGCCCAGGAGCCAACTCATCCTCTGTCCACGTGTGCCCCAGATCTTGCCCTGTCCTCACATCCTGCTGCCAGGGCCCAGGCCAAGAGGCCCGCATGCTCCTCCAGCCCCTGACTCGCTGTCACTGAGTGTCCCCATCTTCTGCTTTCCGGCTTCCCTCAGCCCCACTCTTCATGCCACAGCCAGGTCCCTGGGCTGGTGGCTTCTCAGGAGGACCCGGGAAGTTGTCCTCAGAAGTGCTCTTCCTCACAGAGGTCCAGCGGCCAATGTCCCCACACCCCACTGCTCCTGTGGGCCCCTCCTCATCCGCATCTGCAAGCTGAGGTCCCTTCTGCTCTGATTCTTGCCCTCGAGTCTCTGGGGCCCTGGAATGGCCTTCTACCACATTTGCCAGGCTGCTTCCCTCAATTGTGGTGGAGAGGTCCCTCCAAGTGACACATCCATCCCCAGGTTTGTGCCTATTCACCTCAAACACGGCAGTCATGGCTGTCGAACAGTATTGGGTTTGCTTCCTGTCCACCAGTAGAGCTGGGCTCCGTGAGCCTGGGGGTGGCTGTATTGCTGCCCCGGGATCAGGTGGCACCTGGCATGGTGTGGGGACTCACGACATGGTTGATGAGTGGTCAGTGTGTGGAGAGGGTAAGTGAGGCCCAGGGGGCTCAACTTCCTGCCGTGGCTGCAGCTTCCATGGGCAGTGCCTGCAGGTAATCAGTTCTGCTGTGCAGCCAGTGCTTCTCCTGTGTGGGCCCAGGGGGTTCTAGACTGTTCTTCACCGGTGGTCCTCGACCTGCCCAAGGTCACCTCATCTGCCTTGTTTCATTTCTCTCTTTTCTTTTGTAGCAGAGAAGTTGCTTTTCATCCTGCAAAGAAGACCTGCCGAGTCCCCATTTGGCAAACATGGGCAGTTGCAGGGCCGGTTGGGAGCAGCTGTTCCAGGGCTGGTTGGGGCCTCAGCATGTGCCCGGCTCTCAGCAGTGAGTGGGCCATGCCCGCTCCTTCCTCCATGTGCTCATTTTACTCTGGCTCAGGGGGAGCTCCAGAGGGTGCAGTCCACCTAGTGTGCCCTCTTCTAGCTCTTCTGGCTCCTGTTACTGAATAACCCTATTCCCCCTGCCTCCCCTCCATCTTCATCTCCTCTTTACATTTTCCCCATTTCCTCCCTATCAATCGCCATCTGCTTCCTCCTCTTCCTCTTTTCTTCTCTTTCTTTTAATAATATCTCTATTTGAATGCGGCTACACCTGCCTTCTCACCTGGGACAGGATAACTATGGCAACTCGGAGGGTTACAATGGAACGGGCGCATTAGCATTCGAATGCTCCAGGTCCTTGTAGACACAGGTTCCAACATGAGCCCGTACCCCCTCCACGGTGGCCTTTCTCTCTCTCTCTGTTCAGCCTTCCCTGCGTCGGGAAGGAGGACAGCGTGATTTTCCTTGGGCGCGTCTGTCTGTCTTCCTGCCCACCCTGGTTCCAGGCTTCCTGTTCAGTGGGTGAAAAAGGAAACAGAATGCACCGGAATTACTGTACAGTACAAGGGAATTTAATTAAGAATATACACATTAGGATTTCAGTGGGATTGCCTATTTAATGTTACTTTATTAAGCCTTCTATCAAACCCTTTTTTATGTATATCAGTTGATATACAATTAATCTGTTCTCTTGTGAGAAAAAAATAGCACCTGAGGTGAATGAAAAGTGTCAGATGATAATAATTATAAGCAGCTGTTCACTTGGAGCACCCCTGGCCTACACGGGGGATGCTGTGAGCTACCACTCCTCACAACAGCCCACCTCATTAGACTTGACCTTCCCAGCTGGGGATTTCATTTGTGTTTTTTAATGGGTTTGTATACTGCAAATCACAACACCTTATGAAGACGGAGCCTTTGTAGCTGCAACAAAAGAGAGCAGGCGAGTTTACAAAAAAGCCGCAGCTCCCGCAGACTCACAGGGCACCCGCAGCAATGCAGGTAACTTTTCAGCCACTGGCTGGGGAGAGGCGCACCACCCCGACGCCTTGGCTGAGATAAATGCGTTTCCTTGGCTTTGAAGCGCCTCTGCTCCACGCAGCCACCAGCAGCAAAGGAGTAATTGCCCGTCCTGATTGCGCTTCGGAGTCTGATGACAGCCCACTTACAGCCCCATCTGCAAACCCCCAGAAAGCCCGGACTCCCAGCAACGCCTGTCCCACACAAGGCATCTTCCCCAAGACAACTGGGGACAAGTCAGCAGTGGCCACAGGTCAGACGCCAGCACAAGCGCAGATTGTAGATACAGAGGGAGGCATGTGGCAAGGGGGCGCCTCTGCAAGACCATCTCTGGTTTCTTTTTCCTTTCCATTTGTGTTTGTAATAAACTCACTCTCATACAATTAGCCTCAATTGTTTTTATATCTTCAGAGGCAATAATACAGGTGGCCTGGGGAATACTGGAGTAATCCGTATACCTGTGTTCATTTACCCAAATCACTATGGTTACAGCTAGGGCAAACTGTTTACTGTGAGGATCCAAGAGCCTCTTTCCTGCTACTAATGACCTTTCTGCTCCTCCAATAACATCAACAAGCCGGGGAGGCTGCCCACACCATTAAAGCCGATTGCCTCTCCAGTTACTGAGGGACTTGAGCGTTTCCTCATTTATTTTCTCTCATCTGATGTAACTCACATGCCACTTTCTTGTCTTTAAAGAAGGGGAAAAACTGTGGATTATTGATTTGCTTCTGAACAGAAGACCAACCTAAAAGCCCCGATGAATTGTCACTCATTATTGAAATTACTGAACACTAATTAAACTGGCAGCTCAAATCCCAGCAGGCCACACTCATCTGAAGCTGAAATTCAGACACTTGGGCAGTGGAAGAGAGAGAGTGTTAGCAACCACCGGGATTGTAATAAGCTTTGCATTAATTTTTGCTTCTTAAAGGCACACGGCCCTGTTGGCAGGGGCTCAGAGGCTGACCCCCCACCCTAAGGTGGAATGGCTGGCAGGGCCCTTTTCCTGGCTCTTTGCAGGAACTGGTGACTCTGATCCATGGAAGAATTTCTCAGTCAGACTCGGCCCTGAAGCCAGGTGCAGTGGTGCATTCCTATAATCCCAGCACTTGGGAGGCCGAGGCAGGAGAATTTCACTTGAGTCTGGGAGTTCAAGGCCAGCCTGGGCAACACAGCAAGAATGTCTCAAAAACAAACAAAAAGACTCAGCCCTGGTCCCCTGGAGAGGGCAGAGCATGCAGCCTGAGATGTCTTCAGGGAGAGCAAGTTGGAGCTCAAGGCAAACAAGAGATGGAGCTGGGTTGGGGGGAAGGCTGCCATTCACATGGTTTTGTTGGGAAGAAACTGAGTCAGGCAGGCTGACAGGGACAATCCAGACTTCCCTGGAAGCAAACAGGGCCAAACAGCATTTTAATTTGTCAAGTCTGATTCACTTCCTAGAGTCTGCTGTGGCCTATTTTCATGGCTGCACAAATGCACATAAATTATGCATGCCCATGGGTAATCCCCTCCTTTAGCTCTGCCTAAGTACCTAAGCGTAGCCCCTCATTTGCTAGGCTTCAAAGAGGGCTGGTTCTGGGGAAGGTCTGGTTCAAGGCTGAAATGGAGACTTAGTGTTCTATAGCCCTGGGTAGGGGAGAGTGGTTGGGCCTCAAGAAGGCCCTGCCAGGAGCCCAGGCATGCAGGGAAAGGGGTGGCGCTGGTGAGTTCTCTGCTGGGCATATTCAGACAAAACTGCTATCCAGGCTGCTGCTCCTTGTTTTACTTCTTTTATATATTCGGTTTTTGTTGGTTTGTTTGTTTTTTTAGATTTTTTTTCAAAAGGGAAAATTAACAAAGTTTTACTTTATCTCTAAGGACCAAAAACTAAAAACAACTCAGCTGTCCATCAATAGGTAAAGAGACAGACTGGGACACACCCATACAGTGGGGTTCTATTCAGCAATGAAAAGGAGCAAGCTATTGATATGCCCAACAAAAAAGTTGTTCTCTTTAAAAATGATTGAGGAAATTATTTACACTGTACTATGAAATGACCTAATCAAACTGCTTTCTTCAAAAGCTCATGGAAGAATGTACAGTTTTGAAATGATTAAGAAGATGCAGATAGAGGAGGTATTGAGGACAGAGGCCCTTGGGGATGGTACTCAAGTCATCGGGAGTTCCTGATAGATGGTGTCACCCTCAGGTGACAACCACAGGTCAAACACCATCTTAAAAGCTTTGGAGATGTGAAACTGTTGGGCTTTCTGAGTGTTTGTCAGGAGAGGAGAGCCCCACGGTTGTCTTCATAGTAGAGTTTGGGTATGGGGTGCACGTCAGTGGTTGTCCCCAGGAGGGGAGCGCATTGTGGGTGATTGTCACCCAGGAGCCCTCAGTGGCCACTGCCTGATTCTTCAGGCCAACACACCCAGGGAGAAGCCCACAGAACTCCTGATGCCTTCCTTCCTCAGGTGGCCATCGGGAGTGTGGTGGCTGAGCCCTGCAAACCCTCTGGGGCAACGCTGTGGTCCCTGCATTGGAAACAGGGCTCTGGCTGCCCTGGGTTTCCCTCCTCCTAGGGCTGGCCACTTAGGCACACAGCAATCAGCCCACGGGAAGGTGGCCCTTCCCAGGCCCAGGGCAAGCTGTGCAGGACTGCAGGCTGTAGGGCCATGATGGCTGAGGTCCAGCTGTCTGACCGTGGGAACCTTAGTTATGCTCGACAGAACTTTTGGCTTCCTGACCTTTGGCCCCGGAGCTTCCTCTGCTGCCCTGATGCTGTGTCATTCAGCAGCACTGCACTTACTGCTGCTACCTGGCAGGGTCATCCAGGCCACCCATGGTCTAGCAGTGAGTGGCCCTGTGTCTTGTGACAGCTCTTCTGCATCTTCTGGCCACAGGGCCATTGGCTCCCTCAGCAGACACCAGCTCCACGCCCTCCCGTCTTCTGCAGGTGCACCAGGCAAGCCTTCTCTATTCATCCTCCGTCCACGCCCGTCACTGGAGGCAGCGGGCCAGTTTGCTCCTTCGTGGTCTTGGCAACGATGAAGCCCATGTTTACCGAGCCTCATCAAGGGCCTGTGACCCACAGTCAGTTTGTGGCTTTATTCTTGTGCAGTGCTGGGGATGGAACCCAGGGCCTCGTGCACGCTAGGCAGGCGCTGCTCCTGAGTGATGTCAGTCAGGAGCTGAGCTCAGTGGTTTGATTTGTTTTGAGCTCTCCAGTCTGAGTGACATAAATGTGCACAAACTGGCATGCACAGAAAGACACACACATGAAACAGTCACAGGCCGCACAACATTGGACCTACGACACAGGTATGGTTAGTATAAGTTTACAGACAAAAGTCACAAGAGTCACAAGAAGGTAAGGATATTTATCCCAGGTCCCACAGCCAGTAATTAAGGAAACAAAGAGAAATCAATAAACAGGATAAGACATTAGATCACGGGGAAAATAAACATTGACTAGAGAGCATGGCCCGCTCTGGATCACCTGGACCACAAAGACTCTGGGCACCTGGGAACAGGGTGGAGTTGGCATCCGGAGCCCCATCTGGCTGCCTTCCAGGCATGTGAGACTGAGGACATCTCAAAGAATGGCCAAGGCAGGGAAGAGCGCCCAGCAGCCCTCCGTGTCTTCCTCCAGCCTGAAGAGCAGCCACATCTGCCAAGGCCGGGTCCCGTCTTCACACCTGTGTCCAGCAACCGCAGTGTTTCCTGTGCGCCTTCTGTGGAGCACCTTCCAGGATGGCCCACGTGTGGCCATCTCCCTCCACCTATGCGTGTTTTGTTGACCTTCTTTACTGGATGGAGAGTGATGGCTTTTATTTCTAATAGTTTAAAGGTAAGCTTTAATATTTAAATATACATATTATCGCAAAGATTAGATGTACAAGATCCTTTCTCGGTGTCTATTTTTACGAGGAGGCAGATCTAGTGGCTCAGGTCCCCACCTGGAGAACTTATTTAACTCTACCTCTTCAGCCACCCCTCTAAGCATAGTCCCACTGGGGACTAGAGCTTCCACGTGTGAATTTGGAGGAAGATATAAACATAATGCATACCTAAAAGTTAATACTTTGGGGATTGTTTTATTAATTTTTAAAAATTTCCCCCAATACATTTATTTACTTATTTACTTTTTGCTGTTCATTCATCTCTGATTCCTGATTCTCTATATTTGTTTTTTTTTTCTTGCTATAATGTATTCCTAAGTATTTTTCAACCAGACTTTCTGATTCCTTGTCTGTCTGAAAATGCCATAACCTAGCCTCCTTCTTTAATGATAACTCAAATGGATGTAGAATTGTGGTTTGTGATGGGTTCTCTCCAGCATCTTGGTGTCATTTTGGGTCCCTTGTCCTGTCTGGGATGACGAACCTTCTCTATCCGTCTGATTGTTGTGGTTCCGTGTCTGATTCTCCCAATGGCCCCTGGCCTCTCCTACCTTCATGTCGGCAGTGACGCTGTGCTACATCTCATGCGGGTTCTTGTCTTCCTGATCTGGCTGCACATTTGATTCAGGTCTTAAATCCAACTCATCTCAGGCCGTGGCTCTGGAAAATGCTCAGTCATGGTTGGTTCCGACACGGCGTCTGCAGCATCACACCCGTTTGTCTCTCTGAGCCCCGTGTGCTGGACCTTCTCAGTCCACGTGCCCCCTTGTGGACGTCCACACTGTTGGTGTCTCACTGTGCTGCTGCCCACGTGACTTTCTTGTTTTTTCGCTGCTGACTTGTTTTTCACCGGTATCTCATTGACCATTTAGTTATTCCCGAGTCCTCCCATGGCAATGCTCTTAACTTCTGCAGTCTCTGATTGGCTTCCCTTTTAACCCTGGGGTCTTATTTTACAGCCACCTAGTCTTTCACTGTGACTCTTTGTTCTTGTCCTAGTCTACTTTTGCTTTTAGTCTCTTGGAGGCTTTAATGCTTACTCAATGACATTCTTGATACTATGCTCAGATTACAGAAGAGTCCAGAAGAACAGTGACTTTCCAAATGTCCCACAGGTAGGCCAGACTCACCCCACCTGCCTTCCTCCTGCAGCAGAAGCCACCTTCCCTCTCATCTCCAACCCAAATGTCAGAACTACATCCAGAGGTAAACAACGTTAGAACACGCAGGCGCTCCCCAGGAGAACTCAGTCTGGCTGCAAGGACAGGGTCTTGAGTATGGAAAGAGAGCTGCCGGGCTGAGGAAGTCCCAGGGAATGTCTGTGACCTGAGCGCCTGGTGGCTCCTGGCTGAACTTCCAAGGAAGCACTTGTGGATGGTGTCTCAAAGTTGGTTTCTGCAGGTTTCAACGTGCTGTAGGGATCTGCAGGTCTTCCTGCCTTCCTTCTGAAATTGGGGAGGCTGTGTTGTTAAATAGGCACAAAATTGACCCATAAAGAGATGTTTAAAGGTAAAATTTATGAATTAAGACAAAGTGCAGCTGCCACAGCTGCTGTGATCAGTGTGGATGGGAAATGTGGGTATTCAAGCACTTGAGAGGGCCTCCCTCTCCCTCAGCCCCCCTGGACTCCCGGCCTGCTGAGCTCCTGAGTGAAGTCCTGGTTGCAGACCTGGGCCTGGGCACCAAGGACAGCCTCTATTAGCACACTGGAGAGGATGGGGTGCTGGCTGTGGCTGGGACTCCACCCCTGGCCTCTTACTAGCTGGTGGCCCAGGATGCAGACCTACAGCCTGGTCAGCGCAGGGTTGTTGAGTGGAAAGCGCCCTGGGGTCCACCAGCTTTCCCCGCCCCGTGGCCCTTACCTGGCTGCCAGGCAGTCTCTCTGTCCTGGGGCTAGTCCTGGGACAGGTTCTTGAGAAGCCAGGCCCTGGGCAACAGGCAACCTGATGAGAGAGCAAGAGGTAGCCTTGAAAGAGAGCAAGAGAAAGCAGAAGCGTTCTTCCCAGGAGGGTCACAGGCCTTGCTGGAGACAAAGAGGAAGGAAGAGATCCTCACAGGACCCAAGGGATCTGAAGATCACAGAAAGCAGACTAAAGCTTCCGGGCTCTTCAGTGAGGGGGGCACAGAAGCCCTTCAGATGGTGAAGAAATGCCCAGGGTTTGGTCAGAGGAGGGGCCTTTGTTGGTGTTGCTCAATGGCTAAAGGGTGGATTCTTCTCTGTGAACCTGCCACCCCAGGGGTCCCCAGCCTCCTGAGGAGGGATGCAAGGGAGTGAGTGGCAGGTGCCTGAAGCCCAAGAAACAGCAATAACCAACAGACCCCATGCAGGAGGTCCTCAGCAAGCCCCAGATCAGAGCTGTCTTTTGGGCACCTGCCATACAAGGCCAACATGTGGCTGGGCCGGTGTGGCTGGGTCTGTCTCATTGGCAGCCTCCTGGAGGGACCCCGTAGCCCCGCAGCCGCTCCTCTATCAGGCTCTGCAAGGCAGTCACCAGCACCTCCACTTCCAGGGGAGCTTGGCTCCCTGCAGCTGTGACCTTGCTCAAGGTCATGTGGCTGCATCAGGCGTGTGTGGTGCCCAGTGAGCTGCCCCTGTGGGTCATCGAGCTGCCCATGATGTATCACCCTTGGGCCATCCTCCAGCAAATTCCCCTTCTGCTTTCATCTGTGTCTGTTCTCATCCTTTTCTTCACTAGTCAGGGCAAAATTCTGAGTTAGAGAGAGAACCATGGCTCTTTCCCACAAGGAAAAACACATATAAAAACCTCTCTCTGCAATGTCCTCCAGGCTCTGCTGAAACAATTAGAACTGCCGACTGGAACGTTGAAAGACAAGAACAGATGGGCTTAAAGAACTTTGGCCACCTGGAACCGGTGGGAGTCAGTACAATATTCCTTTGCTTTGGTGGCCCCTCCTCGAAGGCTGTAGCTAGGGTCTCTCACAAAAGCCCTGAGACCACCATAAGGCCCAGCACCCTTCCAGAGTTGCTCAAGGCATTAGAAACTTCCATGGGAAAATTCAGACCAGGACCTGAAAACTCCCATTTTTTCCTGCACCTCTACCCCCTTACCTTCAGAACGGACCAGGACCCCGGACAGCCTGCAGGGCTCTGGGGCTGAGCTCCTCCGTGAGCTTATCCAGAAGGTGGAACCAGGGATCCCTCTTCTAGGTCAGAGCTGAGTCGGGTCAGGCTTCAGCCAGCAGACAGAACTCCATCCAGAACCTGCTTTGTACTATAAAAAGCTGAAGGAAACACCTATGTGACTTCATATTGTTTTAGTAGCTGCTATGCAAAAGTACAGTAGAAACAGGCAGAATTAATTTTACATTTTATTTACTTCGATGTAGACTAATTCATGTCATGTCAACATGTAATCAATATAAAATTATTAAGGAGCTATTTTCTTTTTCCATGAACCTGGTGTATTTCACCTCTCGAGTCAGCCAGGCCAGGGAGGGCTGAGTGCAGGCCCCTGGCTGCTATCCATCCCCCAGCCGTGCTGAACATCTCTGGAGGCTCCTGTTGTCATAAAGCCCCATTTGTGCCTATGTTTTCCAAGATGCTCCCTGGGCTCTTGACCTTCCAGGTGATCTTGCACACAGCTGTCTTCAGGCCTAATGCACTGGACTGTGTGTCCCCTCCCGTGATCAGTGATGCCACTTGCATGTCACAGGTCCAGGACAAACCCCTGGACTGACCTCCAAATGTTTTCCAAGCTTATTGGGTCACAAACACCTACTAATATCACATAAGACATATCCCTGGTCCACACTCAGGGACTCGGGTTAGGGGGGGCAGCGTAGGAGAACACTTTGTGGGTGTGCTATGGCTGCATCTTAACTTCATCTTTGGGTCCTGGAGTCTGTTCAACAGACCTCAACTTTTTCATTAAGCAATTTTAACCAGCTTTTCCTGTGGGCCACGTGTGCCCAAGTGGCCAGAACAATGTGGTAGGTACCCCAGACAAAGCCCACACAGAGTGACCAGTATGGGTAGGCTGATGGGTAACCAGAAGGTCATTGGGATGCCTGGGACCCAGGTGGGGGTTTGCTCATTTGTACAGGGCATCAGAGCAAAGGCTTTGCCCACAAGTTAGCTGTGATTATCTCATGGTGAGGGTCCCAGCTACCCAGGTGCATGCACAAGAGGCCCTGGGAACTGAAGCTGGGCTGGCCGAAGTCAGTGATTCTGCCTTGGCCATTGATCTACTTCATAGATCTCACTCTGGACAAACCTGGGTGGTGTCCAGCTAAAGTCCTGAGGACTGAGAGCAGTCATGGGCAATTGGCAGGGGGGTTGTTTTTTAATATACTTGTACATTTAGTGGGAGCACAGGGGCAAATTTGGTTCCTGTACTCCAGACCTTCTGGTGACCTCCTCACTTGGTTGGGTCTTGGTTGGAGAGTGCAAACCCAGGTGGGGAACTGAGGAGGCACTCATGTATTTGTTCTGAGCAGCCTAAACATGAGGGTGTGCTGCTCCAGTGTGTTGCCTCCGTTAAGGGCTGAACTGGTCACAGTGTCAATGCTCCTGTCATGGAACACAGTTGTGAGGACATTCCTCCATGTCATGCCAGGAGCATCCCCTCCAGAGCTCTATGAGTGAAAAGAAAGAGAAGCCAAGCGCGGCTCATTCTCCATACTCCAGATTTCATTCTGCATACAATTTATCCAAATGAACCTATTTCCAGTTTGACTCTAAGAGGCTCTAAGAGCCCCACAACCATGGGCTACGCTGCAACTTCCCACTTTGAAACGTGTTGGTCTGTCCTTGAGACCACGCGTGAAAAATTGAGTCTGATTCATAATTTGCTTTTTAAAGGTTAACTCCTGAAATTTCTCTTGAATGCCATTCATCATAAAATATGCAGTATTTTCAAAGATTCAAATATGTATAATATTCCAGATAAGCAGAAAGTACTGTGTGAATACACTTGCGTACACATATCTGTACACACACACACACACACACAGTTCAGACCTGAAGGAAAAGCATCATGCCAGTACAGTGCCAAATACACATTTTTAAAGTTCTTTAAATGCATATTTATCTGCAGTGCAATAAAATCTCCCCAGAATGCACATGTGACCACTCACTTTTTCTGAACTGTTGGGACTAGAATATGTAATATTAAAAAGC